>NW_020954577.1:17793044-17969471 GCF_900497805.2 Vombatus ursinus | reverse complement strand
CCTCCCCTCCCCTTCCCTCCCCTCCCCTCCCCTCCCCTTCCCTTCCCAATTCCCTTCCTTTCTCTTCTTCCCTCTTTGTCTCTCTTTTTCTCTCCCTTCCTCCCTCTTACCTTTCCTTCTTTCCTTCTGATTACCAACACCATATATTCATACTCAAAGATATCTTTCACCAGCACTTTCCAATTTTATTTCTCCTTTAAATTGTCATTGACACATTTTGTTTTTAAATAAGAGACATTCCCAAACATTCCTTGAAAACACTTCATGAATTGTGAAGACAAAGTAAGGATGACATCATTAATGTTTTTGATTCACTTAAAAAACGTTATATTTTGCCTTCTTCTGGAGAACAGTGTGGTTATTTACAGAAGGAAGAGACATGGCTTTTGGCCTTGGTAGCATAGCATCACCTTCAGGCATTGCACACGGCCCGGCCCGTGTTTTGTGGTTTTTCTGTCTGGACATTATTGGCACCATTGCTGTTGTTATGCACATTTCTCTCTCGGTGCTACTTTTCTCACTCCAGATCAGCTCATACAAATCTTTCCAAATTTCTAGGAGTTCTTGTACTCATTATTCCTTGTGGTGCAATAACATTTCATTGTAGTCATATACTCTAATTCATTTGTCCATTCATCAACGGTTAGGCATCTACTTTGCCCAAAGCTTTTTGTTATCACAAATAGGCTGCCAGAAGTTTTTTTCTTTCCCTTTAAGGTCGGCTCTTGCTGTCAGTAACCTCCGTGGGGTGCGGACCTTGCACTGGCGTCTCTGAGGCAAAATCTATCAATCATTTAGCATCTCTCCTTCCATAATTTCACATTGTCTTCTAGTATGGTTAAACGCGGTCCCAGTCCTGTCAGCAGTGAACGAGCATGACTGTCATCCCGTAGCCCTTCCAGCAAATGGTCAGAAACTTCCATTTGAAAGGAATTTTTGGTAGCTTTTGTTGTTGCATCATCTTAATTTTCTGCGAAGCAGCAAAGCATAATGGGTAGAGTGAGCTGGCCTTGGAGTCCAGAAAGCCAAGGTTGAGTTCAAGTCTCAGATTGGACAGATACTGACTCTAGAACCCCAGGCAAATCACTTAATCTCTCTTATTCAATGAAATCTCAGGTCCAGTGCCTACTTTTCACTTCTAAATATCTCTTTCTTCTTTTCCTGCCCCAGAGTCATCTTGTAAAGCAAAGAATTAAAAAGGAAGAGGTAAAATTATTTGGCAAAAGTAACCAACACATAGAAGTCTAGATTAGAGCTAGAATTGACCTCAGAAGCATCTGATTCAACACTCTCACTTTACATATAAGGAAAATGTGACCCAACAGGCTGAAGTGCATTGCTCTAGTCACACAGGTAATAAGTGGCAGAACAGGATTTGAACCTGAGTCCTCTGATCCAAAGTCAAGGTCTCTTGTCACTATGTCACATTCCATCCAAATCAATGGAGATGAACAGTCAATGCAATATCCCACGTCCACATCCCCAGCAGCCAAGAAAGGAGAAAGAGTGACTTTATCATCTTTTCTTTGGGCATATGCTTAGTCGTTATGATGAAACTGGATTCAGATATAATTTCTTTCCTTGGTGATGTTGTCATTATTGTTTACATTTATGTTGTTGTGTGTAGGGCTCCTCGATGCTTTACCAATGCCAAGTCCAAATTTCTTAGCCCGATGTCCTGCCTCTTCAGCCTTGAATCACATGCTGATCACTCACTTACTCAGTGTCCAATCACAGGACAGAGAATAAATCCGGGGGAGGAGCTCAGATTGCTAAAGACTTGTCATTTTATAGTGCTCAGAGATGGGCTGATGACACTGCCTTTTAGATTCAGCATGTTATCTGTATCTCTTTCTTATGGGAAATCAAGTGCTCAGTACTGAGATTCAGACAAGTTCAGCCCAAAGGGACTCCTAACAGCCCCTGTGTTCTCCTGTGTCTGTGCCTTTGTTCACACAGGTCCCTATATGTGGGCTACTTTGTCCATATTTCTGCCACATTGACATACTCTTTCTCCCTCAAAGTCCAGCTCAAATATCCCCTCCCTCAGCTGATCTCATAGTACCACATACTCTTCTTTGACACATCACTTTCATTTGTATTATGTTTGTTTTTGAACATTCTTCCTATTATAAGCTCTTTGAGGACTCAAGATTATGTCACATTTATCTTTATTTCTCCTTCAGACAAAAAGAAGACGTCCACCCATCCACCCACCCACCCATCCATCCATCCATCTATCCACATAATGCCCATTTTTTGGACTGTGCATTATGTGCAGATTTTTGGTTGCTTAGGTGTATACGCATAGCCTTACCCAGCTGGAACAGCCAAGAACCCTTCAGACCTCTGTCACAGCTCTTTGTACCCAACTCATGTTCCCCAGCCTTCACACCAAGTGGAGTTGGGGAAAGTACCTTCTATTTGCCGTTTCCCTGCCTCAAAACACAGATGGTGTGCTCTCCTCAGATGATCAGCCTTAACCTTTGAAATTTTTGGTTCGGTTAAAAGCTCATATTCTTTTATATTCATATCTCATCATCTCCTGCCTCCCTCCTCCTTGAAGCCTAGGCATGTAACTTATCCTGAGACTTCAGAAAGCCTCAAGAAAGTCCTCAAAGTCCCAAGGGGGGACGAGGCAAAATTGGTGTCCCTCAGTCCTGCCACAACAACAGCAAAGCCTCAGGGCTCCATTCCATTTATTCCAGACTCGAGTAAAAGTTTTGAGCAGCTGAGGGAGACTGTTTAAGTCAAGGTTTGGGGATCATTGGCACAATTAAGGACCCATTCTGTGGAAAATTGAATAGTCTTCCTCAAGATCTATTCTGCCAAGGAGAGGAGTTCACCTCAGTCACTCATGCACCTTCCACCTTAGTTGAGGGCTGAGAAGCCCTTGGAATCCAGGGGCTCTAACCCTGGATGAATATCCACTCTATCCCACCCACCTCCCATGCCCCCCTTGTCTTCCTTCTCTGGAGCTGTCTGCTGTCTGCCAGCTGTCAAGTAGGCAACTATTGGGCTGTCCTACTCACAAAGATTAGATAACCTGTGAATCTGGGAAACAGACCCTGTGTCCATTCCAAGGCCCCTCACCTTTGAATCGACTCCTCTGGGATATCTAGAGATAGCCATTAGCTTGTACTTCACTTTAGCTGAATCCCACAACATCTTTCTTCCTGTGCATGATTCTATGAATTCTGATGCGCAGGCATCTGGTTATCATCATTGACATCATCATTTCATTTTATTTTATTTTTACATTTCAAGAGATTTATGTTCTCACTAAAATGGCAACCTCCTCCAACAGTGCCAATTATAATCTGTTTACGACGGCATGACCTGTACACATCTCATTGATGTCTCTCATAAATCTTCCACAGAGGTTCCCCCAGTGCATGGGGCACCATTCTCACTTCCCCTCAACATTTTGGTGGCTATGCAGCCTTCCCCCCAAGTCAGTGCATGTTGGCTCTGGCTACATGGTTGGTCCACTGTTTGTTCTGGTCACACGTTTCTTTGATAACATCCCACATCCTGCTTCTCCTGCTTGATCCCTGGTTTGTAACGTGGTATAGACTAACCAGCTCACACACAATGAATACATATGTGTGTGTGTCTGTATATACACAGATTCACACATACAAGTATATATTACATACTATAATATAGGGCCCTATAATCAGCAATAATGTGTGTTATCATACACATATACATGCACACACAACATACACGTACAAACACATGCACATACATTGATATAGTGTATATGTTTACATGGATACATATGTATATACATATTATACACACACACACACACACACACACACATATATTCTAAAGAAGACAGTGTAATAGGTAAGAAGTTAGGCTCAGAATAAGGAAGTCCTGGGTCCACATCTTGCCTCTGATGTTTGCTAGCTCTCTACCCTTGACCGTGACCTCTTTTTGCCTCAGGAAATTCCAGAGAACTTATTTACCAAATCAAAGGTGTGTGGTTCCTTGGAGGGTGTTCTCCAAGGTGACAAAACCACATGTCCTTCATATAGATACACACATGTGCAATGCATATATATGTATATGCACAAAAGTAATATAAGTATACCCCCATGATTATATGTTAAATTACACATGACATTAAATATTATTTATAACACACATAATATTAAATTAAGTACTTCCATAAATAGCTGTATATGTATATGTAATATATAGCTACTTATTTAATTTTTTTGATGACTCAGATTCTAAGTGTTTTGAGGAAAGAGAGCAGGAAATCCTCCAGCTGGTCACAGCATTCAAGGTGGATGCATGGCTGTTGAAGATTACTTTGCACTTTGGTGGCATTTATCACCCTCAAAGGAATAACTGACTAATTTTCAGAGAACCAGCCTGTTATTCCGAGTGCCACAGTGACCAACCAGCAGGAATTGTCATTTTTCATCTGTATTAAGTTCCCGACACCAACGTTAGCCAAATGGATCCTGGTTCTTGGAGGGCTGATTTCATCTTTTCTCGGGTGTTTCACATACCTGAGAACCATGGGGACTGGTCCCCTGAGGTTATTTTTCTTTCCCATTCTTTCTTGCTCTTCAATTATGGTTGAAAATTGCAGTTGTCATCTAACAATGATTTGCTTTCTCCCAAGAAAGTCATTACTCTCTCTCTGAAAATTGCCACATTGATGATGAATCTTTGCCCCACGTGAAGACTTTTCCTTGTTCCATCTGGCTGCATAGACCTGCTTCTAACGTCCATGTCCAAACAGACCCATGTAGCCCAACCCTGCACTCCCACTCTGACCTACACCTAGGCCCAGGGAATCCTGCTTACTTTGCTCCCTAGATGGGAGCTGAACAGGGGGCAGGCATCACATTGTTTGAGAATGACCAAGCTGATGGCCCTGAGCTGCTCACAAAGAGGCTGCCCCAACTGGGACTATGACCAAAGTTTTCAGGAAACAAAAAGACAAAATCTTGAAAGGTGACTCAGTGGGTCTGGACATGTATCGGTGCAAGGGGGGATGTCAGGGACTCCAAAGGAAGAGCAGGGCATTCATCCACTTCCTTTACTTACCCTTATAACTTTACCAGATTCTGAAAGCCTCCCCCTTCGGGAGGAAGGGGCATATAATATCTGTTCGGGCAACAGGCTTGGCAGCGACTGGATATAGGGCTGCCTCTTTTGTGGAGGGTTCTCCTTAACAAAGAGCCGTGTGTAACATGAGGTAACACAATCGGCCAGCAGGTAATCAGAAATGCTTGGACCCAAGGGGAGAGAATGGCCACAGAACCAACAGATAACCACCATTTCCAGCCAAGTACAAAGGCAGCCCTGTTCAGCTCTGGACTGTAGCCCTAGAAGATAAATCTCCTAGGCTCCCAGCCTCTGTCGCCTTCCTTGAGACACAATTTCACACTTATTCTGCTTCAGAATATTTTATGTTGTTTAGCCAAAGAGGAGACCGAATGAATGAATGAAAAGCATTTATTAAGTGCCTATTGGATGGTGAGTGTTGTGCTAAGATAGGAAAAGTAATTAATTTTAACCTGCCTAGAAAGATGTCTCCTGTTTTTGCCTCCTCTCTCATGAGCAGAGATAGAGAGCTCAGGGGAGCTGGCTCACCACGGAGTCAGGGCTAAAGGATGCTGACAGTGCTGTCTTTGTCCAGGTCGTCAGAGTCCCATTCAGAGAAACCTGAACATTACTCCTTCTCTAGAATATGGATGAGCCTCAGAGCTCCTAGTTGGAGACTTCAGAGGTTTTTTCAGCTGAGAAGAATTCCAAATAGGGTTGAGAAGAATTGTTTACTTTTTGGATTACTAAAAGTGAAAAGATAGCAGTTTTCTAATTCATTGATTTTGGTGAAAGCACTGGATGTTTACTTAAGAAGACCTGTATTCAAATATTGCCTTTGATATTTATTAGCTATCTAACCTTGCAAAAGTCATATAACTTCTGTCTGCCTGTTTCCTTATCTGAACAATGGAAGATCTGCAAGGCCCAAATGAGATTAATAAAGTTCTTTTCAAAGCTCAAATTACTATTTAAATGTCATTTGCTACTACTTTCACTGTTATCATTATCATTATTATTATTATTATTATTATTAGTACAATAAATATGATATGTTTAGAGTAAAGACATTCTGAAAAGAGAGAAGAAGAAGAAGAAGAAGAAGAAAAAGAAGAAGAAGAAGAAGAAGAAGGAGGAGGAGGAGGAGGAGGAAGAGGAGGAGGAGGAGGAGGAGGAGGAGGAGGAAGAGGAGGAGAGGGAGGGAGAGAAATTGAGAACAATTAGAAGCACCTACTATATGCCAAGTACAGTGCTAAGTGATAGGAAAACAAATACAAACAAAAAGAAAGACAGCCCCTTCCCTCAAGGAGTTTACAGTCTAATAGTGGAAGACAGCAGTTAAGAAAGAGAGATCTAAAAGTGTTTATGCATGTGTGGGTGTGTGTTTGGAGGGGAGGTCCCTGAGAACCAGAAGAGGAATGCACATGGCTGGCTTGGACTCTTCCTCAAATGGAGGTTCCAGGGAGAACTTAGCAATTGGAGGTGGTTACGGAGGGGTCTTCTAGGGTGAGACTGGACTGGAGGTGGAGAAGTCGGAAGAGTCAGGAGCAATCATTCAATCAATAAATATTTATTAAGCTCCTACTATGTGCCAGGAACTGTGCTAAGTGCTGGGGATACAAAAGGAGGCAAAACATAGGCCCTGTCCTCAAGGAGCTTACAGTCTAATGGTACTCTAATGGAGCAGAAACTCCATTTGCTTCAATTGTTTTAACTCAATTTGCTTGAATCATGAAGACTGTCTAACATTCACCTACAACATTTGAGGAGATAGAACCTAACTGATAACTAACAAACATTTCTTAAATGCTTACTATGTTCCAGACACTGTTTTAGCTTCTGGGAATAAAAAGAAAAATAAAAAGAAAGAAACAGGCCCTGGCCTCAAGGAGCTTATATTCTATCATACATGCATTCCAGATAACTACAGTGTTATTTGGGAAGGTACTCACATCTGTGGGAACAGAAAGGCATCCAAAATGTCATTGGGCAAGTCTGATAGAGGGTCGACTGATTATGTCAATGTTCTATAGCTCTCTGATCTCATTGGTGAGGGCAATCTGCCCATTGCTAGAGATCTCAATCCCTGCACATTAAAGCTGGGAAAGACCTCCTAGCTTTTAAGTCCACACCCCTTCCCATTTTATATCATGAAACTGAGGCCCAGAAAATGAGGGACCAAGAGTTGAATAGGATTTCAGAGGCTGTCTGGTCTAATCCCATTGTTTTACAGGTGAGGAAAGAGGGCTGGAGAAGGGAGGTGATTTAGCAAAGGTCACATCTGAAGGAAGCAACAAAAAGGATTTGAGCCCAGCCGTTCCCCCTACTACAGAGCCAATGTACTTGCTGCTGTGCCAACCTGCCTTTTCATCTTTCTACAAATCCTCTCTGGGGTATGTAGCCTATTAATGAATAAAAAAGTATTTATTAAACATTTCTGAAGTGCCAAGCACTGAGAAATGGGAGACAACTCTTGACTCTAAGGACTTCCCATTCTAATTAGAGGAGGCAGCGCATATGGGAGGGTTAAGCTGTGGGACACATTGTAGGTCAGATGACAATGCCTGGGCTCCTGGAAGGCATAGCATCAGGAAAGATGGGAAGGACAAGCTGAGGGGAGGGCACTGGGGCGGAGGAGGTGCTAAGGCTCAGTGGTCCTTCATATTACCAGCAGGATTATAGTTAATCACTCTCCACTCATCCAAGTAGTGAGAATACTCATGTCTACCTACCTCTCATTGGACAGGGGTGTGAGGGATCTAACCCACAGCTGTCATGAAGAAGGCTTGGGCTTGAGGATTGGAGTGGAGTTGGGATTCGAGCTCTCTCCTGTAGGGCTTGGGATGAGGTTCAGTACTTATTCCAGAGGTGAGAAGGTTGAGTGGAAGGTTCTCTCCCAGCACTTGCTCTGATGGAAGATTCCTAATATTTTGTGAGTTTCTGTACATTCCTGACCCTGTTTATCTATTATCTTTCGTTCTCATCCCTAGACCTACACCCCCCCACCCCTGCCCCACCTTTTTCTGGTCTGCCACACCATGGATATTATCATAAACACAGCTTCTTACACTGAATCCATCCTTGGTAACACTTAACTGACAGAGGTAAAATCTTAGCGCCTACAGCCTGTCAATAACTATAACTTTTTTTTTACTTTGGACATTTATTTTATTTGGTTGTATGCCATAATTTCTGTTCTCTTTTTGCTGTGAGAGCATTTATTTTCATTCAGGCACCTCAGGGAGTAGCGTTTATTTTTTCAGGATGCTTTTTTGCCAAACCCTCAGTTACTTCTCCACTGATATCATCTCTGATCCCTCCAGGTTTGGTGGAGGTGCCGAAGAGCTCATGGAAGGATTGCTCGTGAAACCTGAGCTCCAGAAGGGTTTTGGAGCCCACAGAGTTCCCAGGACCTAGTGTGTCTGCTAATGGCTTGTCTTCTGAGGACAGCCCTAGTTAGGTTCAAAGAGGGTTATCTTCCAGAGTTTGGCTCCCCTGAGAGAAATTTTTTTTAGTCCCAGGTACTCTGGAAGACTAACTGCTGAAACATTGAGAGCTTTAAATCTGTATTGTTGGAGGGAGATCCCAGAAGTGGAAATCTTAGATTTTTGAAGGGTAGAAGTTACAAAGAGGCAAATTTAACTTGATTAGGAAAACAATCAAAACTCAAAACCTTCTGAATAATTAGTTCTGTCCAAAAGTGGAATGGATTCCTTCAGGAGTCCATGGCCTTCCTCTCACTGGGGGTCCAGAGTTGGAACGCAACTCTAAAATCCTTTAGTCTAAGTCCCTAATTTTATAGGCAAAGAAACAGAGGTCAAGAAAGCAGGGACCAGATGAAGAACTGTAAGATCTGCTGTAGATGGGCTCTCTACAGTCGCTTCCACTCTATAGCCCTTTGACTATTTGATTCAAGATAAATGCTGCTGACCAATCTGCTGGGTGGAAGAAATATTAGACTTGGTCTGCTTTGCTCCAGATGGTAGAACTTAGAGCAATGGGTGGGGATGAGGAGGAATATTTACACTCAAATCAAGGAAAAAAATGTTCTCTTAGAATGATGCCAAAATGGAATGGTTTGCCTAGGGAGTGTAATGCTTCCTTGGAGGTCTTCAGTAAAAGGTTGCATGACCTTTTGTTGGTAGGTAGGTAGAAGGGTGGATTCCTCTTGAGATAAGGGTTGGACTAGATGACCATTAAGACACTTGGGAAATCAAGCAACCAACTCTATTGACCTGTTATGCTCCAGGCAGTCACTGAACTCTTCTGGTCTTCAGTTTTCTTTTGACCTTTAAGGCTCCCCCCAATTCTGAATCTTTGGTCCTGAAGCATTTTGCTGTTGTTGCTACATTTGACTCAATTAAGTAGGCACTTACTTTGGGGATGATTCCATTCCAATTAATTAAATGGATATTTACTGAACATTTACAGAGGTTACGGTATCTACAAAGTCCCTGCCAGAGACATTCATCAAGACTTTATTAGACTGAGAAACAAACATAAGGTAAAAGTCCTTGATCACAAGAACTGAGTTGCCTAGTAAGGGAGATAAGACTGATCTACAAAATCCAGAGGACAAGGCTGGCCATGCTGAAAGCCAAGAAGCTCTCTCGGCTATCTCTCTTCTCCCTCTTGTTGACTCTATTCTGACCGTTTCACTTCTGATAAGGCCTTTTCCTAAAGACAGGCATGATGGACCAGAGCATACTATGGACTTCACATGCTTCATAATAGACAGGTAGGGTCAGGAGAAAGACGGAAGGGTATGGGACGATAGTCAGAGCTTTTTACTTCTCTTATCTCAAAAGGGTGATATGTCTGTACAATTCTATCATTAAGCATGCCAGCTCTTGGGGGAGATCTCATGGATGTCAGAAGCCTCTGCTCAAGGCCAGTCCACTGGGACCCCACACTTTGATCAGGTGTTGACACTTTCTCCCTCAGGTTATTTCAGGCTGAGGATAGTGAATCAGCTTTTATATAGATAATGGAAAAGCAACTGGAATCATTTGTAGCTGATAAGGAAGAACATTGGCAGTGTTTTCGGTTTTCACCCTTCACAGTCCGTTTTCTAATAAAATGCATGAAATAGGGAAGAAGAAAGCTTGAAAACGGTGTCTCTGAACATTCATCAACAAGGGAGGCAGCACCCTCCTGAGCCTGCCTAGGGCAGAGATCTCCATAGCAATATCTTAGGGAAGGGACCTCTCGTTCCTCTCTGGCTGCCATTCATACCAATTGACCCAAGTGCAAAAATGGATAGTTATAGCTCTGACTGCCTTCAGGGCACAAAGGACTGGGCCAGGCACTGTCAGGAGGGGATGGAGAGACAAGTTAGACATAGCTCCTACCCTCAAGGCACTTACAACATATTAGAAGGATGAGGTAAGTCCACAAACAATGACAGTACAATGCCAACAAAACACAAATGCTATCAGGGGTGCAAAGACAGGACACAGCCAAATCTGAAGTCATGAGAGACAGTGTGGCCTAATGGATAGAGGGTTGGACAGAAAAGCAGGATTGATTTCTCAATGTGACACTTAGGAGCTAAGTAACCATGAGCACATCCTTTCACCTGCATGTGCATCACTTTCCTCGTCTGAACAAATAACCCCTGTAGCACCCCTTCACAGAGCTCTTGGGAGAGCAGTCAAATGAGATCATAAATGTCAAACATGCTCTGGAAATGCCAGTTCTTCTTATTTGTCTCTCTTGCTGCTCCTATAGTCATTCATGTGCATTTATTTTATGCCTCTGATCTACTCATTGGCCAGGAGACGGTGTTCAATATTTCACTTTTCTGAGCCTCAATTTTCTTGACTGTAAAGTGGGGATATTGACAGTAACCTCATAGAATTGTAATGAGGGCAGTTGACTACGAGAGTGTCCCAGTTCCGTGGTTTGGAAGTCCCCATGCTTTTTCCTTTCTATGTGGCCTCCAGCACTTGGCACAGTGCATTGTATACAATAGGCACTCACTAAATGCTTGTTGACTAACTAACCTTTAGGTTTGTCGCATTTACAGGTTGCACATTTCTGTAGATTTCAAGGAAAATTCCTGACTTCTAAATCACAGTTTAAAAAAAAAAATACATCTTGGAATGGAATCAAAGTTTTCCCTTAGAAAGAACTCTGCTCTGTGGATCATGAGCATGGTGTTCAAGCAGACATCCCTGTGGGCTTAGCTATTGCCGCAAAAACAAAGAGGCAGCTGGTGATGGAGAGCGTTCTGGATAGAAAGGCCACAAACCAGGGAGCAACCTTTGATTTTCTGTAATTGCCCTCCTACCCTATGCTTTCTCAGACTTTGGTATGAAACGGTCAAGAGAATAGTCTGGCATCATTTTTTCTAACGGGAACATGGAGACTCCATTAAGAAATAAGAGCCCTGCGGACTTGGTGAATTGTGAAAAGGCTCCCCCATTTCTTCACAGTTGGACTGCGCTTGCAGAGCAAGCCTTTCCCATCGCCCTCAAGTTAGTGCAGAGGAATGCACATTCTGAGCTCCGATTACCTTCAGCTACAGGAAGCTGGTTAGTAAATACTTGTTTTGTGGCTTTAGAGCCTCCTGCATCCTGTGGGAATGTCAAGCAGAGGGATCAGACAGACATCTTCAGGCTGCACAGACTTCTGCCTTTACTCATTATAACTGAGGGAAGAACATTCTGTCTGCCCTAGCATGAAGACAGATCATTTGATGATGGTGGTGGCATGATTGTCAAATACTTATTGTTCTTGGAAGTCATCAGGGGAAGTCACACAGAGCTAGTTTCATGAGGCCTTGGACCTAGGGAAGATAAATACTGTGTCTTGTTGTCAGGAGGAACAGAAGATTGGCCCAGTACAACAGAAGTGAAGGGCTGGTCTAATGACTTGGGGGTATGCAGACACACCAGATGGATGGTTCATCCAAAAGAAAATGGACTTTAAATGTTGGTGCTCCAGTTTTATTCTCTTCCTATACACATTGGTTAGATTAGCATCAACTCTCCATAAGCATGACTGGATACAAGCTAGGAAGGTATTTATCCAGCAGCACCTCAGAACTACTGCTCTAGGCTCACATGGGCTGGCTTCAATAATGGCATTTCCTTTCACCAAATATCTTTTGTTTATTTTTGTTCCTATTCAAGGGCCCAGGTCCTTGAAACATTCAAATATGCTTCATTTCTAGTTCTTCCCTAGATAGTTTCAGTTCCTTTGCAAACATCAGGGTAACAAGGTATGAAATGTAGAACAAGTTTATTAGGCATAAAAAGGAATGCAGAATACTTAGCTTCCCATACTTTTTTTTTTTTTGGTATCATTTTAATTTGCAGTTTCAGCCTTTGTTCTTAGGCACCTGCCACTCAAGCCTTGCTTTGCCAGGGTTCCCAACACTAGAATCTCTGGAGTCATCTGCACTGAGCTTTTCTGTCTTTCTTTTTCTAGTGGACTCATGCCTTTGTCCATGGATTTTTTTTTTAAATCCCTCTGGTGGGTCTCAGCTTCTCTGCTATGTAAATAGAGCACTGTCCTGGGGTTTAGTGCTGAACCCCTATGGAAGTAAACAATTGCTGGCTGTCTCTGGTGAGCCCCCACCTTTCCCAGGAACCTATATATATATAGGTTCTTTCCAAAATGGTAGAGTCACCTTGAACTTGAATTGGGAAGAGAATACCAGAATGCTACAGAATCTGCCCTCTACCCCAGAACTGTGTGGTCTACATGATTCACTTTTAGTAGAATTAAGGTAACTGAATGTCTTTGTTCTTATACCAGCCTCATGGTGCAGGCAGTGCACCCCCTGCATAGTCAAGCCTTTATGCCTCACTTTTTTGAGGTAAGAACTTCCTCCTGCCAAAATATTAGCTCTTTCTTTTCTACCTTTTGATTCTTGTCATTTTTTCCTTCACATCCTCCTCCAAATAACGACTAGAGATGGACCATGGAAATTACTCCAGGCTCAAAGAGGCCTGAGGAAATCATTGGAAAAACTGGACAGAGAGGGACAAAACTGTGGGAGAAACACCGAATGCTGTTTTCTCCATTAGCACAAAGGCTGGACATGAGAAGCAAAGTTGCGTAGCACTCTAGGAAAGTGTAGACTTTTACTCTAGCTGTGCAGAAGGCAGAGGCTGGGAGCACATTGCATAGCTATGGAACCCAGTTCCTACTTGGTGGGTTGGGGTGGAGATAGCATGACTCTTAATTAGCAGATAGAATGCTGAGCATGATACTTTATACTTGCATAAGAGACTTAATGAGTTGGCTCAAGACAGTCTAGAGACACAGTCTCCTCAAGGGAGGCAGACATGAACAGGAAGTTAGCCCCACCATGCCGCTAGACTTGCTTGGAGTTCTAGAGACCTTGGGCACACATCTTATAGATGTTATTATCGCTCACAACCCTGCCCCTCCATCTCCTTCCATTTTAGAGTCTTTAGAATAAGGAAGAGATAACATGGCATAAAGTCTGGAGCTTTAAACCATTTTCTCTTCCAATGGAGGATTCAGAAGAACAAATAGAATATTTTCATGAAACCTCTCATATTTATTTGAAATCATTGCCATACATAACTTATCAATTAGTCAATAAACAAGCCCTCACTAATCTCCTATTCTATGGCAGATTCTTTCCTAGACACAGGGAATACAAAGGCAAAAGTCAGTTTTTGCCCTTGGGGTGCCAGAAGTATCCAAATATGTGACAAATCAGAATATATATGTGTCCGGCTGTGTCCGGGCATTTGTCCATGCATGTGAGTGGATGGATGGCAGAGACGTCATCTGTGCTTTCTTCTCTGTACTCCCAGCACCCTTTGGGAAGGTGGGGGGGGGACTCCTACTGAATACTTACATTTACTTTATGTTAGAGTTATCTGTGTCCTTATCTTTTCTCTACTGTCAGATTAAAGACTCTATGAAGGCAGGGACTGTGTTGGCCCTTTTTGCATAATTATACCAGGAAGAACATAGAAAACCCCCAGCCATATTTCTTGATTAACTGAAAGAAGATATGGTCATAGATTTAGAGACGGGCCTTAGAAGCCATCTAATTCATTCCTTCATTTTACAAATGAGGAAACTGAGGCCAAGAGAGACTGAGTGACTTGTCCAAAGTAGTAAGTGACCAAGCTGAAATTTGAACCCAAGTCTTCTTACTTCCAAACCAACAGGGATCTAGACAGGATGATGTAAATAGACAGGAAACAGCTAAAAGGTGATACTTTGGTAGGCTTTAGATTAGGCTGAACAACAAGTTTGAAAACATTTTTTATGATGCCTGGAGGACAGAATGAATGCTTGCTGTGCTCAGGCAATGAAGTTATTCTAGGCCACATGTTTTCCAAGGAACAATCCTTTATTGCGATCCCCATCTGGCTGGAATGAGTGCCAGGCTTAAACTATAATGTTAACATGCAGCAAACCAGTGACTGGTGCCCCAAACAGGATTTCATTATCTGAGGGGGAAATGAACTTTTTTATCCACTTGCTTCTGTGAGAGGATGGGGTAAAAAGTTCTCACAGCTGCCAGACAAAGAATGGCTGTGTTTAAAGAGTGGTTCAAAGCCCAAATGTTGATTATCTGAATGAAGGAATTTAATTAAATTTCCGAAAGAACAGGATCCTGCTGACATCACTGATTGGCAAAGTGAAGCTGAGTAATACAGTATTTAATGTGGCAATATTCCTCCCTTAATGATGCCATTATTAGGTTTTGGCCAGTATCCTAGATCAGGCACAATAGCCTGGCATCACGTTAATGGTTTTGCAATGGTAGAGATGGGCCTTGGGGGTGTGAAAGCCACTCTGCTGAGAACATCTTTGGGAACAGAAACAAGACATTCACTCCTCACTCCTCTTCTCCTCCTGCCTCCTTCTTTACGAAGATGATTGGCATTCCTTATCTGGGACAGTCAGAAAATTACAGGCAGATGAGTTTGGCATCTCTAAATGCTTTTCCAACACAACACCACCACCATTTCTAATAAAAAACCAAGATCTATGCATAGCACACCCAAATGGCATGGCATCTACCCAGCCATTCAATATGGTCTCCTATTATGGTTGCAGAGCATTTTTGCATCATGAATCAGTCCATCTAGCCCCTTGCCAAGATAAAGATTGTTGTCCACCATTATTCCTTCTAATTAATTGTTATTTTATGATGATAACTTTTAAAATGTGTGTGTATGTGTGTGTGGGTGTATATCAAATGTAGTGGCAATAAATGGAGGGCATTATATTTTCCCTTTCTTCATATAAGTATTATCATTTAAGTATAAGTCTCTATGTATCTGTAAATGGATAGCCCTGTGTATGTTTTGTCTTCTTTTTTCCTTGTTCTTATAGGTCTAGACCTAGAAGCAACTTCAGAGACCACCTACTTTAACTCTTTCATTTCACAGATGAGGAAACTGAGATGCAATAAGTTTAAGTGACTTGGCCGAGGTCACTCAGAGTGTGTGAAAAAAACAGGTATTTGAACTCAAGTCCTATGACTCCAAAGTTAGGATTCTTTCTACTGTCTACTACAGAAGCTACCTTGGACCCCTGAGGCCCACCTCAGACATATTAGAAAATCTCTATATCTCCTCCCTTGAAACACAACAAACTTCCCCCAGGCTAGTGACTGGCCAACTGTGAAACCAAAATGACCCTGTGTTTTCTCTAAAGTTTAAGTACTTATTTGGTAATAGCTAGTGTTTAGAAGTCCTCTT
Organism: Vombatus ursinus; assembly: GCF_900497805.2. Lineage (NCBI taxonomy): Eukaryota > Metazoa > Chordata > Mammalia > Diprotodontia > Vombatidae > Vombatus > Vombatus ursinus. The sequence goes on along the minus strand of NW_020954577.1, from coordinate 17,953,692 downwards.
AGCCCATAGGAATACATGTCTCTATGTGGTGACTGTTGCTTCTCCCTGCTTAGGCTTGTAACTTAATGCACAGGATAAACTTTCTTATGGCTCTTATTTTAAATTTTAATATAATTCTCTGTTATAATGACTGACTTGTCTGAAACCTAGGTTGTCATATAATGACCACTCCTTCTGGTTCTCTACTGTTCAACTTCAGTGACTTTTAGAGGGAAAGTTCTGTATCCAGTCACAATCACTTTAAGCCCTGAGTTAGAGAAATTCCTATCTTTAGACAGGGGTTGGGCTCTCTGACTAATTTAATTTAATTGGCATAGTGGATAGAATGCCAGGTCTGGAGTCAAGGATACCTTAGTTCAAATCCTGCCTCAGACATTTACTAGCTATGTGACCTTGGGCAAGTCACTTAACTTCCTTCAGTCTCAATTTCCTTCTGTAAAATGGAGATAATAATAGTATCTACCTCACAAGGCTGTTGTAAAGATCAAATGAGATAATAATTGTGAAGCACTTAGCACAGGGCCTGGCATATAGTAAGTGACATATAAATATTAGCTATTATTATCATATATTTTTTGGTTATATTTTGGCCTCTTTGTGGTTGAAGAAAAACTCAATTTTGGGGAAATATTTGGGTAACAAAGCAGGAGATTATATTATAGTATACATATGGATAGATAGGAACTAGAAGGGGAAATTGGGGAAAGAGCTGCCTTTTTCTCAGGACTTCTCTCCACTGAGGTCTTGTACTGCCACATACCTCTCGAGCCAATGACCTTCCTCTGTATCTCCAGTCTCCCTCATGGCTCAGCCCTCCCTTTGCTCCTCAGAGGTATGCTGGAAGGCCACGCTGGTTCTAACCTTTCAGATCCAGACTCTCTGAATCCTTTTCCTGAGATAGTTTTCTTTTATACTGATTCCTTAGATTATGGCCAAGTCTCTCCCACAATGGCTTTGATTGTTTCAAGAAGGTGTATAGACTTTGTTCAGTGATTGATTCGATCAAGAAGGCTCTTGCCCAAAGGTAATTAGCCTTAAGTGAGTGGGAAAATCAATCAAGGTCCACCTTGATTTACAGTAATAAAGTATATTTTCTTGCTTGGATAGAAAGCTAAGAACATTCTGGGACTCATGTTCTGGGGGCATTGGGTGCAATTGGGGGCAAAGGGGATGGACCATGACTGAATTAGTTAAAAGACCTGCATTTGGATCTGCCTATTTTTGAGGAAAGGTACGCAATGGAACATGAGATGCAGCCACTAGGTGCTAATGAGAATTTTGAAATCCCTAGTTCAAGGAGGATGGAATTTCCTGCATAACCTCTTCTCTTTATAGACACACCTGCAGAAAGGGAAAGACAGCCCCCTAAATGGGACATCCAATAGAATCAGTCCAGAGTAACAAGAAGACATACAAAACATGTAGAGCTAGTTGAGAAGCGGGCCATACACTTCTTTCCTGCTTAGTTGCTCTGGGTAATATTTTAATTAATGGACACCATGTTTTTTTTCTAGCTGTTTGGAATCAGTGGTGAGGCAAGACATAGAATAACACCATTCTTCCCTCACTTGCCTCTAGCCAGGACAACAGGTCTTAGGAAAGAGTGATTCCCACCAGGTACAGACTGAGAGAGATTTCAATGTATTTATAAGGTAGAACCCCTAGATTCAAAACCGTAGTACCCCAGGAATCAAGAGACAGAGTTGAGACATCTTTTGGTTTATTAATAGAGTCCCATAATTTTTTTTAATGAATTCTTTCTTCATAAAAAAATCACTGTCTTTGTTAACCTTCAGAGCTGAGAGATCCTGTATAGTAGAAGATATTGCTTCACCCTTTGGGAGGATTTGAAGAACAAACAGGCCAGGATGATGGCAGGTGGATCAACTTGCCCTACAGATAGTTAATGTAGCATTAAGACCAAAGTCTTTGGGGCTTTTTCTTGACTTGTCTCTCTTTTTCCCTCCAATGATTTAACCAAAAAAGAGGCTTCTCTCTACTCATATATTCTTCTTTCTTCTCCCTCTTCCCCTTCTCCCTCTTCCCCTTTTCTCTCTCTTCCTCTTTCTCTCACTCTTCCTCTCTTCCATCACTGATTGACTATGAGAGCCACACTCTCTTGGTTCTGCTCCCACTTTTCCCTCTCCCTCACAGCTAAGGAGGCAAACTTTTTGTCCTGTCTCTCTTTCTTTCCACTGTGCTAGAAGAGGAGAAATCTGACTTGATCCTCTATTTTTCTGGATGGGACAAGGAACACGTTTTAGATTTTTCTACCATCTCAGTGACTATTGGCCCCACTGGGCCTAGGAAAGGTATTGATAGGTCATCTTTAGTCATCTTCTTTTCAAGTATTATTGCACGTCATAGTTTTAAGATCATTGTTAGAAATTCTATTTTTACCATTTAGTGACTTTCCTACAATAGATTTGCCTGTTGTTACTGAGCAGGTAATTACCATGTGTTTCTTTTCACCCCTTTGAATCTTTTATATATAAGTCATTTAATAATTAAGATCTAATTTCCCTAACTCCCCCACCAACTTACATAAAAATTCTAGAAGTTCTGAAAAAAAATTTTCCAATTGTTTTCCCCAGAATATTGGAGCACTGTGGCCAGTGTGTGTTTCTTTTGGTGTCTGGTACAGTGGGACATGAAGTAGTGGACATTTCACAGGGGCAGCCTATGAGAACCTTGGATGAAAGCAACTTCTTAGATTAGCATTAAGAGTAGGAAAATAGCCTGGACATTTTAAGTTTAGCTAACATGGTGTTAGTTGCAGTATTTAGGAAGAAAGTCATACTATTAGCCCTTCTCACTTAAGAATCACTGGGCTCATGTTCAATTTAAAACATATTCTTGAGTTTAAATTTGGCATAGATGAAACACTGGGCTGAAAATAGAGATGACTTATGAATCCTACCTTCTTGAGGCCATGCCAAGAGGCATCATGCATGGTCTATGCTCTTGGCTGCTCACAACCTCCAGCTTTCTTCACATTTTGTACTCCCCAGTGTTTATCTCTATTTTGGGATCTACATTCCTAACGAGCCCCATTCTGCATCCTTTGCTTTCATCGTGAGCCAAGAGCATCGCTCAACTTAGCGACAAACGAGCCTGTGCAAGGTAAGATTGCCATGAGGCTCTCGCTATCTTAAGTTCCTTTCAACAACTTGGGCATTTAAGAGTTTGTTTCAAAAGTATACTCTCAATGTCCTATGAGGGCAAGGCCTTTTCTTTTTTTTTTTTTTTTGCTCATTCTTTTCTTTGTATCTTCAGTCACTGTCTTGGTGCCCTTCATACAGTAGGTACTTAATAAGTGCTTGTTGAATTGAATTGAACTTCATTGTTACGCTGTCCATTCATCAGTTTCATGTCTAAATTTTTGAAGCTTTGAGCAGTGAGCATTTAAGCAGTTAAGGCAGTGCCTGAGAACAGACCATATCTTTCTAGATATAACTGTATAACTCCAGCAGTTCAGTCCATAATGCCTCTCCACACCTCCTCATCCTGGGTGATTTCAGCCTTTGACTTTATGTCAATTCCCTTGGCACATTGGCCCACTGTGCTGAGGTCTTCCTTTGTTTCTGTCGATGCCTTGAACATAAAATCATAGTGCCCATGTGGTCCATCCGTTGTTTTACATTCTTGTGACATGAGTGACCCACATCCATTTTTGATGATATCTTTTAAACTACTTAGCATCAGTAAGGGACCACAGGTTGAAGACTAGAAGAGATTTTGAAGATTACTGTGCCCAATCTCCTTATTTTATATATGAGGAAACTGAGTCTCATAGAATATAAGGAAATTGCCTAAGGCCACACAAGTAACAAGCAGAAGAGCCAACATTCAAAACCAGGACCACTGATTTCATTGCCCCTGGACACAAAAAATCCCTAATAATATGCTACACCCAATGTACATTTCTGTGGCTCTGTGGCAAATGCTTTCCTTCTCTCCTTCATTAGAATGTAAGATCCTTGAGATGAGGGGTTGTTTTAGTCATTTTATTTGTATACCCAGCTCCAAGCATAATGCCTGGCACATAGTAAGTATTTAATAAATACTTGTTGATTAAATCTTGATTCTTCCATGAATTGAAGCCATCAAACACTGTAAGAAGAACATCTATGTTAAAATGATGGAGTTTCAGAAAACCAAGAACTATGGAGTCATTGAAAGATCTGAAATCTACATAATTGATTCCACTTGAGTTCCTCCTATTACTTATTCCTGGGATCATATTATAGTACAGTGAAAAGAGATTTCATGTAGGACTTAGGAATTGAGGAACATGGATAACTGGGGAACATGGAGAATGGGGAACATGGAGAACTGGGAAACATGATTAACTTGGGCCAAATCTCTTCAGTACTTTGTGCCCCAATGGTGCATTTGCACAAACAGATAGTTTTTGAGCATAATTGAATTAAAGCACGTACTCATTAGGTAGATGCCCCATCTTTTCTTAGAGGTATTTTGCTGTTTTTGTAAATTTGTTTTTAGAGATTACTTTCTTCAGTTTCACTTGGTTTCTAGTATTGGCAGCAGTATATAGTCATTATAAGACTGTAGACTCCTACTCCATTTCTTTGGCTATTATACCATTACTTCTTTTACACTATTATACTATTTAATAATGTGCTGGTGTTTCAAATACCCACCTTGTAGAGTGTCTTCCTAATTAGTGGAGGACAGTTATTAAATCATGAACTAAAGGACATGAAACAACCTTGGAGCATATGAGAAAGGAAATATGAAAATCTATGGTTCAGTAAATCTTGCAAAGAAAAACTGAATCTAGTGTGGGCAAAGTGGTTCATTATGTGACTACTATGTTAGTTCCCTGAGAACAGGAAATATCTTTTGCCTTTCTTTGTATCCCAACACTTACCACAGTTCCTGATGCATAGTAGGTACCTAAGTCCAGGCTCAGTGATATTCAAGTTCCTGTGTTTGCACATTTTCCTCATTCCAGTGTTTCTTCAATCTCCATGAAATGGGTCAGATTTAAAGCTGAAAGGGAGCAGAGGAGTTATTTAGTTCAATCCCCTTATTTGCCACTTGGAAAAACCGATACCTAGGGAAGGGCAGTGACTTGCCCAAGATCACTTGTCAAAGTCAGGATCTGATGCTCCCTCCAGTGGTACACAGCACCTCATCTTTCCTGCCTCTCTATCCTGGGTGACTCTTGGCCAAGTCCTCCTATAACTCTCCTACATGGGATCATGGTATAAGAGATCTTCCTTGCTTTCTCTTGAAAACTGAACTTAAGAAATAAAACAAGCATTTCCATAACATAGAGGAAAAAAAAGATGATTGCACATGAAACTGCAAAGCTCTTATGTACAACTTGCTATTCCTTTGAAATACATAAGAAAGTTATCATGGAGCTTTCTTTATTTTCCCCTTTTTTTCCCTCCCCCTCCCCAGATTGCTACCATGAAACACAAATATGTGTGTGTATACATACATATATGTGTAAAATCATTCTATACATACTTCTATTTATCAGTTCTGGATTCTTTCTCAGGGTCTTCCTTTATAGGACCTTTGTAGTTAATTTGGATGTTTGTAATAGTCAAAATTAGTTAGTTGCTCAAAATTGTTCTTAAAAGAATATTGCTGTTACTGTATACAATGTTCTCTTGGCTCTGCTCATTTTGCTCTTCATTGTTTCGTTCAAATCTATCCATATTTTTCTAAGATTATTGAGCTCATCATTTCTTAAAGCACAGTAATATTCCACCACAATCATATATCATAACTTGTTCAGGCATTCTCTGGTTGATGGACATCCCTGCAATTTCCAGTTCTTTGCTACCACAAAGAGAACTACTACAAATATTTTAGAACATATAGGCTTTTTTCGTTTTCCACTAATCATCTTGGGAAACAGACCTAGTAATGGTATTGTTGGATCAAAGGGTATAGGCATGTAACAACTCTTTGGGCCTAATTACAGGTTGTTCTCCAAAACAGCTGAATTAGTTCACAATTCCACCAACAATGAATTAGTGTCCCAATTTTTCCACATCCCCCCAACATCTGTCACTTTGCCCTTCAATCATTTTAACCGATCTGATAGGTGTAAAATAATATCTCAATGTCGTTTTAATTTTCATTTCTCTAATCAATAACGATTTCTTTTGTTATTTAGAGGATGCCAGAGGAGCAAAGGGCTAGCCTCCAACTATTTATTCATAACTCTCATCACATAATGAGCCCATCTTCTTTGTCCTTCGTGTGTTTCATGGATGATAATCTTGATTCCCATTCTCCTTTATTATCCCTTATGTGTCAGGCATTGCTACCTCAAAAGACTACTTTGCTGCCCTCTGGGGGAATCATCATTTTCAGTCCTTTAGAGACGAGGGTGGCCCACGAATCATGGTCACCCGACACATCGCTCACTATTGCAAAGTATCATAGGACAACAGAACTACAGAGCTGGAAGGTTCTGGGAAGGCTCTTTCCCCAACCCAGACTTGACCAAGAGCTCCCTCCATAGCAAACCTGACAAGTGGCCACCGACCTTTTGCTGATGACTTCTAATGAGAGGCAACCCAGCACTTCCCAAGACAGCCCATGCCACTTTGGGGTAACTTGGATTATTAGGAATTTTTTTTCTTAAATCAAGACTAAGTTTTCCTTTTTGCTAGTATCCTCCAAGGCTCTGAGTTCTTACCTCTGGGTCTAGATGGAATAGATTTATTCCTTTTTCCACATGTCAACCCTTCAAATATTTGAATGTAGCTTTTGTGTCTCCCCTGAGTCTTGACTTTTCCAAGATAATCTCCCAGTCTTCCTTTGACTTTTCCTCATTTGGCATGAGCTCCAAGCCCCCCAGATCCTGGGGGCTCTCCTCTGGACACTCCTTTATCTATTTCTATTATCTATTTCTACCTATTATCTGTAAGGAAATTGTGGGATTGCCCACTCAGTTTTAGTCCCAGTATGTTTTATGTATAAGGTTACATGGGCCAAAAAGTCAGCCAGTTTTCTACGTAAATGTTCCTGGGGCCAGTCTGATGATTTCAATGAAGATCCATCCCCTCCATGGCCTGCATAGTGTAAAGACCTTTTGACTCTAGAGTTGGCTGAAGGATGTTGAGTTACAGGGATGGGAGGGAAGAGAGAAATGTTCAACACAATTTTAACACATCTTGGAGGAGTTGTTGTGACATCTGGTTTCATTTAATTGCATTACTAATGATAGGCAAGAGATGCTTGATCTTTTAACCTTACAGAGAATTCTGGGCACTACAGACACATATAAAAACACAGTACAACCAAGGAAACAGGGAAACTAGTTAGTACATTGGACTTGGAGTAGAATCACAAAACCAGTTTTTCACTGGAAAGGGGGAAGACAAAAGGCTATTTGTTACACACCCATTTCCAGTAAGCAACAGTAAAGGTGGAGGATGAAGGGAATAAAAATTGCCAAGAAGAGTAATTGAGTCCTGTGATGTTGGGTTAAGATCCAGAAACCATCCAGAACCATGACCTGTTTCTCTCTGCCCTGGGTCTGCCTAGAGAAACCTTAGCCAGAAGCAGACTTCATTTTGTAAGTGCATTATTACCAGGAAAATAATGGGGCTTCAATGGACCCCCAACCAGGAAAGTAGGCACAAGGATTTAGAGGCCAAAGAAAACCATGACTGCACAGATAAACAAATATGAACAAAACAGTTCAGATTTCATTTCTATTTGTATTTTGCTGCTTTAAATCAATGACAAAAGTCAGATTTGGCCTCTTTTCCCAAACCTCCAAAGCACAGGAGGATTTCTTTATTAAGGAAAACAGTAAGTTGACAGAAAGAATCAGAAGTAAAAAAGTAAAAATACAATAAATACACTACATCTTTTAAAAATCCTAATGGCAGATAGATGTAGGACAGCCAGAAATGTTTTTCTTTTCTTTCTTTGTATCTTTCTTTTTCTTCTCTTCTATTTCTGTTTGGGTCATATATTAGTATTTAGCACAATGCCTGTCACCAAATTCAATTCATGTAAAGCTAAGAGGGAGTCCCTGAGAGATCCTGAGGGCAGAGACAGCTTCCAATCAACATCTTCATAGGGACTAGAGCTAGAAAGGACATTCCAGGCCATCATCCATCCATCTAGTCCAACCTATTCATTTTACAAATGGGAAAACTGGGGTCCAGGGAGGTTAAGGATTTGTTCAGGGTCACAACTATTAAGTGTCTGAGGCAAGATTTGAACTCTGATTTTCCTGAGTCCAAGTCCTGTGAGCTATCCACTAAACAACACTGCCCTTCATCTTTGGGTTTGCTGAGTTTCTAAGCTTCTCCATCTTGGGTCTATCCTCTTAATGCATCCTATTCCTGTCCGTATGGACAGCAGATTCTCATCCCTGGGCAAGCAAAGAAGCCCCCACTTTTCCCTTTCCAACCCTTCCCATGGCTCCTCCCTGTCTAGCTCCTCCATGCCCTCCCAGGCTCTGTCCCACTCTGCCTACCCCTTCTACTCTTTCATATTCATGTGCCTTCTTTCATACTCCTGCTCTCTCATTAACAGACTCTCATCTGCAAACTTTACTTCATCCTAGATCCTTCATCACAAACTCCCACCTTCTTCTGACATGCCCAGGACCTGGCTTGGCCCCTCCACATGCTTTCTGAGACTGGCTGCTCTTTCCACAGCCCTATCCACTGGTCAGGGGGAGAAGAGTTCGCCTGCTCCTGAACTCCCATTTCCATTGCCAGACCTACTCTCCTTCAATGATTCTCATTAATCTCTAATCTATCCTCACCTGAAGCACCAAAACCATTTCCCTAAGGCATGAAATTTAACCATGTCATTACCCTGATGAAAAACTATGAGGGACTCCTCACTGCTCGCAGAATACAGGGTACTTACCTTGGCCTGATGTTTAAGACCTTCCACGGTCTAGCTCCCACCTTTCTTCCCAGTTATCCCATATGAATGAACTTCACACTATCTATATTTCCCTAAACTCAACATGTCATCTTCCATTATCTTGTGCACTGTGTGCCCTCCTCTATGCTTGAACATTTTTCCCAGACTCAACTTGGGTGTTACCTTCTCCATGAAGCCTTCCATGATTCCCCCAACTTAAATGCTTCTTTTCTTCCTAAATTCTTAGCATTGAGCACTGCCCCTAAAGTCAGATGAGCTGTCCTGGGAGAATATTGCTTCATCTTCACTGCAGATCTCCAAACAGAGGCTGGATGAGCACTTGGCAGGACTCCATGACCTCTAAGGTTATTTTTTTTTCAATTCATTTATTAAAATTTCTATTTTCTGTTCTGAATCTCCCTCCTGCTCACCCTTCTCCCACCCATTGAGAAGGCAAACAATATGATGCCTGCCATTCATATGAAATCATGCAAAACATTAGTCATGTAATGAAATTTTTTTAAAAAGCAAGAAAAATAAAGTGAAAGAAAATCTTCTCCATTGTACACTCAAAACCTATAAGTTCTCTCTTTGGAAATGAAAAGAATTTTTCATCATAAGTCCTTCGGAATTGTTGTGGATCATTATATTGATTGGAGGAGCTAAGTCATTCACAACTGATCATCATTACAATATTGCTGTAACTGTATACACTGTTCTCCTGGTTCTGCTCCCTTCACTTTGTATCAGGTCATGTAAGTCTTCCCAGGTTTTTCTGGAACCATCCTACTCATCATTTCTTATAGCACAATCATGTTCCATCACAATCATATGCCATAGCTTGTTCAGCCATTCCCCAGTTGATGAGCATCCCCTTGATTTCCAATTCCTTGCCACCACAAAAAGAGCTGCTACAAATATTTTTGTAGATATGGTTCCTTTTCCTTTTTCTTTGATCTCTTTGGAATGTAGACCTAGTAGTGGTATTTCTGGTTCAAAGGGTATGCCCAATGTGATAGTCCTATGGGCATAGTTCCAAATTATTCTCCCGAATGGTTGGATCAGTTCTCTATTTCACCAACAGTGCATTAATGTCCCAGTTTTTCCACATTCCCTCCAGCATTTGTCTTCTTTTTTCTGTCATGTTAACCAATCTGATAGGTGTGATATGGTGCCTCAGAGTTGATTTAATTTGTATTTCTCTAATAAATAGTATTTTAGAGCATTTTTTAAATGTACTTATTGATAGTTTTGATCTGTTTTTCTTAAAATGGCTGTTCATATACTTTGATCATTTATCAATTTGGAAATACCTTTTATTTTTATAATCAGTTCCCTACATATTTGAGAAATTAGACCTTTATCAAAGAACTTTGCTATAAATTTTTACCTTCCAGTTTTCTGCTTTCCTTCTAACTTTGGCAGCATTTGTTTTGTTTGTGCAAAACACCTTTTAATTTCACGAAATCAAAGTTATCCATTTTGCCTGCTGTGATCCTCTCTGTCTCTTAGTCATAAGCTCTTCTCTTAGCCATATATTTTGCAGGTCATTTTAAATGTGCTCCCCTAATTTGCTTATGCTATCACCCTTTATGACTAAATCATGGACCCATTTTGAGCTTGAAATATGGTGTGAGATATTGGTCCATGCCTAATTTCTGCCAGATTTCTTCTCGGTTTTCCCAGCAGATTTTGTTGACTAGTGAGTTGTTTCCCCTAAAGCTTGGATCTTAGGGTTTATTGCACACTAGATTAATGCTTTCTAATTTAGGTATTCTGTAAACTGGGGGATTCCTCAAAGTTACTCACAACATTTTTTCCTGTATCCTATCCACTGTGGGATCTCTATGTCATTTTCTACTTACCTGTTCTTATGTCCAAGTCCCTCCCCCCATCAGATGGATTGTTCCCCAAGGCCAGAGTCAGTTGCATTTTTCACATTTGTGATATATTCTAGTGCTGGCTTGAAGATAATATGACCCTAATAAATAGTTGTTTCACTGACTTGAAAATTAGTGAGAACTGTTTTGTTTTGTTTTTTTTTTTTAACAAATTCACCACCACCCAGTTTGGGTCAGCAGGGCCCCATTCAAGGGCATGGCTGCCCTCGTTTCGGGGTCGACTGATGGACCTTTAAGGAACTCACCTCCTGGGAAGTTTGAGGCCAGAAGCACATTCCTCTGAACAGCCTGAAGGATCCTAGGCCATAGGAAAGCTAGACAGGACCCCCAATGTGATCTTATCTGAGTCATTTTAGAGGTCAAAGAAGGGATTTGCCCAAGGTCACAGGGGCAAATATATGCATTTGCACTTTGGTGCTCTTGGCTCCAAGATCAAGGCTCTCAATGTCAACTCGTCATCCTTCAAGGGGGTTTTGAGTTTGAGAAATAGTAAGAAGCATTGGTCGGGACAGCTAGGTGACTCAGAGGATAGCAGTGCCAGCCTTGGAGTCAGGAAGACCTGAGTTCAAATCTGGCCTCAGACACTTACTAGCTGTATGACACTGGGCAAGTCATTTCACTCTGTTTGCCTCAGTTTCCTCACATGTAAAATGAGCTGGAAAAGGAAATGGACAACCACTCCAGCATCTCTGCCAAGAAAAACCCAAATGGGGTCATGGAGAATGGACATGACTGAAAACAAGGGAAGAACTACAAGAATCATTGTACACTAAGACCGAGGGATAAGGAGACTGATGAGGATGGCATTCCTGCTTCTTCCAAGCGAAGTCCTAGGAGGTAGTGGTACTGATCTTCTCATGAGATTTGGGCTTTTAGGGAAGGTCCAGAGTTCCAAAGAGATTCCAGCAGAGGCAGTTTCAGGTGCTCCCCTTCCACCCCTGTCCATGTTCCCTTGGATCTAGAAAGTCTCTCCTAGAAAGTCTCTCCTGTTTGCCTTTGCAGCAGAACTGCTTAACAAAGGCTGCTGGGATGGAACTTGGTGTTTGTTAACAAACTCAGTGGTGTGGCAGGACAGCCACATTAAACCTGGGTCATTCATTCTAAATCTCACCAGGGCCCAGGGAAGGGACAGAGACAGGGCCCCACTGTAGGGGCCTAAGGACTCTTGGCAAAGTATGCCTCTAGGCTCCTTATCAGCAGGATGGCTCAAATTCTCAACTGCTGCTGCCCAGGAGGACAGATAGCAGGGGAGGATGAGGCAAAGGCCAATATCAACAGCTTTGTAGATGGGCCTTTAGGCATGAGGCATCACATCCTCAGGTGTGCAGCTCAGGGCTGGGCCACACTCAAGGGACTGAGAAACTCCAGTCTGGAGAATTCACTGCATTTGGCAGCCATCAGTTCACCGATCAGCCCCTTACAGATTCACTGACTGCCTTGCTGCTCAAGGCTTTTAGCTTCTAGAAAATAAAGGCAGTGCTGAACAGAGCCTTTGGAGAGCCCTCAAAGAATGCAGGCCTCCTCCCAGAACGCCCCAAGAGACAACACCCCTGAGATGACCCATCTGCACTGGCTTAGCCTCTAGAACCTCAGCCATCACTTGCCTGTTTGGCCATAGGGAGCTCTCCCATCCCTTCCCTGATGACAGGGGCTGGATTTGTAATTCCCTTTCCTGTGACCTTGCTCATTGTGGCTGCCATGACAATGGCCTGGGCATGGGAACCAGACAAAGGCTTGCTGACTGTCCACTCTCAGCTGGCCCTCCTCCTTTACAGACGCAGCCAACATTCAGGCCACCTGCTGAGGGGCAGGCTCAGACTGTCCTCTCCACCACCAAACACCGAAGGGCGGGCCGTGCCACAGGGGCATCTGTGGCTTCCCTCTTTAGAATCAGAATAGGTCTTTATGTGACATGCCATCATTCTTCAGCCTTGGGCTCAAGGGACTGAAATCTATTCCAAATGAGTCTCTCTCCAGACCAGAGTAAATGAGGCTTTCTCCTTTCCTACAGTCGAGTGTCAATTGTCCACATAAATGGGGGCCCTCAGGGATGACATAAGATCCATAACTCATCAGCCAGCCAGCCAGCTAGCTCTGTGTCAGCTGGCTTGTGGGTCGGCAGGGTAAACATCCTTTCCAAGAAGAGCCGGTATGATGTATTTTTTCAATCAGACACACATCTCCCTATCCGTGGATAAAACAGGAGGAAAGCAAAAGGGATGAACACCAACCATTCTCATTTGGGAGGTATCCCCAGGGCCAGGGGTATCAGCTGGAGATGTGCTGGGGATGCCCTTTTGATACCCCAGGTGTGGCCAGCTCATTCCAAGGGCAATGGGCCCCCTGAGGTGATGCTGCAGAAGAAGAGAATGTCCACTAGACAGCCGGCCTTCCTTCCCTCGGCTGTGATCTTTGCCACAAGACCAAAAACGTGGCCAGGACCCCGGGGGCACACATCATGGTGGCCATGCTGACTCAGATGTCCTTGGTTATGAATGTTTTGGGGACAGTGAGAGCAAGCCCGGAGGACAGAGAGAAGCAAACACGGGGAGGAAGAACTCTCTGTGTCCAGTGGCCATCGTCCCACCTCCTGACTGGGTCCTTGGATTCCCTTCCAGTTCTCTAACTAGGCCAAGATGACTTAGTGCTGAAGACACTGGATCCAGCCTATGCAAGTGGGGCAGTGGGCCAGGGTCCTGGGTTCCTTCAGCCTGATTTTCCCTGCATTCACATCTCTTTTCTGGAGTCCCAGCATGTGAGAACTCTTAGGCAGTCCCACAGCTAGCTCGCGACCCCTGGCTCCAGCCTGGGCCTCACACCGGGCTCTCTAGTGCCATAGGCCCCAGATTGGCATGGGTTCTTCGTATCAAGCCGACCCCAAGAGGTGGGGCCATCTTTCTGCTGTGCTGCCTGTTCTCCACTCCCTCCTGACCTTCAGCTTTGAGAAGTCACCAAATCAACAGTCCTTTCCTGGGAAGGATGGCTGCCTATGACTTATTAGCCACCCTCCTGCATGAATTCATTGAGCTAAAGAGGGTCCTCTGGTCACTGAAACCCTAACGGCCCTGGGTGTGCTCTCTCCTATTAGAATGTCATCTCCTTGAGGACAAGGATTAGTCTGCTTTGGGATTTGTATTCCCGGTTCTTAGCCCCCTGCCTGGTATAGAGTAAGCACTTAAGAAATGCTCCTTCCTTCCTTCCTTCCTTCCTTCCTTCCTTCCTTCCTTCCTTCCTTCCTTCCTTCCTTCCTTCTTTTCTTCCTTCTTTTTTCCCTCCCTCCCATCTTTCCTTCCTTCCTTCCTTCCTTCCTCTCTCCCTCCTTCCCTTCCTTCTTCACAACTAAGCACAGTCTATTTTACTTATGGAAGAGGGTGCTCAGACATGGTAATACAGAGTTTATGGAGAAGAGAAGATAGTACTTCACTTGGAGTCAAATCCTCCATAGCTGTGAGCCCTTGGGCAAAGCATCTCACTTCTTGGAACTTTAGGTTTCCTCATCTGGAAAATGGCGATCATCATAGTACCTGCCTCACATGGTGGTTCTGAAGATCAAATAAGATTGTAAACATAAATCCACATTTATAATCTCATTTGACCTTCAGAACTATCCTGTGACCAAGGTTCTCTCTCTCTCTCTCCCCTACATCTCCATATCTATATCTATGCAATATACACATATGTACACATATACATATTTATTGCTCAGCAAACCTTAAAATGCCATAGAAATGATAGCCATTATTACATTATTCTTTATAAGCTATAATAGGCTACAAGAAATATCAGATAGGGTTAATGATTCATTAGGATCTTATCTGTCCCCTGGCAAACATTTCATTTCATTGCCTTCAGATGTGATGGCCTCCCAAAGGGACAAAATTTTGACTTCTTCATTGAAGCTCCCTCCCCTCTGCCACACAGCCCCTCTGGCTTGGATTTCCTAGTTATTCTCTTGGCAAGGTGGTTGGATTTGGAATTAGGAGAGCTGGATTCAGATCCTGAATCTATCACTTATTTCCTGTGTGAACTTGGGCAAATCACTTAAGCTCTCTGAGCCTCATTTTCCTTATCTGTAAAATAAAGCCATTGTATAGACCCTCTCTAAGGTCTATACCCAACTCCAAGCCTGTCATGCCATGAATTTGGACCCTCCTACTAATGACTGGTGCGACATTGAGAAATTCATTTCCCTTCTGTGGGTCTCAGTTTCCTCTGTTGCAAAATGAGGTGGGTGGGTGGACCAATAAGCCTTCAGTCTGTGCTTCTCTGACCTGCCCCATTTTCTGTTTAGGAGTCAGGCTGTCTAGGGGCTTTGGAACCAGTTTTCTCAATCAGCCCGAGGTAGGGTTATGACCACTGTCCTTGTTGGTCCAAAAGATTGGTTTAGTTTGGCATTTCTCACTTCTGTGACTCAAATGGCAAATAAATGCTAAAAACCAGTCTGTTTGCCCCTCCCCCAGGGGAGCACACCGTCGCCCTTCCCCTCTCTGCAAGGAGCCTCATAAGGAAGCCTTCCCCCACACCGAGCAGCTGCACTCAGCTCAGGCCAGGGAGCAGTTCTTCATGGCCCCCATGAGTTAGGCATGTCGCTGAGCCCCAGACACAGCAAAAGGCAAAGCCGGTCATCCCTCAAGGAGGGCACTGTCTAAGGGGCAGACAACATGCAACCACCACGTACAAGCAAGATACAGGCAGTGGCAGTGGATGGAAGGCACTAGCATGGGGGAGGGGGATGGGGGCTGCTCTAATTAGAGGCAGCAGGAAACCTGGCCCTTCCATGGGACGATGCAGAAGGGGATGGGCTCCTATCCAATCAACCCCCCCCCCCCCCCCCCCCCCGCCCCCCCCCCCCCAAACCCCCCCCCCCCGGAGGGTCACCCCCCCCCTGTGGTCTGGCACCTGGGACTTTCGCTCCCCCTCCTTCTGATCGGCTCATTCCTTCCTCTGTCTGTGCTTTAAGGAAAGTATCCAGGCCATCCCTGACGTCCCCTCTCTGAGCTCCACTCCTGGCTCCCTGGACTTTCTCTGCCATTCTACCAGCCTTCCCCTGCTTTCCACCAATGGAATGCGGTCTCCTGGAGGGCAGAGACTGTCTTTGTGCTGGTGTCATTGTCCCCAGCTGGGCATGCAGTAAGTGCTTAATAGATGAGTATTGCTTTGACTTGTTGAGAAGCACCAAGGATCACAAATGCAATAATGTGGGGCCATTGAGGCTCCCGGCATACATCCCTCTGCATGTGGGTCCTGAGGGCCTCATGGCCTTGGGCCCCTACCTAAGCTGCTATTTGTAGTCAGGGTTTGGCAGAAGGGTACATGAACTGGGGGCTCTGTTTCAAAGCTGTGAACAACAGAGAAGGATCTATAGGTTTTGTTGTTTAAATGGGAGTAAAGCCTTGGCTATCCAGAAAACTCAGCTGGAGAAGACATGATTTTGTTGCCATTTTTCAGTTGCATCTGAGTCCCTGTGACCTCATTTGGGGTTTTCTTGGCAGAGATACTGGAGAGGTTTGCCATTTCCTCCTCCAGCTCATTTTACAGATGAGGAAACTGAGGGCAACAGGGTGAAGTGACTTGCCCAGGGTCACATAGCTAGGAAGTGTCTAAGGCTGGATTTGAACTCAGGAATATGAAGGTTCCTGACTCCAGGCCGGGTTCTCTGTGCTCTATGGTGCCCCCTAGCAGCCCCTCTCCCTGAGGTTAGACGGTTTTTAACCATAGTTAGGCTGAGCCCGCGTTTATAGCAAAACTGTGACTGGATGTTTGCACAAGGTCTAGGCACCCGGGGCGGGAGCAGACTGTATGGGCAGAGAGGGTGGACTCAGATCCCAGCTGGCCTGGGACTGGGAACCCCAAAGGACCCCATCCTGCGTGCCCCTTTCCCTGGCCCCCGCCTGTCCTCGTGTCTATGGATTCCTTTTGAAGCCCGCATCCAGACTGTCCGCTGCCTCTGGTCTTATCTCCTTGTCTCCTCGCTAATAACCCCCAGCCGCCTCTGACTTTGATCTTGGATTCTTCAAGAGCCGGACTTCCGGCTTTCCTGTGAACTGTGTGGTCCCCTTTCTCTGAGTGGCCCAAACGCCTTCTTCTCCAAGGACAACTGGGAGCTGCTGAAGTAGTCAGCTTGAACCCCGCTGTGTGCTGGGACCCACCGGGAGGCATCTGGGGAATGGTCCAGATCCTCCAAGATCATCTGTTTCTCTTTCCCCAGCCGCTCCCAACTGACTTCAGTTACTGCTGCTGAATATACCTACTCACCTACACGCATACATACTTATGTGGTTACAGTTATCTCATCTCCAGCCTATGCCCTCCTTGTGCCTTGGCCCTGATTATGCCTCTTATCTCCATGGCTGCCTTGATCTTCTCACTGGTCTCCCAAACAGACTTCTTACAATCCTTCCTGGTGTAGACCATGCCAAGAAAGGCAGCATAGCCCAGTGGTTAAAGAGGTGGCCATGGAGCTGGGAAGAACGGTGTGACTGCCTTTTGTGAGCCTTCATGTTCTGATCTCTAAAATGGGCACAATAATATTTGTATTATCAGGATTATAGTAGGAAATATGGTGATATTTCATGGAATCATAGATTTTAGGTCTAGAATAGAACTCAGAAATATTATCATTAGGCTAAGGGCGTTTACTTGTCCAAGGCCAACAGGTCCTCCTTGGCCAAATCCAGTGACTTTCTGCTGTTCAGTGGGGAAGGTGAGAGTCTCAGATGAGGTATCAGACAGCAAGCATTTATTATGCACCTACTGTGTGCCAGGCACTGCGCTAAGAGCCAGTTCCTGCCCTCGAGGAGCTCACATTCAAATGGGGGGGATGAGATGAAGACAACTATGCACAAACACGAGATAGACAGGATCCATTGGAGATGACCACTGCAGAGAAGGGGGAGGGGCTTTGAGGGGGAGCTGGGAAGGCAGGATTTTAGCTGAGAGCATCCCAGGCTGGGGGCACAGTCAGACAGCAGCTCAGTCAGGAGGTGGGGCTGCTTGTTTGAAGATCAGCCAGGGGGCCAGTGCCCTGGATCTCAAAGTAGGTGGTGGAGAGAATGTGAAGGGATAGGAAGACTGGGAAGGCAGGAGGGGGGC
The DNA here is from genome assembly GCF_900497805.2 of Vombatus ursinus. Lineage (NCBI taxonomy): Eukaryota > Metazoa > Chordata > Mammalia > Diprotodontia > Vombatidae > Vombatus > Vombatus ursinus. Next base: position 17,935,813 of record NW_020954577.1, on the reverse strand, counting down.
ACTAGGCTATGAAGGGCTTTGCACACCAAACAGAATGTTTTGTATTGGAGCCTGGAGGCAATAGGGAGCCACTGAAGAGTATTGACAGGGGGGTGACAGGGTCAGACCTGTGTTTTAGGAAAATCACTGAAAGGAGAATGGACTAGAGTGGGGGGAGAACTGAGGCAGTGGACTCCCCAGCAGCTACTGTAATAGTCCAGGTGTGAGGTGACCAAGACCTGCATAAGAGTGGTGGCAATGTCAGAGGAGAAAAGGTGACGTGTTTGAGAGATGCTTCAGAAGTGAAATCAACAGGCCTTGGCACCATATTGGATACAGGGGTGACTCCTAGATTGGGAACCCGAAGGACTGGGAGGATGGCCATGCCCTCAAGAGTAATAGGGAGGTAGGGGGAGGGTTTAGGGGGAGAGATGAGCTTGGTTTTGGACATGCTGAGTGTGAGATGTCTATGGGACATCCAGCTTGAGATGATCAGTAGGCCAATGGAGATGCAACACTGGAGGTTAGGAGGAAGGTTAGGGCTGGATGAATACATATGAAAAGCTTTGCACACTTTATATGGGTTCTAAAGTGCTTTGTAAACTGTAATGGGCAGGAATGTGAGCTGTTCTCTTCACTCCATTAATCTTCCTAACACTCAGTTTCGATCACATCATTCTCCTGCAGAGGATTGTCCGTGATGCCCCAGTGCCAGGAATATGTCTGTCTTCCTTGGTCTCACAAGCCAGGTGGCGTGCCAGGCTGCCCAGAATCTGCCCAGGCCTGGCTGCCTCCTCACTCTTCTGACTTTTTGACCTTCTCGGTCCAATGCCTTCCCAACAGCCCTGCCCCAGTCCACATCTCCAGCTTTTGAGCACCCTAGCATACAGATGCTGTGTTTCTACATTAGAATGTAAGCTTCTTCAAGGGAGGGAGTGGGGTTTTGCTTGGATTGGTCTCCCCAGGGCTTAATAGTGTCTGACACACAGAAAGAACTTAAAGAATCTCTCTTTCTCTCTGTTTGTCTCTGTGTCTGTCTGTCCCTGTCTCTCTATCTCTGTCTCCCCCTCTCCACACATTTTTTCCTAGTCTAAGCTCACTTACCCATTCTTCACTCACTCTCAACTCCGTGCTGAGCTTTCTTAGCCCTTTGCCTGTGTTGATGCACCCGTTTCTTGCCTCTTCCTTTGCTGCCTATCCAATCTAATGTCAGTGTCAAGGCCCAAAGGAAATCTCCTCCAGGAAGCCTTCCCTGATGATTCAAGAGGATGGAACTTGCCCTTTGGACAGAATCCTTGCTCCTTACCCACACCAGCTGAACTGAATTGTCTATGGTATTAGGGAGATTTCTGCGTGCCTCATGCCCTGAGTGAGGAAATAAGGACACCTCACATCACATCCTGTATTGCCACCTTCTTTTGTGTATTGTATCCCTTCCCAGTAGAATGAATTGACAGCCAGCTTCTTGGGTTTAGCCCCATGGCTAAACTTTTTTTTTCCCTTAAAAACCACAATAACAGCGAGTCAAACTCAAAGTACACTTTTTAAAGAACTATCAGTAAATGGAACTTGTAAATCAGTGTCTCGGTCAAGGAAGGTTTTCCCAGCAAAGGAAAATTTCCCATCACAAAATGAACCACGTAAAGCATTGAAATAAATTTAATAGAAGCAACACTAGTCCGGTTCAAACTTGATTTAAAGCTATTTACACACTTTAAAAAATGCACACATTCCCCAAGTACTGCAACCCCAATACAAAGTGGATTACTTTGCATTGACTAATCTAGGTGTATGTTGTTGCCTGTAGTAGAATGAAAGTTCCTTGAGGGCAAGGACTATTTTATTGTTTTTATATCCAGCTTGAAGGAAGAGAGGAAGAAAGGGAAGAAAGAAAGAAGGAAGAAGGGAGGAAGGAAGGAAGGAAAGGGAGGAGGGAGGAAGGAAGGAAGGGGAGGAGGGAGGGAGAAAGGGAGGGAGGAAGGAAGAGAGAAAAGGAGTAAGGGAGGAAATAGGGCAGGAAGAAAACTAGCATTTATTAGGTTCCTATTGTGTGCCACGCACTGTGCTAAATGTTTTCAAATTGTATCTCATCTGATCCTCACAACAAGCCTGGGTGGTAGGTATTATTATCATCCTCATTTTCTAGTTGAGGAAACTGAGGCAGATAAAGGTTAATTGACTTGGTAAGGGTCACATGGCTAGCAGGTATCTGAGACTAGAAAGGATTTGAACTCCTATCTTCCCAATTCCAGGTCCAGTCCTCTTTCTCCTATACCCCTTAGTTTCCTCTGTAGTGAAAACTTTGTTTTTTTTTTAATTGAGTTTTTTTTTCCTTTACCCCTTTATAAGTGAAATTTGGGTCCTGATAGTGGTGATCTTGGTAGATATAAAGATGCCAGCGCTGAGGTCTCATGGCATTGCTAACCAAGATGATTCCATCCTTCTGAGAACAGTAGAAAGTCAATTTGGGGCTCCACTTGTACTTTTCCCCTTTTCTAAATGATTACAGTTAGCATAAGCTCCATGATGCTTTGTAGGTCCCAAAGGCTAAGGAAATGGAAAGAGTCCAGGTCATTCTCCCCCAGGAATGGCCTCCTTTGGTAAAACCAATTGCTGGAGAAGAAATCAGAAGCTTGCTTCCTGTCCAGTTCCAGAGTTCCAAGTGGATTGGCCCTGGTAGTCGTCTTTGGAGAAAAGGTGGTATGTGGGGCAGGAGGGAGGCCTGAGAGGGTTCTGCAGGAGCTTCAGCACCTGAGCACATGTTCTAACCAACCCTGGGGCTCTTCATGGACACAAGCCCCTGCACATTTCCTGGGAACCGCTTCCCTGAAACCATGTTGGCTTCCAAAATGTCCTTGCAAAATTGAATGTGAGATTTGGAGACAATATAAAGTGAGATTTCTTAACTAAGGCTATATCAACACAAGCAAGGTGAAATAAAGACCTGAGGTCATTGGCACGTCGAACAAAAACGCAGAGAAAAGTCTTAACTGACTCCGGTGCTTTTGGAAATAATCAGGGGGATGGGGGGTGGGGAGGTTAATTAAAGCTAATTAAAGCAAAGGTGACTTTCTGCTTCAATTACATGACCGTTTGCTTTGCTGGGCCAGTTCATTTTGCACATATATCTATACTGATGCCTGAGGACAGAGTAGCCAATCAATTGCTTTTGGCATCAAAAAGGTGAATTTAACCCTCAACAGTTGGATTTGGGAGCAAAGGAATGAAGACAAACCTTGCCACGTGCCACTCACAATGTTCTATCCCTCCCTTATAAGGAGCAATCACCTTGGAAGTGTGTTGGGATGGCAACAGGGCATCTGCTGAGCCAGACTCTTGCATGTCTCCGGTCTGTGGGATCATGCTTCCCAGGGTGAGAAAGGGCCACTGGCAGAATCTGCCACCTGTAGATTGTGGCACTTTGAAGTCTCACCTTGGCATTGGTGTTCCATCCTCTCTCTCCTCCCCTACTTAAATGGGACATTCTGGATCAAGAAAGAGTCTGACCTGTCTGTATTTTCAGCATTTTCATATAAATGAAGCTGCTGTCCGCTTAACTTTCTTGGCCTTTACCGTTCTTAGCCTGCCCCTCCCCCTCCTAGCCCTTTGACTTTCTTTCCTCCCACCCCCACATCCTTTGGATGTCTTCTCCCTCATCCTCCCCACAGAATCTTGGAGTTGGAACCAACCTCCAACGTCATCTGGTTTGTCTTTTATCTGAACAGATCCTGTAAAATTGCCCAATCAGTCTTTGTACAAGGAAGGGGAGGGAGCCAATTGCCAGTGGGGGCAGCCCCCTTTACCTTTGACCAGGCTCGGGGTAACTTTTCTTCCATCCAGCCTATACATGCCTCTGTCCAACTTTCACTCATTCTTCTTTTGGCCCCTGAACTCAACCAAAGGAAATCCTGTCCCTCTTCCTTGGGCCACTCCTTAAATCCTCAGAGATATCCATCATGCCCTCTCCAGAGAGGGCATGGGTCTTCCAGCCCATCCTCGTATCATACCTTCATAGCATCCTGGTCACCCTCCTCTTGGATGCTCTTCAGCTTTTATAAGTGTCCTTTTAAAACCAAGGTGATGGCCCAGGTGAGGTGTGATGAGGGCAAAGGGCTCAGAGCTGGCAGCTGGGTCTGAGATGGGGCCGCCTTCTAAACACCCACTGGCCTTGCTCAGAACTGTGGCACACAGGCCTCCCTCATTCTGTACTTGTGAAACTGATTCACAGCCACTTGTAAGTCTTTGCATCTGACCCTGTCCAATTCTCTCTTATTGACTGAACCCAGTGTGTTAGTCCACTGGTGTTAAATTAAAATAGGAAGAGGAACCCCTAATCCATATGTAAAGCTCCCTGGGGATGCGTGTTGACTTTGTTTTAAAATGTGATATTATCTATGTTGTATGATATTTTTATTTATTTTGTTAAATATTTCCCAATGACAGTTTAATCTGGTTGGGGCTGCCTGTGAAACTGTTGTGGGTACTGCTGTCCCTCCTGACTTTGGGTCACTTGCAGTTTGAATGACTATGTGATCAATGCCATCATGTAAAATGTTTACCAAGGGGCAGCTAGGTGGTACAGTGGATAGAGCACTGGCCCTGGAGTCAGGAGGAGCTGAGTTCAAATTCTGCCTCAGACACTTGCTGTGTGACCCTGGATGAATCACTTAACCCTGATTGCCTCACCAAAACAAACAAACAGAAAAATAAAATGTTTAACAAAACCTAAGGGCCTAGATGGCCAAGGACAGAGTCCTGAGAACTCCACTAGACATTTCTCCCATCCAAATTGACCTCAAGTCCTTAATGACTTCTCTTTCCATCCCAGATGCCTTTTAGAGAATCATATGGGCTGGTTGTGTAATCCTAATGGCAAATGTACACTTACCCAAGAGACTATTTTATAGAGAATTCACAGAAGGCAGAAGCTCACACAGAGGTCAGAAGAAGTGATACAAGGACACTCTCAACGTCTCTCTGAGGAACTTTGGTATCCACATGGTGATGCTGGCACAGGACTGCCCAGCATGGCATGATCATGCCAAAGCAGAATTGTAGTAGCTCAAAAGAAATGTGAGATGCACAAATTTAGAACCATCTTCACCCCAAATGTTCATGCAGACTACATATGTCTGACCTGTAATAGAGCATTCCAGCCAGTATTGGTCTGATTAGCCACAGTCGGACATGCTGTCCATTGACTGCAACATTGTCATGTCACTTGTCCTCTTCGAGTATGAAGAATGAACCACAATCTCCTAAAATGGAAACAGAAGGGAAGGAGAGAGGGAAAAGAAGGAAACAAGAAGGAAGAGAGAGAAGGGGAGAGAGAGACAGAGAGAGAGAGAGAGAGAGAGAGAGAGAGAGAGAGAGAGAGAGAGAATAGCAAGAAATTGGGTTTATGGAGCACTCTCTATTTTAAAAATACTGTCGTGGAGGTTATGTGCAGTATAAAGAATTAGCCAGGGTCTCTCTCCTTGAGGAGCTTATTATCTAAAAAAAAAAAAAAAAAAGGAGGAATATATGTTTCAGACACTGGCGCTGCATTAGATGGCTCAGTGGATAAAGGGAAGGCTTGAAGTCAGGAAGACTTATCTTCCTGAGTTCAAATCTGGCCTCAGACACTTACTAGCTGTGTGACACTGGGCAAGTCATTTCACCCCATTTGCCTCAGTTTCCTCATCTGTAAAATGAGCCGGAGAAGGAAATGGCAAACCTCTCCAAGAAAATGCCAAATGGAGTCACAAAGAGTCAGACATGACTGAAAAAACAAAAGGCTAAAAAACTGACCGCCCTAACCTTAGATCAAATTACACATTCGTCCATTCATACAATAAATATTAAGTACCTAATGATCAGTTTTCATTTTTGAAAGGAAAAACAACTCCCCCTCTTTTGGGCCCCTAATGATGTTTAAGCTGCTTTCCCTTCAGCAGACCTTCGAAGAGCATTAAACTGACTCGTTGGTCTCGTGATCAGCGTTTAAAGCTGGGGCTTCGCACTTGAATTTTCTCGTGGGGGTTGGAGTTATGATTATTATTGCTCTGCTCCTTGCTCTGTGGAAGACCCTGTACTTGTCTCATTTATCCTCAACATATTATAGACTCCTTGAGAAGAGGGATAAAGTATAGAGGTGCTTCAGGCATATTTGTTGGATATGAAATTTGAATAATACATTGTCCCTGGCCTCAGAAATGTTGAAGTAAACTGAGGGAGGGGGAGGTTTACATACCCAAATAGCAACAGTGATGCTCTTCTTAATACATCCTCTTGTCCAACTTGGATAAATCTTTTGGTAGCCATCCTGATTCTCTCTCTGTCTCTGTCTCTGTCTCTGTCTCTCTCTGTCTCTGTCTGTCTGTCTCCCTCTCTCTCTCTCTCTCTCTCTCCTCTCTATCTTTTGGCATAAACCATTTTTATTGAGTATATCGATAGCTTTATATTTACTTTGCCCCCCTCTTTTAACTACCTGGGAAGAAGGCCGTGTATGTGGAGGGGCGAGGTCGCATGCTGGTACTGCTATATAACCGTGGCGTGAAAGACTTATTTTTGGAGCTTGGCCTCAACTCCCCTCTCCTTTTCTTCTCCTCCTCCTCCGGAGCAGAGTCGTTGGGGACCGTTGCCCACCCCCACCCAGCCCGTGCTGCTTTTCCTCCCGAGCCAGGAGCCAAGGGGACCTCGACGCTCTGTGCGGCTGTGCCCGCCGCCCCCGGCAGAGACCTGAGGTTGATCTCTCAGCTCTAGCCAGAAACTGTCATTTTCGTGGTTTTCCCCAAAACTCCTTGAAGGAGGGACTGGCCGGGTTCTTGACAAGTGGTAGAATCATCATCTCCAAACAGCAAATTCCCTTAACCTGAAGTACGCCAAGCGCCCTCAGCAGAATGAATCCACTGTTGCGCACGATTAAATGCGTCGTGGTGGGCGATGGCGCAGTGGGGAAGACGTGTCTGCTCATCTCCTACACCACCAACAAATTCCCTTCGGAGTACGTGCCCACGGTCTTCGACAACTATGCGGTCACGGTGCTGATCGGTTCGGAGCCGCACACCCTGGGGCTGTTTGACACGGCGGGGCAGGAGGACTACGACCGCCTGCGACCCCTCAGCTACCCCCAGACCGACGTGTTTCTCGTCTGCTTTTCCGTGGTGAGGCCGAGCTCCTTTGAGAACGTGAAACGCAAGTGGGTGCCGGAGATCACTCACCACTGTCCAAAGGCTCCTTTCCTGCTGGTCGGGACCCAGACTGATCTGCGAGGCGAGCCTTTCACGCTGGCCAAACTGGCCAGGAAAAAACAGAAGCCCATCACCCCAGAGATGGCGGAAAAGATGACCCGACACCTGAAAGCGGCCGGATACGTGGAGTGCTCAGCGCTCACCCAGAAGGGCCTGAGGAACGTGTTTGATGAGGCCATCCTGGCCGCCCTGGAGCCTCCGAAACCCAGGAAGAAGCACATGTGCTTGGTGCTCTGAGCAGGGGTCCGGGCCGCCCCCCGCTTGCTGGCCTCACCGCGCCGGCCACACCACACTAAATACATGTACCACTAAATGAAACTAAAGAAAAATTAAAAGCTAGTTCATTGGCAGTAATGACAAATGTTCTGTGTGCACCCCTACTCTCCCAGTGCGAGGCAAGGCCCACCAGAGCTCCAACACTCCCTCCCGACTCCGTTCACATGCTAGCTGTAATCATGTTTGTCATAAAACTGATCAGGATGAGTTTTGTTTACTGTTTGTTTCTAAAAACAAGGCATGCTGGTGCTGACCCTGTAACAGATTCATTCTAGACACAGATTCATGGAGCTGCTGATTGGTGCCGGACCCAGGGACTTTTGGGTATTTTTTTTAAGAAGGGGGTGGGGGCTTGTGGGTATTTTTGGTGAGCATTTTTTTTTTAATTAAAAAAAAAAGTCATTAGCCAGACAGGGCAAGGATAGGGAGGACTTGGAGGGAGGCCGACAGGGTGGATTCCACTTCTCACACCTGGTCCAATAAATAGATCTTCTCCTTCTGGTGCTCTTTAGGAACAGTAAAGACAATGACTCCCCCAAGCAATTTCTACTCCATTTTGGAAGTTGCTTCTTTCCGGCTTGGTCTGAGTAGGTCCACTGTTGAGTGAAACCATCACCATTGGGTAAAACATGTCCCAACCCTTCTTCTGGCTCTTCTAGGTGGCACTGGATTCTTGACCTTGGCTTGAAGGACATTCACTTGCCAGTTGCCACCTTTGAAGTGAAGGTTCAACCTTCATTCATCAATGAAAGAGGGAAATCAGGGTACATTTGGAACCACACCAGAGGCATTCAGTTTAGAACTTTAAAGGAAGAAAAAATCCATTTTTTTTTTTCCCTGCCAGGCATAGTCTGAAAGACTGTGCCAGACTGTGTAGCTGAATATGGCCTAAGATTATTTTCATGGAACATAGATGATGAACCTGATCTATGAAATGATTCAAATATTCTTTCAAGAGAGTTTGGGATAGAGAATAAACTTTATTATGAAACCTGGTAGGAGGGGCATATTTGACATCCTAAACATAGACCCTTTATCTTTGTCTTTCGTATGAAAAATCCCACAGCCAGAGGATGGTACTCTATTACAAAATAATGGGAATTTTGTTTTTGTTATTTTTAGCAAAGATCCTTCTGTTAATAGGGATTTTGTCATGCTCATCTTCAGATCCTAATTCTTGTAGACTCACTAGTGTTGAATGAAAGGTTTTCTTCTCACAGCTCAGTTCTTTGTATATTCATACTTTCCAGATATATTAAATATTTAGACACACATGTACCAAGTAGGAGCATCCATAGCTCTGATAAGTAAAATAGCAATAAGTCCTTTTTGTTGCTTACCCCTGGTTTCCCGCACTTCTCTGTCATTGACCTTGACAGTCAACTTCCTTTCACAAATCCCTAATATCTCAGCCCAAGGATTGGGTCCCTCTTCTCATCTCCTATCTTGTAGCCCAATTCCTGACGTATGTGGCCAATTACCTATGATCATGTTCTGTGTCTGGCTGTCCACCTCTAGCCATTAATCTGACATCATGTTCCACACACCTTTGGGGTGCTTCCCCTTCTCCTCCCCTCCCCAGTGTCCACCATTGGAGTTTCCTCATGCTAACCATCTGCCTAATGCCATGAACCTCCATTTCCTTCCTGTTCCCCATTATGATACCCCACGTCCCTAAGTACCTCTGTGCTCCAGTCTCTTCCCAAAGTAGAGACAAGAAGAAAACAAAAGCTCAGGAGTCAGGCACTGTATGGGAACAAATTTGAGCTTTTTCTCACTGCTGGCACTATGCTGGGTGCAAGATGGTGGTTGGGGGTGAGGCAGGCTTGTGGTAGCAACTAGGTCCCTGCTTGGATGACTCCCAAATCTCATTTTGTTCTCCAGCCAAATCCCAGTGGACAGCCAGTGTTCCCAATCCCTAGCCCTCTCTGCCCTGGGAAGGCTACTTCTTCATAGTCTTTCTCTTTTGCCGATCCCCACATGACCCCTGATGCTTTCCTCAAACTGAACTTCCCAAATCAGGTATGCTCCCATTCAGCCATCTCTCAGTACTGTTCAAGGTGACCTCATTCTCCTTGATGGCATACCAAGCAGCCTGAAGGATTGGAAGGGTCCTGGGCTCTCACAGTCCAGCTTTCTTCTTGCCCAGACTAGCATGGTTAGTTATTTACTGAGACTGGATTTGAACCTAATCCCTCTTTATTATAAATTCAGTGCTTTTTTTCCCCTCATACTCTCATTTTGGCCCTGACAAGAGCTCCAGAAGAGGAGTTTAGATAGCTAGATAGCACAACGGATGGAACACAGGATTGTAGTCAGGAGGAATTAAGTTCAAATCTTGCCTCAGACACTAGCTGTATGACCCTGGGCAAGTCACTTAATCTCAGTTTCTCATTTGTATAATGAGTATTCATAGGTTTATTGTGAGGATCAAATGAGTTAACACATATAAAACACTTTGCAAAATTTGAAACACTATATAATGCTAGTTATTATTATTGTTGTTATTGTAATTATCATTATTTGCATTCTCCAGTCTTAGACATCTTTACATAAATATAGCTGCACTCAAGAGGAGGATATGGATCTTACCAGACTCGAATCAGCTGCTTCATTTTCATAAAGCCCCAAACCTTTCTACAAGTATCTCCAGGAAGGATAAGGCTTAAAATAGGCATAAATAAGGGAGTTCTCTGAGTTTTCCTTTAGGTAAGGTGACCATATTCTTAGAGAAGAATGTGGAATTTTGAGTGGTCTTGATTGCATGAATGAAGACAAGCAGGGAGATTCATGGCTAACCTTTACTCCATTTCAGAGATGAAATATGAGCTCTGATTGGGGGCCAAGGCTCAGAAATGATCCATCAGAACAGCCTGACCTTACAGCTGAGGGATAATTCATGAAGAAAGAAGCATGATTTGTGGGATACAAATGTGTTTCCAACAAGGAGACTGATGCGACACTAATCAGCTAAAAGAGGTAATGATAAGCAAAGGCAAGAAGCCACCTTTGGATTCTTCATTTATGCAGAAATCAGCTGATTGGTGATGGTTTCTCTCTAGTATTGTATTTTACATCAGGTGTTGCAAGGAACCGTCCTACTGACTCCCAGGGGAGAATTCAGTGCTTAGTCAAGACCTATTCAGACTTAACCACAAATTCCCCTACAACATTTCAGGAGAGTGGTCATAACAATAATTGTAATAACTAGAATTTATATAGTGGCTTAAAGTTTTCAAAGACCTTTATAAATATCATCTCATTTACCCCTCACAACCACCCTGCAAGATAGGTACAATTATTGGCCAGATTTTACAAATGGGTAAACAGGCAAACAGGTTTAAGTGACCTTGCCTGGGCCACACGAGCGCCCTAGTCAAGATATGAACTCAAGTCTTACAGACACCCAGTCTCTTGCTCTACTCAATTCATTACCCACTGCTGCACCATACTAGCAGGGTGGTCATCTAGTTTCTGTTTGAAAAGCTCTAATGAGGAGGAACCCATAATATACTCAAGCAATATTTCACTTTGGGGATTGGTAGGATTTTTTTTTCTCCTGACATCAAGTGTAAATTTATCTCTCTGTAGAGTTCATCCATTTTTCTACTTCTGCCTTTTGGGGCCAAGTGGGAGAACAAATTCCTCTTCCCAGGGATTCCTTTTTAAATACCTGAAGACAATTATTCACTCTGTCCTGAATTATCTCTTCATTGGGATAAACATCTTCAATACTTTCAGCTAGTCCTCATAGGCCTGGCATCGGAGGCCCTGCATTATCCTGGCTGCCTGGTGTGGAAATGGCCCTGGGTTCTCAAAGATTATGTCAAAGGGCAAGGTCTATCAAGTTGAGATTACTCTGAGAAAGGGGTCCATGATGGACTATGTGACTATCTGTAATAGTCTAGGTAAATTCAGAGAGGCCCAAACTCAGAAGACTAACCGTGAGATGATGGACCATTTTGTTCATAGTAACTCATAAGGTCCTGCCAACCAAGTCTTCAAGGGTTGACTCCAAGCATCAATGGAGGGAGGAACTCCATCTGTGGTTTCACTTTAGCCACAAAGTGTGAGGAAGGATTACAGTGAGCCCAACATACTTTATTACTCAGATACCTATAATTGATCATAAAGTATTGCCAAGAGAATGCGGAACACCAGGACCGCTTCCCGTCAACAAATATTTCCAGGATTCATAATTCAGACAGAAATATGAATTGATAGTAAGCCAGAGTCATTTCAGACTTGAAAAATGTAATTACCAAATGTTTTTTAAAAATTCTTTCCAGTAAAGGAATATTTACTTGTGAAACTTGTGGAGAGACACTGTCTCTAAACTTCTGGAACTAAGTTTTATTTCCATTTCAAAATATTCTTTGTTTCAAAACAGACACTCACCCTTACAACCCTCTGAAATTTCAAAATCAACAGTTCAGAAGGGGGACATACAGAAAGTATTTGGCTACAGTCAGTCATGCATCAGCAGAAGCCTAAATCAGACAATCCAGAGGAAAGGAAGGAAAGCCCCAAAGGAAAGAGTCTAGAGGCTGCTAAATGAATGGAGCCATTAGGAAGTGGAAGCAGACTGGACAGTCGGAAACATTGCTGGATGGGCTCCAGCCTCCTCCTTGGGATCCGCATGCTGCTTATTCAAGGGGATCCATTTTGTCATGGTGCCCTTGAGACAAGGAGCTGAACGAACTGTGGGCATTGAGCCTGGAGAAGATGGGGTTATGAGGGAGATAAATTGAGCACCAGCTTCGAGTATTTTGAGGGCTTTCACATGTGAGAGGGATTAGATTTCTTCTGCATGGCCCGAGGGGGCAGAAGTGGGAGAGGGATGTAGAAATAGCAAAGCGACAAATTCAAATAGCTTTGGTTTTTAAATTTTTTTTAACATTTTTATTTAAAGTTTTGAGTATTGGCTTTGTTTAAAGAGAATCTTTCTAGCAACGAGTGCTGTCCCAAGTGGAAGGGACTCCATGAAGAGGTAATGGGCCTTTTCTCAGGAGATACCTTTATGCAGAGTTGACTAGCTGACCACCTATTGGGCACATGGAAGTGGGGAGTCTTCTTGGAATATGGATTGACCTAGATGGTCACTGAGGCCCCATTGAAATGGGATATTCTAAGATTCTACTTATGCTTTTTTCAAATAAAATCCTTGTACTGCCAGCTGTTGCGTTCAACGAAGGGTCCAAGGCTGTGAGATTTTTCAGTCTTTGATTCATTGTCTTCATCCAGAAAATGGAGCTCTAGCAAAATTCACAGTACATGATCATCTATTTTCCTTGGTGATTAAGGAATTGGGCACACAGTTTACAAGCTCAAAGGTCTTCCTTACTAGTCTGAGGCAACAAAGAGAGTCCACATGAGCTCATAGAACATATCTGCCCCATCATCAGAGACCTGGACAGACATAGGTTCAGCCATGTCCTACACGGACTTCCCTCATAGTTCCTCAGGGTGTTGGGCTCCCTGATGCTCTGCAGAGCTCCCAGCTAGGGGGTGTTGGCCGTTGCTCCCCATTGTCACTGCTCCTGAAGCTCTCTGTAGGTATTCATTCATAGGTGGTCTCTGTCATCCAGTTTTGGTTATTTAATAGCGATATGACCCTTAACCTCTTTTAGCCTCAGTTTACTTATCTGTAAAAGGGTGAGATTGACTCAGTCTCTAAGATCCTCTCCATTTCAAAACCTATAATGATTCCTGGATGATACAATTTAGGAGACAGTGACAATACTTTCAGCATCTCAGCATTCCAGAAACAATTGAGTTTCATTCCTAGGTTATAAGGATAATTATTTAAAACGAGATGATCCAGGACATTTTCCCCTGGTGGTTGCACCCCAGGAAATTCTTTCCTGCCCTACCCAGCCTTCTCCCACTCAGCAACTCTGGCCAAAGTGACTTTGCAATGTCCTGGGGACTCTACGCATCCCATTTTATGCTACTTGCTCTAGACATAAACATGGCCAGGGAAGATTTTGTGAAGAAAATAAGGAGCTGGTCTCTTCGTCCATGGTTCGAGGCAGTGGGGTTGAAGAAACTCTGCTGAATAGAAAGTGTCCTAGCAGAGGGGTGCCTCAATTCTTTCCTCCCTGCCCTCCAGCCCTCAGGAAGCCCAGGAAATAGAACCCAGAGAGATCTGGATTCTGGCTGTTGCTCTGCATCAGCATCTGTTTTCCTCCTTCTACATGATTAGAGCCTTTAATGAGCAAGGCCTGGTTTTCTTGTGTTGGGCTAAATCCCAGAGCTCTGCTCCACCATGCGATTGGTCCTGGGTTCAAGCTTGATGACAAGGAAGGCCTGAGATGGGCTCATCTTCACTGGTGTCCTCTGTCCTTCATGGAAGCTGATGCTTATTACCATTCTGTCTGGGCTTAAGTTCTATGTCTGGTACGTAAGGCTTTCAGACGCAAAAGTTCATTGTTGTCCTGTCATCAGACATTAGGGAGTCTCCGATAATTGGAGTGGGGATTATAGGGGCCTTCGAGATGTCTGGATCCCATCAAACAGGACGTTTGAGGCTCAGACACTGGTGGATTTGTCTGAGGTTCCAAGACCAGCCTGAGGCAGTCTCAGGCCCTGCAGTTCCAAGTTCCATACTCTTCCCGCTATAAACAGCAAGAAATAGATGGCCTCGTCAGGAGGAGGGCTTGGCTTCCTTGCTCTGGTTAGTGGAAAGACTGGAGATTTATTGGTGAAAGGAACACCTGAAAATGAACCCATCTCCACAAAGCAGGTCAGCACTCACTGTGTGAATCAGAGCTGTATGTGGTTGCCTGGGACTCTGAGAGGTAAATGATTTGTTCACAGCCAGTATGTGTCAGGGACAGCCCTTGAAGCTGGGTTGGCCTGATATCTGCCATGCCACACAGGCTCTTCTGTCTGCATTGTTTCCCTGCTAGAGTTGGTGTTCCTCTTCTGTTGGTACCCCCAGACCTATTTGGCACATGAGAGGTGATTCATAAATGCTTTATTCCTTCATTCACTCATTCTTAACCAAATAGACAACAGATGTCAGTCTTCAGCTGAGTAAGAGACTCTTAGAATGTAAGAGGTCATAGACCTGAGCCTTTCATTTGGCAGATAAAGGAACTGAGGCACAGAATAATTAATGTGGGCCTCGCTCCAGGTCAAAGAAGGAGCTGTTGGCAGAGCAGTTCTAGAGCTGGGGTCTCCTGAATCCCAGGCTAGGAACCTTTCCATAACCTCACAAGCATGAGAGGACCATGGGAGCATGTTTAAGTCAAATAAAGGTAGCTGTCATCCTCACAAGTATCTACACACAAGGCCCTGGGCTCCAAGCTGGGTATAGAAGACAAAAGGGAAGCTGTTTCTTCTGTTTGGAAGCTTCTATTTGACTGAGACCTTGTTTCAGGAAGCCTGTCCTGTTTTCCCTTAAGTTGTTGGAGCCTGGAAATGATCACATTTAGTGTGTAAACCTCTTCCCGGCCCTGCCATTCTCCATTATTTTTGCTCTTTGGTGCTGGAGAGATAGGAGGGGGGTATTATGTATGAAGAGCAGAATAACTTTACCTGGGGCCACACCTGAACATGCAGCCCACCCTGGGGGGGGAGCCAACATTCAGGTATTTTTTCACTGACACACTGATATTACCTGACTACCTTCTCAATCTCATCTCATGATCACGATTCTACACTTGCTAGTATCCTTGTAAGAGGGAATCTGAGAAGAACATGGAAACCCAGGTGGATAGGAGAAGGAGACTAAAATCTGCGGGAATCTTTGCTTTTCTGCTCTTTTCATCTTGTGTGGGTAAACCTAGTCTTGCACTGAACTTTGGTTCAAGACTATGAGCTGGAAGGTTGGGGTGGGGGAAGTGCTGATTTTCTATTCTCAGAATCAGAATGGTCCTATGGTTGTCCCACACCCGAGCTCCAGAGGGATGATCTCATGAACAAGCATGGTTTACAATGGATGGGAAATTTAAGCAAAGATGGAGGTCATGACTGAGGGATGGATAATGGATGGAGAATTCCTCCAGGGCTTTGGCCTATTCTGACTCTGGCCATAGCAGGGTGAAATGTTTCCCTATGTTAAGAGATTTTGGTGATGTGGGAACTCCCCATCCTGACCATGCCTCTCTATCCTTTGATATTCCTATCCTTGCTCTCCCATAAATCTTCCATTGAAGAGATAGTCACTGGTCCTTTGGATATTTTGGAGATATTGGTTAGTGCTTGACCTGCTCATTCATTAGCTAACTCACTTTTGCCCTATGGCTTCCCCACCCTCCCCCCCATTTTTAGTCACACATGTACCTGATGGTGTCTTTTGTGACACTTCTTACGTACCAGGAACTGTGGGTACTAGTCTGCAGCCTATGGACACTTGCCCTCTTGGTGACTTGTGATCTGACTCTTCCTGAGATCACAGGCTTCTATGGCTTGCTGCTACAGAGCAATGCTGGGACATCAGCACTATAAGATGGGGTTTTCCAATGTCGAGGTCTTTGGGGTCATAGATCCTATACTGACAACTTGAAGGGACCTTAAGGGTCATGGAACCCTTCATTTTATAGATAGGGAAACTGAGGCACTAGAAGGTGAAGTGGCTTGCTCAGAGTTCCACAGTGTATAAGTGTCTAAAGGAGGATTAGAACCCATGTGTTCCTGACTCGAAATCCAGAGATCCATCCAGTACTACTCCTCGATACCTCCATAGCACTAAACATTTCCCATATGTGATCCATCCTGTTTCCCTCCTTCCTTCCTTCTCCTCCTCCTTTTCCTTTTCTTTGTCCTCTTCCTCCTCTTCCTCCTCCCAATCTTCAGTTCTGGGTCCAACATATTGAATGCGAGGTGTGTGCTAGGTACAGTAACCTCTAGTAAAACTCAGTGGGTAAGATATACAACTGAAAGTCATCATCTGAGAAAACTGTATTCTTGGTCTATTTGATTGCATATGTGTGTGTGTGTTTCCATATGGATGGGGAGAGTGACATTTTGAGTAATCATGGATCTTAGTCAACTAGCATTTTAAAGTACTTTTTATGTGCCAGTTACAGGGCTAAGCACTGGATTTCATGGAAGATGCTTCCTGGTATCAGTGCAATCCACACTAGGTCTACCTTCCACAAACAGAAGCATCTGAACGACCCCCTCGTTTATTAATATGGCATCCTTTTTTGTTATTTGGACTCTTGATGGGACATTCTTCATGTCACAGTGCATCTGTATGATATATCAGTCAAAAAGCTAATGAGACCTGTGGCTATTTTGAGAGAGACATGATTCCCAGGAACTCTTAGGGAAGTGGAAGTCTCTCCCTCTGTACACTTACTACCCCAGTCAGATACCATCTGGAATATTGTGTTCAGTTTGAGTGACCTATTTTAGAAAGGATCCCAATACTCTGGGGAGCAGCCAGTGAAGGGCACTAGGGATGGTGAAGGACCTCAAGTTCACCCCATATGGCCATTGGTTGAAAGAAATAGGGAGGTTTAAACTGGAGAAGAGAAAACTCAGAGTGGACTTTCTCACTGTCTTCAAGCATTTGACGGCTACTAACTGAAAGGTGATGCAGTAGAGTTGGTCAGCTTGACCATAGAAGGTGGAATGAGAATCTGCAAAGACACGAACTTAGACCTAACGTCAGGAAATGCATGCCAGGAATCAGAGCTTTCTAAAAGTGGAATCAAAGGCTTCAGGAGGTGATGGGCTTTCCCCAAGGAGGTCTCAAAGGGAAAATGTAGATGGCATTCTGCATCAGGGATGGATTAGCCGAAGGGCCTCTGAGATTCTTGGCAGCTTGGAAATTTTATGTTCTTGTGACTTCCTAGTCCAGAAGATGGGGCCTCACATTACTGGGGACCATTTGGCATTTTTATCTGTTTTGTAGGCCATTTAAGTAACATGTCATCATGTCATCACCAACCATCTGGTCATTAACATCTCCATATCCAGACTGGTCCTCAGACCAGGTGGTTGTAAACATAAGTATTAAATAAAAGCAAATATAGATTAAAAATGTAAATAAATGCTAAATAAAAAAAATCACTCTAAAGGAATTTGTGGGATGTTTATTTTTGTGGCTTGTATGAATAAGTGATTGTGTACCTTTAGGACACTTAAGATGCATAACTAGGCATGGTGGACATCAGCCTTTTGCGCTTTCCTATGGAATGGTTAGAAGGGATTTTTCAGAGCCTTAGAACAGTGCCCAGCACATAAGTGATTACTAACTGAATTGGGCAGCTAGGTGGCACCATAGTGCACAGAGTTCCAGGCCTGGAGTCAGGAAGAATTATCTGCCTGAGTTCAAACCTGGCCTCCGACACTTACTAGTTGGGTGACCCTGGGGTAAATCACTTAGCCAAGTTGGCATCAGTTTTCTCATCTGTAAAATGAGCTGGAGAAGGAAAACCCAAATGGGGTCATGAAGAGTCTGATACAACTAAAAAAAGCACCACCACCAACTAATTGAATGTTTATTGCCTGACTGATGGCCAGTAGTAGGCAGAGATCCTCCATGGTCTCCCCTTGGAGCAGGGGGTCTTTTCTCACATAGGTTTATGGTGGTAGGAGATCCTACCTCCAGTGCTTAGACCTGTAACGGGCACATAAAAGGTACTTTAAAATGCTAGTTGACTAAGATCCATGATTACTCAAAATGTCACTCTCCCCATCCATATGGAAACACACACACACATATGCAATCAAATAGACCAAGAATACAGTTTTCTCAGATGATGACTTTCGGTTGTATATCTTGCCCACTGAGTTTTACTAGAGGTTACTGTACTTAGAACACACCTTGCATTCAATACTTTGGGCCCAGAACTGAAGATTGGGAGGAGGAAGAGGAGGGATCTTGGGATCCTTGGGAAGAGGAAGAGGATCTTGTCCTCTGGTCGCCAGGAGGTTTCCAGGGACTCTTGTATCGTTTATTTAAAGAGGTTTGTTGATGGCCTCTAGTGGCGGGTTTGTCTTACGACATCTTTGGCCACATGTTCTGGGGCATGATCTACATGCAGCCTGTGTAGGCTCAGGCTTCTAAAGTGTAGTATTTTAAGGATGAGTTGCCATATGAATACCCTTTAATTACCCCAGTCTTTTCCAATCAAATGAAGGTACTTCATCTAAAAAAATTATCATGCTTCTTCTGTGATGTTGTATGTTTGGGAATCATAGGATGCTATGGTCTCCAATGAAGTAAAATTGAGGGACCCAAAGTGGAGAACACAAAGGCTCAAAGTAGGCAGGAATGGCTATTAGATTTTATGTATGATGAAGTAGAAGAGGGCATCAGAGGCACATATATCTAGGGTGGAAGGCAGGGGAAGATAGGCCAGTCAAACTGTGAGAATGAGGAATAGCTGATGGATAGCCCTTGGGCTCAACTGGTATCCAATCAATATTAAGATATCTAGAAAAAGTGCCCAATATCTTGGGTGGACCTCCAATTGAGGATTATTTGGAGTTGCTGCAGAAGAATCATGTAGGTTGGGCAGGCATCCATGAGCCAGAATCTGCAACCACAGGATCTCATCTGTGGGAGGATGAGATTAGAGATCCATCATAGTACCCCACTATTACTTTATGGAACTCAAGGCACTTACAAAGGAATATCCCAATGCAAACACTGTCTTACAGTGCCAATCAGCCTCACCAGGCTCTCCTTCCCAACATGATCCCATCATTCATTGACTAGTTTCACAAAGTCTAGCAGTGTGTGAGAGCGGAGATTCACTTCAGGTTGGGGGTAGATGAGGTCTCTTCTAACTCTCAAATTCTGCAAAATTCTCTGACATTATGCATATTAAACCTTTGCATTTATATCATGCTACTTCATAACTACTATCTTATTTTATCTTCAGGTTGACCTTATAAGGAAACTGGCAGAGAAGGGGAATAATTTTCCCAAGGGCTCTCGCATAATTAGTAGCGGAACCAGAATGGGACCTTGGGTCTTCAGATTCTCAACCCAGGGCCTTTTCCAGTGGATCACCTTGGGCTGTTTTCTTCTTTTGGACTCAACAAGGGTTGTGATCTTGCTTCATCATAACACAGTATCTCTCCCTAACCCATAATGCAGTTATCTATATATGCAGCTGAAACTTAATAAATGAATACATGTGTCTTGAATGAGTTTGCTGAAGAAATGGAGAGATAGGTGCAATGGATGAGGCAGGGTGCTGTTGTGAATAGTGTTGAAGTCAATAAGACCTGGGTTCAAATCTACCTCTGATGCTAACTTTGTAACTGTGGGCTTTGTGACTGGTTTTCTTGAGTATAAAATAGGGGGTTTGGATCAATTAAATTGGATCAATTTAGATCAATTCTAAGGTCTCTCTTCCAGATCTAAATCTATGAGTCCATGGTATTATTTCATCAAGGAAGGTTGTTATTTGCCTTTTGAGATTTTTCAGAAAAAGTACAATTTAGTCATTTTCCTTGTATTTATTTCATCGAAGCATTGAGTGAGTGGGTGAGGTAAAACTTGAAAGCTGGATTTCCTGGGCTCTTAAGAGGGGGTATACTCTTGTGTGTGTACTCTACATTTGGGATGGTTAACAGTGTTTTATCCAAAAGAAGCACATGCATTAAGTCATACATAACGGGGTGGTGGGGTATTCTGGGAAGAAGCCATCTATTGTATCACAATTTCTTGAACATGGCAGCCCAAAGGAGGCAAGTATCCCAAGTGGGTCATGCTTTTTTCAATAAAATATCTGGGTTGGAGCCTTGACAAACCCCCCCCACCCCCACCCTTGAATTGTTGCTCGGTTGAATTATGCTCCTGGTTAGAAATTCTCTAATTGCTTTCTTTGTGATTTTCCTTCTGCCATTTTAAAACTCCTAATTTTGCTTCTGATTCTGAATGAAGCAAGGAAAAGGCTGATCCCAACTCTTCCAGCACCACCCACAAGGCACAGATTAAGCTCCATTCCTAGTCAGGGAAGGGACAGGAAAGGAGGTGTTCCACTTGTGCTTAGTTCAAATGGGCAGACTTCAAAGGAGGCAGGGCAGTGCAGTGGATGAACTCAGTGTCCCGAGATCTTTGTTCCCACCCTGGTGCTCTCATTTGGAGCCCTGGACAAGTGATTTTATGTCTCTGGGCTTCTATTTGCTTTCCTCTCAAATAAGGAGTTGGTCTGTGTCCTCTAAGGTCCCTTATGACTCCCAGTCTTTCCTAAGAACTTGATAAAATGCAAAAAAGCTGCCCCCAAACCACAGTCTTCACTTGAAAAGTGATGAAGGCTCCAAGCAGCTTTATTAGGCGTCATTATATTTAACGACTGGATTTTGTGGTGCAATCTCTTTGCATTATAATCACTCTTTAAGTAGCAGTCACTCCATAGAGACAGTGAGGTATTTTGGTGTCTCTGATTCCTCCTCCCTCACCTAATGTTTTCACCTTCTTGTTTTTCCTTTGATTTTTGACAGTACTGGGGATGGGGTGAGGAGGCTCCCCTCCAATTGAGAGCACAAGAAACATAGTAAAGGGGTCCTAGGCATCACCTGATTCTTGCTGTACCTCAGACTGGCATAATTTAGAAAACAGAGGGTGAAACTTCATTACTCAGAACAAAGGTGGGGAATGATCTCAGAATGATGAGAAAGAGGGAGGCTTGCTCACAAGTCAAATGGAAAGAGGCTGGGCCATAAAGAAAGGCTCGAATTCATTGAAACTCTTTGATTTGCATCAGGTGGGGCAGTGAGCTGAGAACACAGAAGTCTTCCACATAGCTTCTTGTAGTTTGAAAAGAGGCAGGGGATAAGCAAAGGATTATAATCAAATAAGTGAGCTGTGATCAACAGCCCTGAGTGGATTTTTTAAAAGAAGCAAACACTTTTGGTCCTTCTTGTCTTTATCCATCATGTCACCCTGTATCACTAGAAAACACACACACACACACATACTATTTCAAAGAATTAAGTATGACACAGAACCAATTTTCATGAAAGATGAATTATGTTCCATTTATCCATCTGTCCACATCATAGCCAGTGACAGCACCATCTGCCCCGCTTGACGACTGATGCTCTTGGTCCAGATCAGAGCATTCAATGTCCCTCCCTCCCTCCCTCCCTTCCTTCTTCCCTCCCTTCTTTCTTTCTTTTTCTTTATCTCCCTTCCTTTCTTCCTCTTTCTTCTCATTTTCTTTCTTTTTCCCAACCCTTATCCCAAGGCTTTTCCCTCTACTTCTATCATGCCACAAAATACATCTCTTTTGAGTGACTTAGAGCCACTACATGTTTGGAGTTAACTTGTTTAGTCTATTTTGATTTTCAAATTGTGTGGTAAAGCCAGGTTGCTGAGTCAAGTGTTCCCAACCACTTTGAAGGAGGGAAGAAAAAAAGAAAGATTGATTAGAATCTGCTGACTCTGACATGAGAGAGGGAGAGAGGGAGAAAAGGAAAAAAGGAGAAAAGGAGAAAAGGAGAAAAGGAGAAAAGGAGAGAGGGCAAGAGAGCTACTCCTTATGACAGGATGCAGTTGAGCAATTGTCAGCCACCAAAGTTTTATTAAATACCTGTTAGGTGCAAGGCACCTAGGATAAAACATACAAAAACAAGAAAGTGCCCACCTTCAGGGAACTTTCATTCTCCTGGGAGATACACCATGCACTCAGCTAAGTGTAACCTAAGCGAAGGACTCAAAGGTCCAAAAGATAGACAACCTACAATGCTCTAGGGAAATTTGAAGATAAAACCACAGTTTCATCTGGGGATTTGGGGTCTGGGTGGGGGTGGAGAAGATGAAAGGAGGTGAAGCCTGAGCTGGACTTTGAACAAATCCTGGGAGATGGAAATAAGAAGGGAAGGCATTCCAGGTGTGAGGGAGAGATTGTGCAGAGACACAGGGATGAGAGATGGGATCCTGTTTAACATGTGGTTTGATTTCTGTGTGTGTGGACTGAAGGTTGGTAGTGAAAAAAGAGCTAAGTGGTGCAAAGAACAGATGGAGAGCCCAGTTCAAGTTCTCTCTATGACACATGCCGACTGGAAGACCCTAGGAAGATCACTTCACCTCTTAGGGGTGCTAGGTCAGTGCTGTCAAACTCAGATAGAAACAGGGATCACTAATCCACATGAGGATTGCTTTTGGCAGTCTGTTGGCTTAGAAAACCACACAATGACGCTGTTGTATTTGTTTTTATTATTTTGTGAAATGTTCTGAATTACATCTTCATCTGGCTCCTGGAGCGCTCAGGAGTTTCCTTTGACATCTCTGCTCCAGGTATCTCTCCGACTATGAGTTGGTGAGATGATGGATTGAGGGAGGGAGTTTCCTTCCCAGAAGTTCTCTATACCAGTAAAGTGCCTATCCTTAGCAAAGCATAGAGACCCTTAAATGACGGGCTAAGGAGTTTATATTTTAGCTGCTAGAGAGTCACTAAAAGTTTCTGTACTAAGAAACAAGATAGGAAACCAAATAAATTCAAGGGAATGAGCTGCAGAATCGTGGCAATTCCTAAGTGGTATTCCCCTGGCAAGGAATGGCAGGGCCACAGCCAGAACACACTCTAGTGCCATCCTTGTAGCTGGAAAAAGCAAGAAAGGTCTCTGTGACCCTGGACAGCTCCCCCAACTCTAGGAGCCTCAGTTTCCTTGGACGTAAAATGGGATTAACAGAAGCACTATTACCTCCCCGGTGGTTGGGAGAAAAGTGCTCTGTCATTTTAAAGCTTTAGAGAAATGATCACCATTGTTTCCATCTGAGTTCATTTAAGAATTGTATTTGTGTGTTGGCGAGCAGAGGAGTGACTGGGCAGCGAGGCGGCTGCTCTCCAGCACAGCTATCCCGGGGGACCCTCCTGTGTTTAAACATATTAGCAGCCAATGTCAGACTTTAACCTGCCCGCCTCCCTCCCTGATTCCGCCTGGGAAAGACTCCTTTGAGCTGTATTGGGACTGAGTACAAAGAGCAGAGCTGAGAAACCTCCCTGAGCGAAGGAAAAGGAAATCCGCATCTCACAAAGAAAGATAGCCACGTCTGCCCCGAGCAGTGACTGGAGCCATTTGTTAGATGAACAAAGAGACGGACCTGCGGATGCTTACAGCCTGTCCCCTGTCCCCTATGCTGCTCCCAGCCCCCGCGCCGCGCCACATGCAGCCCCTGCCTCTATACCTCCAGTGCTTGCGGATTCAGCACCGCTCCATTGACTCCGTGCCTGCAGGTCAGAATGAGCCACTCCCACGTACTACTGCGGTCTGAAAGCGGTGGAAAACAGTGCTCTCCCTCTGCTGTTTGCCTCTCTCCTCTTCCCCCACTGTCCAGCCTCCTCCTGCTCCTTGCCACTTAGCGCCTCGAAGGGGATTGTTGCTTAGCTCCATGGAGCGTGAGGCGCGCCACGAGGCACCAACAAACAAATGGCCTGAGAGAGATGAGCGATCTCTTCAGTAGGGCCTCCCACCCCTCAGTGATTCCCATGTGACATTCCCCACTCACAGGGTTAGCTCTGACCCTCGGGGCTCAGGTCTTGCTGAACTATGACATCTCCTAACCTTCAAGTCTCTGCACTCACTGAAGGAGCACCAGCTCCGCTGGGAGCCGCGATGCGCTCTCTGCCCACACGTGCCAGCTCTGCCATCGGCATTTCAGTTAACTAGCAGCTGGCCCTCGTCCTCAAATAATTACACGGAGAAGAGTGGAGCCTTTCAAAGGTTGATGGGAGGGGGTCTTGTATCTCTCTTCCTCTGTCTCTCTGTCTTCCTCTCTCCCTCTCCCCCTTCACCTCTCCCCCCTTTCCTCTCCTTCTCTCCTCTTCCCACACAGCCACATCCTATCTTAAAAGGCAGAGTTCTGCCCAGTTTCTTTGAGGTCGACACACCCTCAGGATAGGACACTGTGGGTACATCCAGGAGGGAAAGGATCCTCATTTCCAGGCCCTGAACGACCTCTGAGCCTCCAGGTAGAAACAATCAACAAGAATTTGGAAGGCTCCTGTTATGTGAGGCCTTGCTTGATCCAGGACAAGTTGAGCAGAATTTGTGTGGAACAGGAGTGGGCCCTTAACAACCTTGCCTTTAAAGGGAACCACCAAGAAGGCCCAAGTCATGACTCCCTGGTACCTTGTGACCTGTGCTCAGGGACACAGGATGTGGTGGGCTGACACCGGCTCTCCAGCAACTGTGGGTTTGGAGACAGTCTGGCTGGGGGAGGGGACACTATATGACTGATACCAAGAAAATCCTCTTTTGGAGAGCAATTTGGAACTATGTCCAAAGGGCTATAAAATGTGCATATCCTTTGACCCAGCAATAGCACTTCTAGGACTGTATTCCAAAGAGATCATAGAAGTGAGTAAAGGACCCACATGTTCAAAAATATTCATAGCAGCTCTTTTTGTGGTGGCCAAGAATTGGAAATTGAGGGGATGCCCATCAATTGGGGAATGGCTGAGCAAGTTGTGGTATATGAATCTAATGGAATCTAATGAATCTAATTGGGCTAGAAGAAATGATGAGCAGGCAGACTTCAGAAAAACCTGAAAAGACTTGTATGGTCTGATGCTGAGTGAAGTGAGCAGAACCAAGAGAACATTGTACACAGTAACAGCCACATTGTGTGATGACTAATATTGATAGACTTAGACCTTCTCAGCAATGCAAAGATCTAAGACATCTCCAAAGGCCTCATGATGGAACATGCTATCTAGATCCAAAGAAAGAATAATGGAGTTTGAATGCAGTTTGAAGCAGACTGTTTGCTATTTTTTTTCTTCTGTTGAGTTTTATTTCCTCTTTCTGGGGGTTCTTCCTATTGGTTCTAATTCTTACCTACAACATGACTAATGGGAAAATATGTTTAATAGGAATGTATGTGTACAGCCTATATCGGATTGCTCACTATCTTGAGGAGGGAGGTGGGGAGAGGGGGAGAAAAATTTAAAACTCAAAAGCTTAATGAAGTGACTGTTGATAAATCAAAATAAATGAATAAAATTTAAAAAAAAGAACAAAGAAAATCCTCCACTACAAAAGTCAAGGGGACAGAGTCATCAGTTGAGGCAGAGTCCCTTCTGAAAGAAAGAAAATGGAACCAGAGTTCGATGATGGGATGGTCCTGGAGTCCTGAAGCCTTGACTTTTCTGAGTAATGACAGAGAGGACAGGCCCTTCATTAAAACCCTGTGTGATGTCACAGAAACACAAAGAATAAAAAACTGCCAGTCACATTGATTGAGTTCCTACTGTGTGCAGGGCACTGTGCTAAGCACTGGGGATACAAAGAAAGGTAAACCAGTCCTTGTCCTTTGGGAGCTACCAGTCTAATGGGGAAACAATACAAACCATTGGGTGAAAACAAGCTAGAGACTCGATAAATTGGTGCAAAGCAGAGCGAAGGCACCAGCATGAAAGGGGATTAGAAAAGGCTTTGTGAAGAAGGTGGGATTTTAGCTGGGACTTAAAAGAAGCCAGGCAAGACAGGAGACAGAGATGAGTGAGGGTGTTCCAGGCAGAGGGATAGCTAGGAAAGGGCCTGGAGGCAGGAGGCAGAGTCTTGTTTGAGGAATAGCGGGGAGGTTGGTGTCCCTGGATCTCAGAGTAGGTGGTGGTGGTGAGTATGAAGTCGTGGAAAGGTATGTGAGTGTGTGGATGTGTGTGGGGGGAGGAAGGTCACTAGGTTATGAAGAGCCTTGCACACCAGAGAATGTGATGTTTGATTCTGCAGATAATAGGGAGTCCCTGGAGTATATTGAATTGGGGGGGGGCGATGTGGTCAGATCAGCCTTTTAGGACAATCGCTTTAGTGGCTGAATGGAGGATGGTCTGGAGTGGGGAGAGACTGGAAGCAGACGTTCTCCCTCTGCATTCCCCCTATCCTATTGCAATAGTCCAGGTGTAAGGTGATGGGGGTCTCTTCTGGAGGGATGGCAGGGTCAGAAGAGAGGACAGGTAGGGTGGGTTCTATCTGGCTGCCTCCATTTTTTAAAAAAATTCAGGCTTTGCTGCTCACCAACAGAGAAATAGAGTCTCTGTCTTCATAGTCTTTGAAAGGGGATAGGCGTTCTCTGGGTGTGCACATGGGCAGTCTTCCAGAGGAAGCTCGCTGCACTAGTGTTTTCCAGTAAAACGGAGTGATGTGATTTTTGTAATCAGGCTGAGGAATCTATTGAACCCAGAACATGTCTAGGACCTGACACTGTAAGCTGGCACTCTAGGTTCTAGAATTTGGTCTAGAACTTAGCTGCCCCAAAGTTAGAGGCAGCCTCTCCAGGTGAGCTCTGCAGGAAGCTAAAGATTTCACAAGGGGGATGTGAGGAGGGATAGCCAGGCATGGGGAAAGTCTCCCCTTCCTTTTTCTCCTTGCTCTCCCCTGTTCTACCCTCACCTCCCTTCTCCCCTCTCTTCTTTCTTTATCTCCCCTGCCTTGTCTCTAATCTAGTCTATTCTGTGTCGACCAATAAGACATATGGTCATTTCATTATATACCATCAAAGTCAATGGCCCAATCCCTGTCCTAGTAGGGTGGGAGTCCTCTTAACTGGCCTGTGAAGGAGGTTATATTTTGGGTGATAGGGGCCACTGAAAGTCGCTGCTTTAAGAACAAAGGAGAAGGAGCAGCAGAATTGTGGTAACATGGCAGTAGCTAATATAATTAATTCATTATAAAGTAACGCGGATAGTAACATACCAGACCTGTGATTTAACTGGTATAGGAAAGTCCCAGACAAAACCACTGGATCTTCCAGTATTCATTTGCACCTTCTCTGTTACTTGTTGTCTTAGTACATCCTTCGGAGCACTCAGAGGTGAAGTGATGCAGCTACAGTGACATAACCAGGGTCACACAGCCAGCATCGTGTCAGGATTGTGACTGGAACTCAGATCTTTCTGTCTCCAAGGCCAACTCATTGAAATGCTGATGTTTCAATTTCCGTTTTCCTCTGCCTTGGTGGTCTCTGAGTCTCGCTGCTTTGGGAAGCCTGGACCCTCTGTCTTTGTCATTGATCACAGCAAGGGGCAGCACACAGGATCTGGGACTTGGGAGGAGGTGGCAGAAATCCCCTGTCTTGGCTCTGTTGTGACTTCCTACGTGACCTTGGCAGAGCTATTTACACTCTCTGGGCCTCAGTTTCCTCATCTGTACATGTAGGGATTCACAGAATACTCCTTTCATAACACATTAAAGTTTGCTAAGTGTCAGTAAAGAATTCAGTCGCCTCCCCTCCCTGCTGAAGGAAGAAGCCTCAGGGAAGCTCAAAGCCTCTGACCCAAAGTGAGTCTAACAGTTAAATCTGCTCACTCCTTAGTCTTAGCTGGATGCCAGCCTCAGGCTTTACTGAGAACATTGAGTCCATCAGAATCAGCCTCCTCCATTGCTAGAGTTAGAGGGGACTTCTGGGGAGTCTGGAACAGCTGTGCCACCTGGCACCCCAACGTGGCCCAGGATGAGAGGGGAAGGGGTCTTGCCTCCCCCCCCCAGCTAACCTTTCTGCCTGTACCCTTGACTTCCCAGCATCCTCCACTGAGCCTTTACTGGGTCCCTGCTGCCATCACATCATTGAGTGACTGCTTTTCTCCTGGTCTGACTGCAATTTCTCCTTCCTCAGATTGTCTCCCATTCTCTGCATCTCTCATTTGCCCCCCCCCTCCCCACCTGACATCATTCTTTTTGTGTGTGTCTGAGGGTCTGCCTTATCCAGGGACATGCTGATGAACATTTACCACCAACAACAAAAGTTTACTCAACACACTTTTAAGTCTAATCTGCATTAGGGAAAGGGATGGGGAGAGAAAAAGCACTCACCATGAGTCAGGCCCCAGGCTAAGCATTTTACAAATATCATCTCATTTGATTATTTACGTTTTCTCCATCACTTTTCTAATTCTGGACAATTAACAAAACAAACCCAAAGAAAACAGATCAGCTCTTTGATTTGTAGTATTGACCAATTTCTGAAGTGTCAGCGCTGAGAATTTAGTGATCACTTCATCTAAGAGCCCCCTGAGAGCTGGCTCCAGCACCTCTGGTTATCCGGTATTTAGTGGGAGCTCCTCAAACCCAGAAGCAGCGCCATATTAGAACGTGAGCTCCTGGAAAGTAGGGCTGTCTTACTTTCCTATTTGTATCTCCTGGGCTTCGCACACAGTAGGTGCTTAATCAATTCTGGTCCACTCATTCATTTATTCAAAAAAATGTCATCCAAGAAAACAGTGGGATTGGAGAGCCCTGTTGGCTGGTTTTTCTTTAGACAAAAGGTTGTCGAACTAGCTGATCTCTTCAACCTAGGAAATTCTTTGTTTTTAAAATTTTTATTTCCAGTTCTGAATTCTCTCCCTCCCACCAGCCCCCTGCCACCCTTAGAAAAGGTGAGAAATACAATACTCATCATACAAACACATCAAATAGTGATTGTTCCTCTTTAGCCTTCTCTAAGGTCCTTCTCTCTTCTACCTCACCTTCACCTCCCATCCATAGTTCCAGCCAACTAATCTCCTCACCCTTATCTGAACACAGCTGGCCCTTCCTCACAGCCAAAGGTCTGGTCCACTTCACAATCTGGGGCTCCCTCCAGTTGTGATGCCCCTCCATCTCTGTCTGTGGGAGCCTAGCTGGCTTTCCAGGTCAGGAGGACTGGGGCCCTTGTGCTGAACCCTTGCAATACTGTGTATCTATACCACACCAGAGGCACTGAGAGCTTCCTGTCCTGGTGGGTGGCTTGTAGATATTGTTAATAAGTTCCTGGAGGGTGGGAATATTGGTGTGAGCCCTTCAGGGCCTCATCTGTACCAGATAGTGGGTGGAATAAAGACACTGAAGGAGACTTTTCCATTGATTCTTTTTTCATTTGATCTTTCTTTTATTTTAGAAACATATTTAATATTTTATTTTACCCAATTACTTGTAAAAACAATTTTTAACATTCATTTTTTAAAAAGTTTTGAATTCCAGATCCTACCCCTTCTTCCCTTTCCTCCCCAATCCCTGAGAGGGTAAACAATCTGATATACGTTACACATGTACAATCATGGAAAGCATTTTCATATTAGTCATTTTGTACAAGAAAACTTGGAAGGAAGAAAGAGTGAGAAAAATATTATGCTTTGGCTTGTATTCAGATCCCATCAATTCTTTCTCTGGAGGTGGATAGCATTTTTCATCAAGAGTACTTTGGGATTGTCTTGAATCATTGTATTGCTGAGAATAGCTAAGTCCTTCACAGTTGATCATCTTGAAATATTGCTCTCACAATGTACAATGTTCTCCTGGTTCTGCTCACTTCACTTTTTATCTTCACTTTTTATCAGTTCATGTTAAGTCCTTTCAGGTAAAAATATTGATATTGTTTTGTTTATACATTATTTTCATTTCCAAATATTTACTTCCTCCTTCCCTAGCCAGGGATCCATTTCTTGTTACAGAAAACTTTTTAAGACGAAAGGAAAAAGGGCAGCTTAGCAAACCCAATTAAGATTTCTACCATCTGACAGAAGAGGCCATCCTGCCCCACTCTTCATCCCTGTGTGCCCCGTGCCTGGCACTGAGCAGCTACTGAATGAATGCTGCTCATTGAGGGACTGTTCTCCCCTCCCTGCCAACAAGGGATTGAGATGCATTTCATCATCTTTTCTCTAGGGCTAACCTCCATCACTGTAATTGCAGTGGGCTGATCACATTTTAAATATCCTTTTCATTTGCAAGGTCTTCATCATTCTGTAGCTTCTTTTCTTGGTTCTGCTACTTGACTGCATCAGTTTGTCTCCCTAAGCTTCTCTAATTTCTTCACATTCGTTGTTTCTTAGAGTGCAGTAATAGTTTGCATCCTATTACCTTCATATACCACAATTCATTTAGCTATGCCCCTGTCAATGGGTACCTACTTGGCTTCTAGTTCATTGCTACTACAAAATAGTTCTGATATGAATATTGCATAATGGCCCTCTTTAAAACAAAACAAAATAAAACAAAACAAAACACTTTTATCCTTGGTTTATATGGTTAGCAGGAGAATCTCTGGGTCCAAGGGTATGGATGTTTCAGTCACTTTCTTAGCAAAATTCCAAATGGCTTTTGTGAATGGTTGGGCCACTTTTCATAGCCCCTTAATGGACCCATCTTTTCCCCTTGCACCTTACAGGATACTTGGTCTTAACTTGTATGAACTGATGCAGCATCAAGTGGTAAAACCAGGATAACAACGTCTACAGGAATGGAGACGTTATAAATGAAAAGGGCGATTCAACAGGATGTATTTGGGTGCCTTTGCACAGAAAGACTTCCATGGCTGGATCTTTCTCCTTCTTTGTCTCTCTTTCAGAACCTCTTGCTTCCTTCAGGACTCAGCTCAAGCCTCTCTCCCCCAAGGAGCCTGCTCCGATTTCCCCCACCTCTGTCTCCAAAGAGGGCATTCTTGAGCCCTTTCTCTGGGCACTGCCTTTGTCTCCCCTTCCCTTGCCTTGTGTTAGACTTAACTGTGCATGAGATGTTTTCCCAAAGTTGCAGGCAAGCTCTCTGAGAGCAAGGATGATTTCATTTTCATCCACTTGTCTCTCCGGCTTACCCTATGTACCCAATGAGTTGCCAAATCAGTCTCAGTTTTCTTGTCCACAACATTTTTAATAGAATTTCTATGAACCAGAAAGGATCTTGGACATCATGAACTCTAACTCTCCTTGTTTATGGTGGAAAAAGCTGAGATCCAGAGGTTAAGTGACTTTCCCAAAGTCACCCAGCTAGGGGACAGCAGCACCTTTCAAACCACCCTGGTCCCCTTACCCAATACCCAGGACTTTTTCCCTTTCCTTTGTACACTGTCCCATGTGGTATACATGCAAAGGTGGTGCTGGCCCAGAGGCATTTGGAATCCTGCATCTAGTGGAGCTGGGGGCATTGGGAAGAGAAGAGTCAGAGTGATCCCAAAGGGGTAGGTCCAGCCTTGCTGCCTCATGCCTTCTCCAGCTCCCAGGGACTGTGGGCTGGAAACAAGGCCTCGGCTAGCTCTGGGAAGGTGGGAAGCCTGACTGGGGGGATGGGCAGGAGTGGAAGGCTGAGAGGCAGCTGGCCATGTCTCAGATCCTCTTCCTCTCTCAGAATGGTGTGAAGCCCTATTTCCCTCCACAGGACAGCATGTGGGCATGCACAGGGGCCACCAGGCATCTTTCTGCTGTGCAAATAACCACAGCAGGGATTCCAAATCCCTTTGTGGTCCTGCACACCTTGAAGCTCTTCCATCAGGCCTTTTGGATGGGCATTAGCTTTAAGCAAACACAATTAATGCCCTATCTTCCACGTGGGAGAGAGTTTGCTCAGAGTGGAGACCTTTGAACCTCCTGCTAAGGGCTTGGAGAGGGGGAGCAGGTGTGACCTTGGCACCCTGCAGGAGCTCCCCCTCAATGGCCATTGTCCCCTGTGCTGAGGAGGCATTCTTCTTTCTATACAGAGCCATCCTGGAGCTCGGGACACATAATGGGCTTAATGGAGCGGAGAGCTCAGGCTGAAGGGGGTGGGGCAGGTCTGCCCAGGCCTTCCCATGCTGCGTCTGGCTCCGAGGACATTGTGGGAGTTCCTTTTATGTGACGCCTCCCATGGAAGCTGGGTGGGGGCTTTACTTTCATTATTCTTCCCCCCTTTTCCCAAAGTAAATAAAAGACTGGGGGGAGGGCTGGGTACATGTTAATCCTGCGTGTTTCATATCCACAAGCCTAGCATTCACACAGGGTTGTTTATGAGCACACCCGGGATGAGGTTGAGGGTCTAATCTGTTGGCAGAAGCATGGCCAATCTTTGTGGAAAGCACAGATGAGGGAGAGCACAGGATGCTGGTCAGGCTAAAGGCTCAGCTTTCTTCTGGATAAAGAGAAATCCCAGCTGGGTGAGAATGCTTCTTAGATCAGAGATTGACAGCTGGAAGGGACCTTGGGGCAACCTCATCTTACAGATGAGGAAACCGAGGCTCAGACTTGCCCAAGGTCACTTAGGCAGAGATGGCGGAGTCTGGATTTGAACCCAGGATCTCTGACTCCATTTCCAACTCTCTTTCCCTTTATCATGCTGACTTCTAAGATATGTCAAATCAAGACCTGAACCCAGGACTTTCTCAGTCTCAAGGAAGGTTACTTTGCAATTATCAAAGGAAGAATGAGGATGTCACCATCCTTGGAACCCTCCCATAGTCAAATTCACTTCCTCCTTGTGGCTTTGCCATCTTGTGGTTCCAAATATGAGGCCAAAAGTTAGGTGATAATTGGCAAAATGAGTAAAAAGGTTTTCCTTGATTATAAAAGGTACATTTTTGCCAATTTTGCAACATTGCTTCTGGAATTTACAAATATTTCCATATTCCCAAGTGAGGGAGACGATTGGCTGTTTCCTATAAGTTTGTCCCCACCCCATTCCAAAGTATGGGATCTGACTAACTGGCAACATTTCCTTCAAGGCTTTGGTCACAGCACCTTCTCCAAAAAGCTTTCCTTGAGCTCTCCAGGCACTAGCATTCCTTTCTGCCTCAGTTTCTCCTACAGCACTTGTGCCCCTTTCTCCTTTGGTCCCCATCAGCCCCCCATCTTGTGTTACAGAGATTTGTGGCTGAAGCATTGACTGAAAGCTGTTAGAAAATGAGACCTCTGCTATGGTATGCCCAGTACCTGGCATAAAATCTGAGGTTAAGCAATGTTTAGTGAGTGGAAATGAAGGGCTTTGGACTAATGGCTTTCCCTTGATCTCTGGAGGAATTCTGCAGCTGCAGGGTCTGATAGGGACTTGAATCCTGCATCCCAGATGTTGGCAGGTGAATTCCTTTGCAGGTGGAGGTTGGCATCTCTGGTCCCTGCCATCCTTCCTATCCCTGAG
Source organism: Vombatus ursinus (assembly GCF_900497805.2). NCBI lineage: Eukaryota > Metazoa > Chordata > Mammalia > Diprotodontia > Vombatidae > Vombatus > Vombatus ursinus. Next base: position 17,902,553 of record NW_020954577.1, on the reverse strand, counting down.
ATGCTCAGATTCTAGGATTCCAGGTGGAATTTGAATTTCTCAAAATTTTCTTTTGTTTCCTACATAAAAATTCCTTTATTTCTAGCTCTTATCAAGATCTCTCTGTGTGAAAACCAGCAGTCAACACTTCCCTGAAAGGCATAATTTACTTCATGATTGGTGAGTAAAAACCAAACCCATCAGAAGGACCTGTTTTGGGCCAGTTACCACAAATTATTGTAAGGAATGGAGAATCAATAGTTGATCTGAAGAGCAAAACATGGACAATGAGCACAGAAGCAATGGCTGGTGAGCTCCCTGAGTGTCCAACCCTTTTTTTGTGGGGTGTGTGTGTGTGAGGGGACAGTGAGCCCACTTCTGACATCAGTCATCACACACGCTCCATCTCTTTTGATCAAGTGCCTACACCCCTACCCAGGGTATGTGCTAGGGTTTGAGTATGTGAACAGCTGATCCATAGACACCATATTGTTTTACTTACCAACAAGGTTTTGGTAGTGACGAGCTAAAGAAAAGATAAACACAATTAGAGATGAACTCAAGTGGTGAACTCCATTTCATGGAAATTAAAAAAAAAAGTAACAATCCCCAAATCTCTGAGGGAGAAGGGAGGGTCTTTGAGAGTCTTCTAGTCTAACTTGTACCTGAAAAAGAATTCCCCCTCAAAGCCCATCCAGCAAGACTCTCCTTTGAGCATGAGAAGTTGGGGTTTCCACTCCCTCTCAAGGTAGCTTTACTTTACTTCTGAAATTTAATTTTTTTTCCCTGACGTTGAGCCTAAATCTGCCTCCCTTTTGGGATAGGAGATCATGTCAGCCTACGCATAGAGATGTCTAAGTAGAAAGAGACTTGGCATTTCAAAGTCATAATTATTTTCCCTCCTCCTAGGGGAAAAAAAGATGAGAACATTGGCTTAAAAAAAATGGATGAGATCAAAGTAATGGATGAGATCACAAGATCACAGACCTCTGGCTGAATGGCAAATGCTCCCAACTCCTCATTTTGCTGATGCAGAAACTCGGGCCCAGGGTGAGGCTAAGGACAGGTTGGCTAGCTTTCAGAAATGCCATGCACTTCTTGGGAAACAGGACACTTTTCTTCCTTTTTTTAAGAATTTATTTATTTTATTCTGAACTTAAGAAATAACACAAGCATTTCCATAACAAAGTGGGATGGAAAAAACAACAACAGAGGATTGCATCTGAAGTTGCAGATCCATTATGTACAACTTGTTATTCCTTTCAAATATACAACAAAATTATGTAACTTCTCTTTTTTTTTAATTTCTCTTCCCCCACACCCCAAACTTTGAGATGGCTACCATTAGACACAAATCTGTGTGTGTGTGTGTGTGTATACACATACATACATATGTATGTGTGTACTCACACATATATGTCAGTTCTTCCTTTGGATTCAAAAAGCATCTTCATAAAATCTTTGCAGTTAATTTGGGTATTTATAATAGAATAACCAGGTTGTTCAAAGTTGTTCTTAAAACAATACTGCTGTTATTGTATACAATGTTTTCTTTATTCTGCTCGTTTTACTCTTCATTATTTTGTGGTGGCCTCTCCATGTTTTTCTAAAATCATTGAGCTCATCATTTCTTATAGCAGAGTAATATTCCATCATGAATATATACCGCAATTTGTTTAGCCGTTCCCCAACTAATGGACATCCCTTCCATTTCCAGTTCTTTGCCACCACAAAAGGAGTTGCTATAAATACTTTAGAACATGTAGGTTCTTTTCCATTTTCCCTAATCATCTTGGAAAACAGACCTAATAGTGGTAATGCTGGGTCAAAGGGTATAGGCAGTTTAATAACTCTTTGAGCATAATTCCAAATTTCTCTCCAAAATGGTTGCATCAGCTCACAGATCCACCGACAATGAATTAAGGTGCCAATTTTTCTACATGCCCTCCAACATTTGTCATTTTCCCCTTCTATCATTTTAACCAATCTGATAGGTGTAAAATGATATCTCAAGGTTGTCTTAATTTGTATTTCTCTAATCAATAATGATTTAGAGCATTTTTTTTCACATGACTATAAATTGTTTTGATTTCTTCATCAGAAAACTGCTTGTTCATATCGTTTGACCATTTGTCAGTTGAGGAATGACTCTCCTTATAGATTTGACAAAGTTCTTTATATATTTGAGATATGAGACCTTTATCTGAGGAACTGTCTTTAAACATTGTCCCCCCAGTTTTCTGCTTGCCTTCTGATCTTGGCTACACTTGTTTTATTTTTACCAAAAAAAAAAAACCTTTTAAATTTAATGTAATCAAAATTATCCATTTTACATCTTATAACACTCTATATTTCCTGTTTGTTCATAAATTGTTCACCTATCCATAAGTCTGATAAGTAATGTGTTCCATGTTCTTTAAATTTGATTGTAATATTTCCCTTTATATCTAGGTCATACATCCATTTTGACCTTATCTTGGTAAATAGTTTAAGATATTGGTTTATGCCCAATATCTGCCAGACTGCTTTCCAGCTTTCCCAACAATTTCTACCAAATAATGTATTCTTATCCCAAAAACTTAAGTCTTTACACTTGTCAAACACTGGGTTTCTATATTTGTTTGCTTCTGTACATTGTATGTCTACTCTGTTCCTCTGATCTACTTTTCTATTTCTTAGCCAGATAGTTTTGATAATTACTGCCTTATAATATAGTTTAAGATCCTCTACTGCTAAATCTCCTTCTTTTACATTTTTTTCCCATTAGCTCCTTTGACATTCTTGACCTTTTGTCCTTACAAATGAATTTTGTTATTAATTTTTCTAGCTCTGTAAATTTTTTTTTGGTGATTTAATTGGGACGATATTGATTAATTTTGCAAAATGGTCATTTTTATTACATTGGCCCTGCCTACCCAGGAACAATTAATATTTCTCCAATTACTTAAATCTGATTTTGTTTGTGTACAAAGGATTTTTTTTAGTGGTTTAGTTCATATGGCTCCTGGATTTGTTTTGGTAGGTGTATTCCTAGGTATTTTATACTGTTGAGTTATTTTAAATTGGGGTATCTCCAGCTATCTTTTCCTGTAGGATCCTGTTGGTGATATATAGGAATGCTCATGATTTATGTGGGTTTACTTTATATCCTGCTACTTTGCTGAAATTAATTATTTCTTAATTAACTTTTTAGTTGAGTCTTTAGGATTTTCCAAGTATATCACCATATCATTTGCAAAAGAGATAGTTTTATAGTTTTATTACCTCATTCCCTACTCTGATTCCTTTTATTTATTTTTCTTCTCTTCTTGCTATTGCTAGGATTTCCAATACAATATTGAATAACATTATTAACAGTGGGCATCCTTGTTGCACATTTGATCTTACTGGGAAGGCTTCTAGCTTATCCCCATTACAAATAATGTTTGCTAATGGTTTTAGGTAGATGCTTCTTGTCAATTTAGAAAAAAAGTCCATTTATGCCCATATTTTCAAGTGTTTTTAATAGAAATGAGTGATGTACTTTATTAAATTTTTTGGGGGGCATCTATTGATATTATCATGTGATTTTTGTTACTTTTATAATTGATATAATCAATTATGTTAATAGTTTTCCTTATGTTAAAATATCTCTACACCTGGTATGAATCCTATTTGATCATAATATATAATCTCTGTAATATATTGTTGTAATCTTTTATCTAGTATTTTATTTAGGGTTTTTCCATCCATGTTCATTAATAAAATTCATGTAATTTTCTCTCTCTGTTTTTACTTTTTCTGGTTTAGGTATCAGTATCATATTTGTCTCATAAAAGGCATTTGGTAGGACGCCTTCTTTGCCTAATATTCCACATAATTTATTTAATATTGGAAGTAGTTGGTCTTTAAATGTTTGATAGAATTTACTTGTAAATCCATCTGGTTTTGATGCTTTTTCTTTGGAAGCTCATTTATGGCCTGCTTAATTTCTTTTTCTAAGATAGCTTTATTTAGATATTCTATTTCCTCTTTTGCTAATCTGGGCAGTTTGTATTTTTGTAAATAGTCTTCCATTTCACTTAAGTTGTTAAATTCATTGGCATATAATTGGGCAAGGATGATTTTCTTAACTGGAAAAATGCACAAAGCGTTTGCCCAAGTTTCTTTTTTCAGCAGAAGTTTTGCTGTTTTCAGGACTTAAAATTTGGAACATAAATATGAGGTTGCAATTGCAATTTACCCTCTGCCTTTCCCAGGTTGATGTTTGAGAGACTTTGCGCCCCACAGCAGGAGAAAGAATGATGGCTGATTGCAGGGATCAGTGCCGAGAGCTTGGGTGGGGGCATAAAGAAAGGAGAGACCCAATGAACAAAGTAACTGAGGCTGATCCAGGTGCTGGAAACACTACGTACTATGGGGCAAACTGAGCAGTTAGAATAGTTGTCTTCTGTAGATTGGATAGCTAATGATCCAGACTGAGGATTAAGACAAGCAGCTGGGGACTGGGCTCTTTTAGGGCAGTCAAAATGCAGACACTAAGAAACCAAGAAAATTTAGAAAGAAACCATTGATACACCAAGCTGGCTTTCATTTTAAAGGGAAGTTATGTGGTGCAGGGGATAGAGTTCTGGGCATGGAGTCAGGAAGACTCATCCTCTTGAGTGTAAATCTGGCCTCAGACACTCACTAGCTGTGTGACCCTGGGCAAGTCACTTCACCCTTTTTGCCTCAGTTTCCTCATCTGTAAAATGAGCTGGAGAAGGAAACGGCAACCCCTGTCAAGAAAACTCCAAAGGACGTCACAAGAAGTCAGACACAACTGAATGACTGAATAAAAACAATGCTTTCATTTGGAAACATTTCTATTTGTTCATCGGTGCTTGTATTCATGGAAAAATGCACGGGTCTGGGGATCTGGAGACCTGGGTCCTAGCTCCTGGTGTGTCACTAATGTGCTAGACTAATGAGAATTCCCCACTCTGGGTCTGTGTTTCCTCATCTATAAAATGAAGGGTAAATTGGACGGCCTCAAAGGAGCCTCCTAACTCTGGTGTACTGAGAGTTTATACTCTGAATCTATTGTATGCTTGTGAAATAAATCTTTCAATATAATGGGCGTTATTGGGTTTTTTGTGCATTATTTTTATAGAGAATTTGGTGGAGACTTGCACATGATAGGAACCCAGTATCCAAGAGATAGATGCTCTCACGGACGTGTCCAGTTCAGGTCCCTGCCCCTCTATGACTCAGTAGTTAAGTCATAGTGACGTGCTGGACCATATTGAGGCTGAAGGACTTGTTCAGCCTCTCACAGTTGATATGTGCCTTAGGCATAGGCACGTCCAGAGCGCCCTGGATGGGTCAGCCCAACCTGGCCTAAATCTTTCGGTCATTCCTCTTTCTCAATCAAGACTTATCGACTCTCCTGGCCCAGGGTCTGTGTACACCTGTATCTCAGGTAGGATCTGAGCCTAGGTCTCCCTGACTGCAAACCCATCGACAGACCCATTGTACATTATGACCTCCAGGGAAAATCAAGGTTCGTTATTAGGGGATTCATTTTTAATTGCGTTTCTATATCAGATACTAATAGTCCTGCTTCTGCTTCTCTTCCAACACACATTCAACTCAACTGCTCAGAAAGTTAAATTTCTAATGAGGGATGTGAACCATTTGGTGCCCCAGACCCCCCTTTGGCCAACAGCCCAGTGAACCCTGTGATTCCCTTCTATAAATCATGTTTTTAAAATGTTGAAAATAAACTTGTAGGGTTCCAAAGAAAACCAAAGGTTAGAGAAAATAAAGTGTAATTTTTTTTCTCCATTCAAGGTCAGATTCTTGAGAGTCTGCAGGCTTCAAGTTGAGAGCTGCTGGTCTGAAGTTTCCTCCATAATCATTCTCTGGAGAAGCTTGTCTGCTCATGAAGCTTCAATAGCACTTTAGGCAGATGACAGGCCAAATGTCCATGTCTTTTTATCTTCTTTATTTTTATGGATATCTTTTTCTTTTACAATGCCTTTATTTCTATTTTTATAAATTTTTTATTCATTTTAAACAACTGTAAAATTGTTATTCATTTTAAACAAGAGGAGAAAAGAAAAAAAAACATGACGTGCACAGTAGAACATGAGAGGATTCAATATAAAACAATAATTTTCCATTTCAAGAAAACCTACATAACAAATATTACACATTGTTTCCCAAGCCACCCAGCTTCCTTTACTTCCTTGTAGTTTTTCTTTGGTTCTTGTTATGCACTTTTTACTTTTTTTTTTTTACAATGCTTTTATTTACAAATGCATCGCACCCCCAGGAGCCATCCATCCCTTGCAATCACAGATAATAAGGGAAAAAACCCAACAAAATAGCTGTCTAACCAAGCAGTTCCAATAATATAGGTAATGCTCCATACTCATAGTTCTTCAGACCTGTCAAAAGGGAAGGCAGTGCATTTGCTTATCTCTTCTTCATGAACATGGCATTGTTTATTACCCAGATTTCAGTTTCATTTTTTTTTTGTTATTCTTTTTACACAATCTTGGTCGTCATTATGTAAATCATTTTCCTGGATGTTCTTACTTTGCTCTGTAATGGTTCATGTCCCTTCCAGCTCTTCTCTGGACTCATCATTTTCATTAATTTTTTAATGTCATGGTAATATTCCATTACATGCAGGAGCCACAATTTTGACATTTCCAGTAAATGAGCACTGGGATTCTTTCTGGTTCTTTGTCATTATGAAAAGTGCTTCTCTGAACATTTTGGTGTTTCTGCAACCTTTCCTTTTGTCTTTGATCTCTTTGGGGTATATACCAAGCAGTTGTATTTCTGGGACAAAAGTATGTATGTATGTGTGTATATATATATATATATATATATATATATATATATATATATATTCAGTTTCTTAACATCATTTCTAATTGGCTTCCAGAATGGCTGGATTAGCTTACAGCTCAACCAAAAGTGAACTAGTACATTCAGTTTCCTGAAGACTTTCCAATGGTAAATGATTCCTATCCTTTTCCTTTATTAATATTCTGGGTGTGAGGTAAAACCTCAGTTGTTTCAGGCTGCATCTGTCTTATTAGCAATTTAGAGCAATTTTTTGTATGATAATCCATTGGAGGAATGGCTCCTTTGCTGCTCTATTCATAGATGCATGTATGTGTGTATGTATGTATGTGTGTATATACATACATATATAACACATATATGTGTATGTGCAATATATGTGTATGTGTATCTAGCGACACCTTCGGGGAACTTCACAAGGACTGTGATGGAAAAAGCCGCTTGGTGACCAAGAGCTGTGACTGTTCCCGTTCCTTGTCTCTCAGAGGGAGACCAACCTGCATTTGGTGCACACCGAGCAGTGACTCAGCACTAGCGGAGATGTCCATAATGCCAGGTTCCTTTGCTAAGCAGCAGTGTATGCCATGTAACAATGAGCCCTTTCAGGCTCACAGAGTCTGAGATACAAAGCTTGGAGGGATGGACCTCAGAGGTAATACACATTGCCAACTTTTTATGTTAAAGTTGGGGAAACACATATAATGTCATAAGCACTTTGTATGAATCATCTCCTTTGAGGCCCGCAACAACCCTTCGAGGTGGATGTGGTTATTAACTCATTTTGCAGATGAGGAAACTGAGGGCCATAGAGGTTAAGCACCTTGCCTAAGGTCACGCAGGTGGCAAGAGGCAGGACCAACATTAATATTCAAGCCATTTAGGCCACTGCAGTCCTGATCTAGGGTTCTTTCCTCTGTACTCCATTGACTTGGGGGTTAAAGAAAATGCCCCAGGCATAGTTATATATTAAAATTTCCACTATAGTATAAGTGAGTGGCATCTGATCCTTTCATAGATTCTTGGAAAGATCTATGATCTTCATGTTCATTTATTCCAGGCTTTCCTTCAAGCAGGCATTCCTCCTAGAACTTGACAAGTATCAGGGCCTGTTTTGATATCTCCAGTGATACAGAATCCATTGCTTTGAAGGATAATCCACCCCATTTTCAGACAATCTCATTAGGCTGAGAAATTTTTCCCAAGAGAAATTGAACCTAAACCCACTTGCCTCAAACTTCTACCTATTGAGCCAAGCTCTATCATTTCAGTTTCATTTTTAGGAAGGGTTTGTTTGGAGGCTAGAGGTGTCAGAGCACATTACATGTCACTGAGTACCTACTACAGACATGACATCAAGGTCAGTTACATCACTGATGGTAAATCATTTAATTTGAAAAGGCTACAAGCCAAGACTAAAGTGGAGGGAGAGTTGGTGCATGATTTTTTATTTGCAGATGATTGTGCACTCAATGCAGCCTCTGAAGCTGAGACGCAATGAAGTTTGGATCAATTCTGTACTGCTTGTGCTAATTTTGGCCTAATAACACTAAGAAAACATAGGTTCTCCACCAGCTAGAGCCACACCATGTATATGTGGAACCATTGTGTGCAACAAATGGAGAAGTTTTGAATGCTGTACATACACTTACCTTGGCAGTGTACTTTCCAGAGAGGTCACATTGATAATGAGGTTGACACATGCATTGCCAGAGCTGGTTCATTGTTTGGGAGACCCCAAGGGAAAATGTGGGAGAGAAGAGGTATTAGACTGCCTATCAAAGTGAAGGTCTACAGGGTCATTGTGCTGACCTCATTGTTGTATGCCTGTGAAACCTGGACAGTATACTAGCACCATTTCAGGAAGCTGAATTGCTTCCATTTGAATTGTCTTAGGAAGATTCTGAAGATCACCTGGCAGGATAAGATACCAGATACTGAGGTCCTTTCTCAAGCCGAACTGCCAAGCCTTCAAACTCTACTGCACAGAGTGCAACTCCAATGGGCTGGCCTTGTAGCCAACAAATGCTTGCCTAAGAGACTACTCACCCAATGCAAACATTGATACAGAGGTCAGAAGAAATGATGCAAGGACACTCTCAGGAACATTGGGATTGATGAGTAGACATGGGGGATGCTGGCCCATGACCATCCACCATGATGTACCACATCAAAGAAGGTGTTATACTCCATGAGCCAGACAGAATCACAGTAGTACAAAGGACATGTGAGCTGGGAAGATCCAGAGTCATCTCCATCATGAATGTTCTCATGGACCATTTTTGCCCAACTTTTGGTAGAACCTTCAAGCTCGTATTGGACTGGTCGGCCACAGACAAACACACTGTGTTCTGATGCCAACATTGTGATGCCATTGGGTTCTCTTCAAAAATGAAGGACCAATAACAGTGGGCATGAGAAAGGAAACAGAAGAAAGATACCATCAAGGTAAGAAATAAGGGCTGGAAATTGTGGGAGAGGAGGCAGCTCCACCAGCTTCCTAGGTTTGTCTGGGACCAATTCTGATGAGGCGTGTTTATGGCGTGTCTCACTGAGACTGAGTCTTTTAATGAAGCTTTGTCTCTCTCTTACTCGTAGACTCATGGGGATTACATAAACAAGTCTCATCATCTTTCTGGGAGCTACTAGCTGAAGTAAAACCACCAATTCCATTCACAATGAGCATCGTGGCCTGTCTCTTCATTTAGATTATCTTGTGGAGAGGGACTATTTGAACCCTTCTCTTATTAGGGAAATTGATGACTTTAATATTCCACAGAGGATTTCTGTATTTTTCTGCATTCATAACGAGGCAATGTCTGAGCTTGGAACTTTCTGGTTTGATAACAGTGATGGGGCCCTGGACTATGTTTTGAAAGGAGCTGGAGCATTGAGAGAGTGGAGCTGAGGGGGAAAGTTTCTATCCATCACCATGGAGTCAGGGACAGAAGCCTTTCTGTCTGTCCTGTACACTGGCAGGTACTCTTGGCTGACTCATAGTTTTACCCCAGACCCCTTCTATTCAAGACCAGGGTGTGTTTCATTGGCTTTTCCAAGGTCTCTCAGCCTGACACAGATGTGACATTTGCTGCTCGGGAACAGGAATCTTGCCTAGATGAAGGCCGGACAGGAATCAGCCACCATGTAGAAGTGGCATTCTAGTCTCATCAGTCATTAGATCTGAGAGGAAGCTTAGTGATCCTCATTTTCCACTTGGGGAAACTGAGATCCAGAGAGGTTTAAGTGACTTCCCTGAAACAAAGCAATCTTAGCTCATGTTTCCTGACTTCAGGCCAATGCTTTGCCTACTGTCACACTTACTCACCCTCCTGCCTATTAAAACAAATCAAGATTTTATCATCTGTTATTTTATACCACAGTAAGGACTCCAGAAAATGCCCAGACAGCCAAAGTCTCCCCCATGGCTGCACAAATATGGTGTGAGTCCATGCCAGGCTTGAAAACGGCTTCTGAAACTTACACTTTTATATTCAGTTAGCTGGACAGTAATATGTGCCCACCAATCAATCAGTCAACAAATATTGAATAAGTGCTTATGCGCTGGGCATTATGTTGGGTGCTGGGGATAGGAGCATAAGGAGTGAAACAACCCTACCTGCAGGGAGTTTGCCTGCTAATGGAGAAGATAAAAAATATATACATACACATACACATACATATGTGTATGTATATATAGTTAATATGTATTAATTATACACACATGTATAAACACAATATACAGCACATGGGTTATTAGGAGAATTGACTACTTTAATATTCCACAAAGGATTTCTGTATTTATGATGAGAGGCAATGTCTGAACTTGGGACTATATCTATCTATCTATATCTATATCTATATACACACTATATATATGCACATATATGTAGATACGTACACATATACATATATGTATACAGGTACACATACATATACACACATGTGCATATATACACATATATTTGTATATATTATGTATATATGTATGTATATAAATTATTTGCAGGTCACTAGCAGTTGTGGGAGTCAAAAAACTCTTCCTGTAGAAGATGGCAGTTAAATCACCCTTTAAAGGAAGAAGAGGCCTCGATGGGGCCTAGGTAGGAATAAGGTGTGGCCATTACAAAGACACGGAGATGGGAGATGGAGAGGCCAGATGGGCTGGGCTCTAGAGTGTAGAAGATTGAATGTCCAATGAACTCGGGAAGAAAGGTGGCACTCTGGTTGTCTAGGGCTTTTAAAGCTAACCAGAGGAGTTTATATTTGATTCAAAGGCAGTAGGAAGCCCCCTGCTGAATCAGCAGAGGAGTCCAAAGGTCACATCTGTGTCTCTGGGAAGGTCCTTGACCAGCTGTGCAGAGCACGGCCTGCTGTGGGGAGAGATTTGAGAGTGTCTGGGTGAGAAGGGATCAGAGGCCAAGAAGGTAGAAATGGTAGATCATCAGACGATTGTAGCCATCACTCCCATTCCACGTAGGGTGAGCGAGCGAGAGTGAGGAGACCTGGATGAGGTCAAGGTAAGGACCCTCCCACCCTGGGAGGACGTTGGGGCCTTCCACAGAGAGAGACAGAGAGCAATCTGGAAGAGGGCAGGCTTCCAAGGAAGAGATGATGAGCTCAGGTTGGGCTGTTTCTAGGCCCACATATTTGAGACCAAGATGCATCCAGGACATCCAGGCTGAAGTATCTATTGGCCAGTCGGTGCCATGAAAGCCAGAAGGACATGGGGTCTGGATCTCTAGTTTTAAGAATCATATGTATACGAACCAAACACTTGACACTTACTAGCTGTGTGACCCTGGGCAAGTCACTTAACCCCAATTACCTGAAAAAAAAAAAGAATCATACGTATAGGGCTGTTAATTAAACCTGTGGGAGCTGATGAGGTTACTAAAGGAAAATGGAGAGAAAGAAGAAAAAAAGGGCTGAGTGCATAACTTGCGGTAAACATGTGTGATTTGGATGCTGAGCTCATAAAGGAGACTGAGAAGGAATGGATTAAGGGAGAGGAGGAGGTGAACCAGGAGAGAATAGCCTCCCAAAAGCTGAGGGAGGAGAGGGTCATCTGAAGAAGGGGATGGACCACTGGGTCAAATGCAGCAGAGACGTCAAGAAAGAGGAGGACGAGAAAAGACAGTCCCATCCCCCTTCTGAGGCTGAGAGCGTCTGGCCACACGAGTCCAAGTGCTTCAACTTGAAGGGAAGCAACAAACACTGAGGAAGCAGGGAGATACAAGATACATAGTCATCAGCATTACTCTGGAGAGGACTCTTGGATTTGCCAACAGAGGACCTGAGTTTGAGCTCTGCTACTTATCTGTGAGGAGGCCAAGCTCCTTCCCTGCTATGGGGCTGATATGCCCTGCCCTCCATTTTCCATATGAGCTTACTAGATCTCTTCTCCCTCTGAATTTTATGTAATATTTTAGGAATTTGGCAAAACCGTCCTTCTGTACCAGAGTCAGGACATAAGCGTTGCCTGTTTTGGATTGGCTGGAGTCTTGTCTCCTTGACTCCATACCTCAGTATTTCCTCTGGATGTTTCATACTTCACATCCTTTCCTCCCTCCTTAAATTTGTTTCCTCCAATGCTATCCCAGGTTCATGGCCCACAGTGGGTTAGTATCCACTCAAAACCACAACTCACAACTCAGGAGCCCCTAATGATGGGTGACTCGTTCCCCTGTCTAACTCAGAGAACATTAGTTCAAAACTAAAGGCATTACAGAAAATAACTTAGCAAATTAGATGACAAGGAAGATTTCCCCTCACCTTAATCATATTGGGGCTTACTCCCCAATTGCTTACCGTACCAGTGACCAGAGAACAAGTGTGAGGGTTGTTTGCCCAGGAAACATGGGTGGGAGAGGATACATGAATGGTGAACACATGTAGAAAGGGACACTGTGATCTAGATGGAGCCTCTCTTCATCCCCAACATCACCACAGGATGCTGCCCTGAATAGATTCTTTAGTCAACTATTAATTGGATTATGTGACTCGTATGCAAGGTGCAGCTTTGAGCTACGGTGCCGCACTCACTGCTGAGCTCTTCTCTGCTCCTTTCTGCCATCTGCTGACCCTCTGAGTCCAGGCTTCTCTCTTGAGCTTATTTGCTGATCTTTGCCATTCATCGGTTTTCAGCTCAGAATCACGGTTAGAGTTAGAAAAGGAGTCAGGGGTTGAGTGGCCTTTTCCTCATAAGGAGAAGAGAGGAGAGGAGCCTTCACAGCTCTTTTAGTTCATAGCCCCAGGGGCTATGGCAGCTCTTTGTTATTCAGACACCAGCTAGCCAGTTAGAAGAGATTTTAGGCAAAAAGTCTTTTTTCCCCTCAACTCTGTTGCTCTCTGATCCTGGTTTAGGACCTAGATTTGGGTTTAGAAAATCCCTTTTCATTGATTTCCACTCCCGTCGTGCCAATTCACACAATGAGTATAAAACTGGAAAGAGCTGGCTGAGCTGGTGCTCTTTGTCCTTCCCTGCTTATAACAAAGTCACTGCACTAGGCAGGTTTGTTTCTGTGGAGAACTGGGTGCTCATTTGAATTAGGAAGCACATTATGCCTGAAAATGTTGATGTATCTTTACAGAAGGTCAATTTCCTCTGGAAGAGAAAAATTTATAACATAAAAAAAACCAAACAAACTGTTCCTTTTGGCTTATGAGAAACAAACAAAACCATTTCTAAAATCTCAGATTCTGTCCATGACACAGGCAGCCTGAGTGTCCCATCAAAGAGAGAAATTGCATCCAGAACAGATCAATATGTCTCAGAAAGAAAGTCACCACTGGCCCAGAATGAGAGTTCTCTTCAGAATACAAATGAGATAGAATCTCTTTTTGAGCTTCTCTTGACATCCTTCCACTCTGTGAACTCTGTGGTTTATCACCCTGGCTGATCCCTCAGGAGAATTCTGGCTTTGCAGATTACTTCTGGGTCTTCATACTCGCAGCCCTGGAGAAAACCAGCCAAGAGAATCTGGGGCAGTCCCTTTCTTTTGCTCATTTACAGTCGGTGTTCTGCTAGGGCAGGGCCATCTGGGTTCAGCACGCTACTGCAGGTTACAGCTTCTTTGTGGTGGTTATTTACCATTTAAACATTTCTTGGGGAAATCACTCTGAAAAATGTCGGTGCAGGTGCACCTGAGCAAGACCACACAATTCAGGGCCAGCGCTGCTGTTTCTCCACTTGAGGCTGGACATGCTCCAAGAATGCCTCACAGAAAGATACTGATATCCAGGCTTCAGGAGCAGGATAATACTCTTCATCTTTGATTGCCATAGATGTAGTGGAAATGGTGTTAGGCTAGGAATCCAGAGTCCTACCACTGACATTTGTTGGCTATTTAACATAAGCTCTCTGGGCCTCAGTTTCCTCACCTGCAAAATGGAGATAATAGTGTGTGCTCTATGACCCACCGGGTTGCTGTGAAGAACATTCTTTGCCAACCTTAGAGATGTGAGGTGCTGTTTTCTATGCTGAGCATCCGCCCTCACTTATGGAGAAGAAGATCTTCGGTTACTTCTTTGCCCCTTTGATGTTTATTTATGATCTTTAATAAGGCTGTTTGTGTCTGTCTTTGGCCCTCCTTCCTTAAAGCCAGGGAAAACAGAAAAACAGCTCAGGCTGGGCACTTCATGTCTGTCTGGAGTCAAATGAAGCCTCCCACAGAAACACTTTTTCCTTTCGATGGATGACTCTCTGGGCACTTCTCGGTTTCCTAACCATCATGTGTTAGTTGTGCATCTCACATCAGGATTCAGTTTAGATATTGGGAGCCTCTCTTTGGTGGGGCCACCTGGCTGACAGAATCCTCTCCCCCACGTTCCTGGAATCTCTTTCCTCTCTGAGCTTTGCCTGCTTGTTGTAGGCTTCCTTTCTTTGGGATGTGCCTCTCCCTTCCCCCTTTCCCCACCGTGTTTCTACCTTTGGGGTAGTGGAGCTGCCCAGCAGGTGAATGCACCTCCCAGTGGTGGTGGACTCAGGGAATTAGAATCAACATAAAAGAGGAAACAACCCCAAAGATCCCCAGACCTCCGAGTTGTAGCCACGAGCCTTTCTTGGATGGCATTTGTGTGAAAGCAGCTTGCTCTGCAGTCCTAGCAGAAAAGAAGGACCAAAAGTCTCACTGTGATGACAGAAACGTGTCAAGGCCTTAGGGAGACACGTAGAAAGTAGACCTTCCAAAGTGCAAGGAGACAGCATTTTATTCCATGTAGGGCTTCATCTCCTGTATGTGCTATGGTCATCTGGAAAGAACCCAGTGAAAAAAGACTGGTCTAGCAGGATGCTAGGGGGCCTAGATTAACAAACCCCCATTTTACAGATGAGGAAACTGAGGCTGAGAGCTTAAGTAATTTGTCCGCTGTCATACAGCTAATAAGTGTTGGAGCCATGGTGTGAACTGAGGTCCTGCCTCCAAATTTAGTATTTTATCCTTTCGGCCACCTTGTGGCCTCAGAGAAATTATCTGATAATTGATTGCTCATCAATACTGCAAATTCAAGAAAAAAATTTCTGAAATCAAATAATTTTCACTCATTGAATAGCCTAAAATAGATGATACTTCATGTACAGACCTATTTTTAAGGTGACCATATTTCTAGATAACAGATATTCTCTGCTGTTGGGGGGACCCACCCAGTAAACTTTTAATGTCAGCCATGGATCTTTCTTCAATGTTCATTTCTGTGTTCACCAAGCACAGAACAATCACCTGACCATGTGTGGAGAGTGTCTGCCACCCTTGATCATGATCTGGCAGGGTCTACATCGAGGACTATGCCTTCCATGCTCTCTTTCTCGTAGATAAGCCACTCTTGTCCTTCTAGAATTAGCTCTTTGCTTCATTCGCTTCCCCAGTGGCAATGGCTGAAGAAACTGTTTCATTAGATTAGATGAAAGCAGAGAAAGCGGCAGAGCTGTTACCGCTTGTACTATGAGACAGTTTGAATGAAACATTCCTTCTTTTGAATGTCTCACTTCAAACGTCCATTTCCACTGTGTGTCTTCTAAGTCGTAAGTAGGAGAAATAAGGAAGTTGATTTGCTTAATAATATTCTCGTATACACAGCCCAGAATATAATGAATTCTATGAGTGTTTATAGGAAGGAGAGACTCCTTCTGACTCAGAAGATTAGGAAAAGCAGTGGGCCTAACAAGTAGGAACCGGTCAGGACCCTGCCCTCCAGAGGCTTAGCGGGAAGTTGGTGTGACAGCATACACATGACAAGATTCATGGAAGAAGTAATTTTTTCTGTGTGTTCTTCAGATGTGAAGTCTCCTGGAGCTCAGAAGAGGGAGTGTTATTGGGCACCTATTTAGCTCTTAACTTCAAAAGCTCCATGGTTCCTTTGCAAACACTAACACATTACCATGAATTAGGAGATTGGGTGATCTAGAACTCATCTATAACAGCAAGATTGGGTCATCTAGAACTCAGGTAGAAAAACACATGGTCTATGGGAACAGGACAAGGACAGGTAAGCTTAGATGGTGGTTGAGGCACTCAGAATCCCAAAGTTGGAAAGGTCCTCAGAAACTAGTTAGTAAAACCCCTTCCTTTAGAGGCAAAGATAGAGAGGGAAACACACAGGTAGTGAGCATTGAAAACAGTGTTAGAACCCAAGTCCCCTGGTTCTCACTCCACCTTCCTTGTACCACTCTCTCCAAAGCATCCTTCAGCCTGAAAGAGTTCATTGACTTCTCCCAATGAAGGCCTATCTTCTCTCTTTACCTCTAGACCCAGTTGGCTACCCGAAGTCATTGAAAGGGCTCTCCATCCTTGATGGCTTCTAGGGCTCCACTCACTGCTTCAGGGTTCCTCTTGGTGTTTCATGTTCCACAAACCAAGAGTATGTGTCACTCATGGGCCACCTCCTTTATCACTGCAAAGGGGATGAAGTAAGCCTCATGTTTCTGTTGAGAATGCCATCTGCCACCTAGAGGATGCTTGGTGCCTAACCGAATGTGGGTTTGTTTATTGTTTTGTCCCTTTGAGAGGAAGAGGAACTTTCATAGGAGTGAAAACAGGGTTTGTTTCTCTGTAATCACACCTGTTGTAACCCAGCAGGAAAAGGCCACTTAGCTGGGTTTTCCAGGAATTGTTGTCTGCCTGGCATGGAGGCTCTTGGAGACGGAGGTCCTGATTGGAGTTGTCATGGGGACTTCATTTCCACTTCTTATTTCTTGGTCTTTTCCTCTTTATAGGAGGAGCGTTATCTGGTCATGGTGTAGAACACTGCTGGAGTTCTTGTTCAAGGTGCCAGGGATATCAGAAAGAAGTTCTCAAAGTAAAATTTTTGTGGTTATCTTTTTTTTTTATATCATCCATACTTTCCAATGTATCCCTCTGTCCTCCGATTAGTGCTTCTTTATAACAAAGAGTAAAAAGGAAGAGGAAGAATCAGCAGCAGTATTCCCATTCCTCCAAAATGAATTTCTCCATTTTGCTTAGCTCTATCAAGTATCCCCTTGATATTTTGTTGTAGCATGGAATCTCTAAATAATTTTAGACAGTACTATCACTTTTCATCAGATTGGCAATCAGTCATGAGCACTGATTAGCCCTCCAGTTATTGTCTTTCATTTCCTTAAGGCAAACATTGTAATCGTATCTATACGGGTATTGAGTATCTCCTGGTACATTGACTATGGAATATTTTATGTATTTTGAAGTGATTTTAAATGGGACCTCCTTTTTATTATTCGCTTCTGGATATCATATTACTATCTAGAAATGATCTTAATTATTTTAGTTTATTTTTTAACCTGCTACATTGCTGAAAGGAAATGTCTCTATTAGTTTCTTTGATGATTCCTTTGGATTTTCTAAGCAAATATCTTGTCATCAGTAAGTGGGGCTAATTTTGTGTCCCTGACCCATCGTTGTCTTTAATGTCTTTCTCTTGTCAGCATTTCTAGAACCATATCAAATAACAGGTGGAAGAGGTAATAGTTGTTTTACTTCTGTGTTAGGAAAGCTTCTAATATTGCCTCATTGAATAAAATGCTAGATTTGAGTTCTAGATTAAAACAATTTTTAAAAATCATATTAAAAGTTCCTCCTGTGACTATCTAGGGTTTTTTTTTTATCATAGATGAAAAGGGGACTTTGTCAGATTTTTTTTTCTGTATCTACTGACTTGATTTTGTGGTTTAGGATGCTTTTGTTTTTAATATGATTAATTATGTTTATTGTTTTCCCAATAATGAACCACCCTTGTGTCCATGATTTAAATCCACCTTGATCATAATAAATGTTTTAAAAATAAATTGCTATAGCCATTTTGCCAGAATTTTATTGAGAATTTTAGAATTCTCATCAATACTCTTAGTCCACATTTATCTTTCCTTGCTTTATCCTTGCCTGATTGAGATTAAATGACTATTTTTTTTACTAATAAAACATTTTTGGTTGTTTTTCTTCTAAATTATTGAGAATTTTTTTTGTAATATAGGTATCAATTGCTTTTTAAAAGTATGTTAGAATTCTATAATAATTCCCATTTTGACCAATTTAGTTTTCCTTTGCTAGTTCCTTTACAGCTATTCCAATTTGCTTTTATGAAATTAGATTAAAGATAACTATTTAATATTCTGTAAATTTGGATATTTCTCTTTTTGTAAATAACCATTTCTTTTGATTTCTCAGTTTTTTGATATATAACTCTGCACAATGGGTTCTGATAATTTTATTTCTTCTTTTTTGTGATTTCACTTTTAAAATTTTTCTGATTTGATTTTCCCTCTTATTTAATCTATTTTTCTAATCTTTACAAAGAACCAGATTTAAAATTTGTTATCATCTCTATAGTTATTGTTTTCAATTTATCTATTATTGTTCATCCAATGTTAAGATTTCCTAACAAGTGCTTGTTTTAGGTTTGATTGGAGCCCTAAGGTTTAATTGGCTATTTAGTGCACCAATATTCTCCCTCTCCCCTCATTTTATTAATGTGTGTTTTTAGGAATTTAGCTTTTTTTTTTTTTCTTCTGAGAACTCTGTCCAGAAACTTTGGTGTGCTGTCTCATTATTATTTTCTTTCACATAGTTATTGCTTCTATGGTTTGTTCTTTGACCCACTCGTTATCTAAGCTTTCATTATTCTCCCCAATTAGACCCATCTTTTGCCATAGTCTTGTATTGGTTATTTTTCTTTGTCTTATTCTTTAAAGGATGTGTTTGCCATCTCTGTTTTTTTCAACTGTAATTTCTCTGTGCCATTGACCATGATTTATTTAGACAAAGATTTTGTGTGGTATGGAGAAATATGTGAATTCTCTAATGTCTCCATGTGTAAGATGCCAACATCTTTCAGTTTAAAACGATCTGATACTTTGTTCAGCTCACTATTTTTTATTTTGTTATTTTTAGATAGATTTATCTAATACAGAGGAACATTAAAACCTAATTTATTGTTGTGTTTCTGTCTTTTTAGAATTCAGTGAAAATTTCCTTTATCAATTTAGATGCTATGCCATTTGGTGCATATATTTAACTTTGATATTGCTTTGTTTAGTCACATCGTAATTTCCTTGTTTATCACTAATGATCGTGAGCATTTTTATTTTTTGCTTTGTCTGATAAGCATAATTACAGTTCTTGCTTTTTTGGTACTCCCTCTTTTTTTATTTTATTTTATTTTTTTTGGCTAGGCAATGAGGTTAAGTGACTTGCCCAGGGTCACACAGCTAGTAAGTGTTATGTGTCTGAGGCCTGATTTGAACTCAGGTCCTCCTGAATCCAGGGCCGGTGCTCTATCCATGGCGCCACCTAGCTGCCCCCCATTTTTGGTACTCTTGATGAGATTCATGGCAACCTTTGTTCCAACTTCAATCTAAATCCGTGTATCTCCTTGCTTTTAAAACGTAATTCTGTTAAACAAAAGATTGTGGGATTTTGTGTTCTTGTTCATTGATATCACTCTCATGTAATTATTCAGTTTGCTCAAATGCAAGGTTGTGAAGTCGGCTTGTGCCTTCCTCCATTTGTCTCATACGAAGCCCTATATTTTCATGTTATCATTCTTTAAAAAAATAAAAAGAGGGGGAGCATATTCCATGGTGCAGTGAGGAAGAGTTCTGGCCTTTGAGCCAGAGGAGATGGTGCCATCCAGACTTTGCCAAGTACAATGAAGCTAAAGGCTTGGAGGAAGACCTGGGTTCGAATACTGCCTTTAGATCCTCGCTGTGTGCTCAGAAGCAAACGGCATCATCTTTTTTGAGCTTCAGTTTCTTCGCTTCGTAAATGGGGACAATAATACCTATCCACTCTACTTTCCAGAACTAAACTTTATCCCATGGATCAAGGCCTGTTCCCACCACTATGCTATTAGAGATCATGCATGAGCATAAGTCAACCATTCAATTCCTCCTAGACTTAAGCTCTTCATCTGTAGAATTTTGAGGTGGTACTAGCTGAGCTATAAGGTTCCTCTAACCCCAGACTTCTTGTTCCTAAAGAGGTTGTGCCATCATCAGACCAAGGCAAATTTACAAGTTGTAACGGGCAAATAACAGAGGCAATGATGTATAATCCTTTACAGGCATGTCCTTCTCAGCCTGCATTTGCTTCCTACAAAGGGTTGACCCTTCAGATTTGAGTGGATCATTCTGCAAAATCAGGCTTATGTGCATCTTGTAAAATATAAATATGTGAGGCTTTGAGTAGCTCATTCACATGGCAAAAGGTCTGGGAGCTTCATGAGGATGCCATGAGAATAGAAAAGGCCTTAAGACCCTTGCAATTCTATAGGCACCAGTTGCTATGTGTGCAAGTATTCCTTACATTACTCCTGGTTTGTAGCTACTCTTACCACAGATGTTGCATGTATTTTATGAGAGGGTGTTTTGAGTCTACTGGGGGCAATGCTTTGCATCTATCATTCTTAGTATGCCATTTTAGTAAATTGCTTTCCTTTGAATGAATTGTGTCTATTAGCTGGTTACTAAAGACAGGCACACTGATAGGGGCTTATGAGTATAAACACACAAATTATCCAAGAACCTGAGAATTTCGGCTACCCTGTGTGGAGCTGGGAGGACCAACACAAGAATGTGATGCCACTAAGGAGAGTGACCCACAGTGGGGAGGGTGGGTCTACATTGAAGTGGTACATTTAAGAAGGCAATGTTACAAGCATGATAGAAACCTAAAATATGTTGGTTGTAGCACATTTACATATCAGCAATCTTGGGTTTGTACTAAGGAGCTGAGAATTCAAGTTTTGGCTTCATCATTAACTAGCTGTGTGGCCTTAGACAAGTCTGATCTCTCTGGGACTCAGTTTCCTCATCAATACAATGGGGAATTGGCTAAGATATTTTCTAAGCTACTGTTTAGGAATTGAAGGAATAATTTACTATTTTTACCTTTTGCAATAGACAAATCTCTCACTCTCTCTCTCTCTCTCTCTCAGACAACATACATTACTGCTATTTAAGACTCAATCACTTACTGAAGAATGTGTATGGACACTACTGTCCTTTTTGAAAACCTCCTCATCTTCACTTGTTCCTGTGATTTTTTTCCCCTCCCCCCTTTAAGTGGTTACCTAGAAAGACTTGTACTTTACTTTCACAAATCACTAAGGACTTGGCACCTGTACTGTTCCCTCTGAATTTACTGCTCACCATGCTGGACCCATTTCCTCTGCCTCCTTCCCACTCCTGCCTCCATAACATTAGGGTAGGAGAGCATGTGTGTTATCTGGAGGAGTGCTCAGTCTATCCTCTGGTCTCCCGGGCTTTATCTCCCATCAGCATTTCACACTGTAGCCCAATGACTGTATGCCTGCCACAGGGCCGTCTCCCTGAGTTTCAAAACCTGAACCTCCCCATGCCAAAACCGAGCACTTCATGGGCTATGGTCTCCCCCATTGCCATGGCTGTCTAGCTTTGCATTTTTGGATATTCACTTCATTTCTCTCATTCTCAGCAACCTCCTTTGTAAAATGGGTGGGAAGGGGAGTTAGACTCAGTGTTTTCAAAGGTCCTTTCACAGTGGATTCTGTGACTCCCTGTCAGTGAGGCCTCCTAATTGCTGGCTTGGTCCAACTTAGTAAACGGCGTTAGGGAGATTTTCCCCAAAGACACGGTGCCTCAGGAGGAGGTCGGACACTCTAGTATTGGTTCATTAGTCTGGCGATGAATCCTCATCTGAGATGACACACATGGGTTATGTTGTATCTATTTTTTGTAGCTGAATTAATTTTATATCTAAAAATGGAGCTGAATATTTGGCATAGTGAAAAGGGCCCTGGATTTGAAGAGATAGGACCTTGATTTAAATGCTGTGTGACCTTGAACATGTTGCTTAACTTTATTAGGTCTCAGTTTCCCTAGTTCTAAAATGAAGACTTTAGATAACAATCTTCAAAGTCCTTAGCTGCAGATTGCAGATTCCCAGAGGTCAGTGGATAGAATATAAAATAATGCAGTGTGAAAAATCATTCAACAGAAGCACAACAGAGTGTTCCATGAGGCTCAATATCATCTAAAGGAGATTAAACTGAATAAGTTTTATGATTTTTTAAAAGCTGGACCTGTGATTTCATGGCTAATGTGAACCCCCAGTAAAGAGCTCCCTCACCAATGCAGATCAACACTCAGTCTACTGCTCGAAGTCTTATGGAGTCACTTCAGGACTCCATGAAAAGATCTAGTTGGCCAGGAATTCCTATCACTGCCCATCTTATGTATCAAGACAGGACTTGAACTCAGGGCTTCTTTACTCAAAGGCTATCTTTTTACCTACTACTACCCCAGGCATCCTTCATTGGAATCTATAGGATTCCCATTCCAATGTTCTAATTTTTTGGAAAATTGGCATCTGATATAGACTGTGCCTTGCCTTTGTCACCTGTCACACTCTGCTCAGGCAGGCCGCTCCAGATCCAAGACCAGTACAACTAAGTGAGAGTAAGGGGCCACCAACTGTGTGCCCATTTCTTTCATGTTACCAGCATTTACACAAAAGCTGGGAGTCTCCCTATGGTGCTGGGATTTCAGTACATAAAGAAACCCATTGATAGGCAAAAACATGCCTGAGGATTGTCACTAGGGAAGATAGAGCATAAAGGTTTCTGCTGAAACAGATGATAATGAATATTTGAATAAAGATGCTGAAAGACCTTGACATGAGGCCTAATCTCCAGACTGCTGCAGTGATCAGGTGATGTGGACATTGCTTTGAGTGAGAAAATATGAAAAAAAGCCCAAGAACAGATTTAATAATCCCTTAATTAATCCTGTAGGGAATTTCAAGAAAGGCCGTGATGAGAATGTATAACTTGGCCCTTGCATTGAAAGATATGGCTTGCTTCTGTCAATCAATGGAGACATGATGGAATTTGAAGGGTGAGGACAAGCGGGCAGAGCAGGCCTAGCTCAGCACTGCACAGTTCAGGGGACAAAGTCTTAATAAGTCAATATATTCAGTCTGAAAACACACCAGAAGACTTGGCTTTCTTCCCTGATTTTCTTGACTCTTTAGAATCAATCTTGTATCTAACAAGGCTGAATTAAAATAATAATAATATTTGTATTGCATCTTAGGTTTTGCAGAGCACTTTCCAGATGTCTCATTTGATACCACAATCAATTTGAGTGGAGGGGGTTATTTTCACCCCTGTTTGACTGTTGAACGTGAGTTTGAGAAGAAAAGTGATGGGCTGGGTCACAGCTCAGAAGTGTAAGGCTTAGTTATGGCACCTGAGAGAAGTTGCTTGACTGGTCTCAGGAAATGGCCTTCTAACTAGAAAGTATTGGGGGCAGGATTTGAACTCAGGACTTCCTAAATGCAAATTCAGCCCTCTTTTGACTGAACTACCTAATTATTTAAGTTCCTTGTACTACAAGTCCACACATGTGCCATAGAGTTGACATAGCAAATGTTGACTTATGTGTCTTGTCATCATTGAAGCCTGTGAGCAATGCTAGGATCTTCCCTGGTCATCCAGCAGTTAACGAGCATTGATTGAGCTCTTATTGTGTACTCAGAACCTGAGTAGTTAGGGTGAGATGGTCAACTTCTCTTTAATCTTTACTTATTGACATATTTTCTGGAGGTTTGGTTGGACCCCTAAGATTTCATGGTTAGGTTGCTGCTGGTGAGAAAAATTCCTCAAGGAATCTGCATCCAGACCTCTTCAGAGACTGAGGCACCCGGGGCACTGAGGGGTGAGGGGCCACACAGCCATTACCATAGGAGATCTGGGACAGCTCTCTGTCCCACTACTCATGCTCCCTCTCCCTCTGGTCTTAGACATTGGATGGATGTTGGGTATATGGACGTGTTCTTATAAACATGGTCAAACATTCTCAACAGAATCTTCCTCAGAACCTCTCCTTGGTGTTTCTCATGGATCTATAAGTAAATCCCAGGTTCTGGCTTTCTCCTCATCTGTAAAATGAGTGTTTTGGAATTTCATTGCACTAAGATTCCCTTCCATCTCTGGTATGGTCCAATTTTCTGCTTCCTAGTGGTTTTGACAATGTGGACAACAGAGCCTCCCTTAAAGGGTTGGGGGGAGCTTATCAATTCCATTCCTGGAATAAAGAAAGTCACAGGAGCCAAGGATTAGCATTCGAGGGCTGGAAGGACCCTAGACATCATTTGATCCAATTCTCTCCTTTTACAGGTAGGGAAACTGATGCCCAGAGAGCTTCAACAGCCTACCCAAGGCCACCAGGGAGGGAAATGGCAGAGCAAGAATTCAGACCCTGTTGTTCTGAGTCCAGGGTCAGTGGCCTTTCACAGCTCCTCCCTCTGTCTGCCTGTTGCCCATGCAGGTCAAACATGAAATGCCCACTTAAATGCCGGGACTAATTGAAAGAAAAAAACCCCAACAACATTGATTATTTTGTTTTACAAAAGAGGATACTGGTGTCTGAGTTACAAGGCAAACTCATAGAGGATGTCTCCAAAGTC
This sequence comes from Vombatus ursinus, assembly GCF_900497805.2. Taxonomy (NCBI): domain Eukaryota; kingdom Metazoa; phylum Chordata; class Mammalia; order Diprotodontia; family Vombatidae; genus Vombatus; species Vombatus ursinus. The sequence goes on along the minus strand of NW_020954577.1, from coordinate 17,877,807 downwards.
TTAGCGCAATTTTAAGCTACTAAAGCTTAATTTTAAAGCATCGTTTTAAGCTATTAATGCTTAAAATGGCATCAATACTTGGGGCACACCTTGTATGAACCCTGTGTAAGAGGTTCAAGGGTATAAGAAAAGGAGATTGGGAGGAGGAATAAAGAAGGCCAAGTCCCCAGAGAACCCAGCTGCAGCACACAGAGGGTGCAAATGACATCATTCCATGGGATGCTTTGAATATTTTTATTAGAGAAACTGCTCTTGAATAATTCAAAGAAAGTTATTCCCATTCCCCATTTCCAGACCAAGGCCACAGGCTGATAATGGGGTCCCATGCTGTGGGCTAAGTGGTTCCTGATGGCTTTAGCTCATTAACAATAAGGCCTCAGCCAACAGATTATGCCTTAGTTGTTGAAGAGAAGGTTGTTTTTTACTTTTTTTCCCCTAAATCATATGAATATCTGTATGGGAAGAGAAATCAATAGCAAGGAGTTGGTTTATTTGAGAATTGAAGCTACGTACTGATTTTGTATAATTCTGCCTCACTCCAGAGCCCAGAAATTTCAAGAACCCATGATTTCAGTGGGCTGGACGCTCCCCCTGCCAGGGAGTGTCTTTGTGAGAACCTACGGCCCCCAAACTTCTAACTTCGTGACCCTGGTCTGACCTTAGCTGGGCTGCCCATCCACCTGCCAGGACCATTGCCAGGCCCACCCATGAGTCCCCAAATGATAAAACAAGTCACTTTCATTAATGACATGGGTGGGATTGTCTAAACCAGTGAGTGAGGCAGATGGAGGAAAATCTGCTTCTGAAATAGGGCATGGGTCCTTCTAGATTTGACTTGCCATTCTTCCAGTCTGGGACTCCTTATTCTGCTGGACCCTTTTAGTTCACTGTGGACAACTCCTGGCACCCTGTGAAGCTATAGCTGTTTTGTGGATGGCGTGGAGATGGGGTTCGGAAGAGAGGGATACATTTTAATAAACATTTGTCCTCTGATGCCTTCTTGATTTGTGAGCCAAACACATCATAGTAACAAGAAAAAAATCAGCCTGAAAGAAAAAAATTATCACTGGCTTATGTGCCAGCAACCTCCAAGAAGTGAGTATGGGGGAGATCCCCTGGGGAATTCCAATGGAAATCAAGTAGTGACCCTCAAAACAGCTCAGCTCCCTCATCTTCTCTTTTCTACTCCTTTTTCCCTCTCAGTTCTGGCTCCTGGGATCTGTGTTAGAAGGAATCCCAGAGGTGTTGTACTAGCTGGCGGGCTCTGGTCCTTGCCTCTTCCAGTGAGATCATAGGGAAATGAGATGTAGAGAAGGAGCTAGCAACGGCTTACCCATGGTTCAGCTTGGAAACTTGGGAGGACGGCGATGCCCCTTGGGTAAACCCTTCATTGCTCTCACCAACCAATAGCTCTTTAGAGAGCTGGGCGATCTTTTCTGTATATCCTTTCAATTCCCCTTTGGGTCACAGATTGTAAGATTTGAAGCTAGAAGAGACCTTGGAGATTGTCTAGCCCACCCACTAAAGATGGAGAAACTGAGGCCAGGGGCGGGGAAGACACTCATCTGAGGTCGCAGACCCTGGGCAAACCAGAGCCCAGAGCCAATGTTCTTTCCACAATACTGTCCTGCTTTCAAACAGGTCAGACCTAATTTTATGATTCTCTGATTTAAATCAGAATAATAACAGGTTTTAGAAGACACCACAATCCTCACAAAACCAAATTCACTAACTATGGCTTTACTGTGAGTCACTAACACCCCTATTTTAATCTAGGATATGTCGGATGGTTGGGAGAGTTAACAGCAGAGATCACCTGTAGAGTGTCCAGGGCCCCTGGAGCAGCCAGTTTGGGGAAGCTTCTGGCCTTCCTCCCCAGAACTATGTTTTTAAATGTATAAAACAAAATATCTAACATTACCAAGAAAACAAATTATATTGAAATATGGCTATGCAAATACTATACAAATGAACAAACAAAATATTCAGGGACTCTAGATGAAGCCCTGATGATGACTAGTGCTGTCTTCGGGCAGGTAGGGGAGGAAGGAGCAGTATGGAGCCTTTTGGAAGACTTCATAAAAAAAATTCAATGCAACTTTATTTGCATAATCTGAAAAGTATGAAGAGCATAGTTATTAACCATAAACTGGCACAAGAAGCTGGGATATCTTTCTGATCTGAGGAGAAAGGACACACAGATATACACACACTTACACCTACACTCACACCCTCCCACACTCATATGTACTCATCCCCCCCCACTCATACACACTCTCACCACACCACACACACAGACACACACACACACACACATCTGTTGAGAGCTTCAAAAAACTTCAGGCAAAGTGAGTGTAGAATGTCAAAGTAACCATGGGTGGGAACGCCAATGTGGAGCGACCACAAAGTCTGCTGCTGGGTCTCTGGAGTGCCTTGGAAAGAGACAAAAACTGAGGAAACTGGAGGCAACACTTCCTGGCATGTAGCTAGTGTATCCATTGAAGCTACACATTTCTTTGAAGGAGAGTAGTTCATAAGGGGCTGTTGTTATTTTTTTTTTATCTCTGCTATTTTCTGTGATCTAGAAATAAAGCCATTCAAATTTTGAGACTTGTGAACCCTGTGCTTGTAAGGGGAGCTGGTGACAACAAGCTGGTGGTTTTAGATAGAGTAGTTTTTGAAGTACCTTAATTAGGACAATAAGTCAAACTGAAGAATTCCTCTTGAACTTTTCATGTCAATCAAGCAACATGAATTTATTAAATGCTCACTGTGCTGAAAGTATTGTGCTAAGCATGGGGCATACAAAGACAACAATGAGATAGTTCAGCCTCTCAAAGAGTTTACATTGTGTTGGAGGAACAACATGTATACATACAAGGACATACCAATTATGTACAAAATAAATACTGTGGGGAGAGATGATGGCTAAGGGGGTCAGGAGGTACCTCAGGGAGGCTGTGACATTTGAAGAAAACTGTTGGGCCTGAGAGGCAGAGATGAGGAAGGACTAGACACAAGTCATGGGGGACACACTGGATAGAAGCACCAAGAAGAAAGATGGAATGTCTTTTGCTATTGACACAAGGGTATTCAAGTATGTTTGCTATCTGAACCCCAATTCAGGGTACTGGGTGACGTGTTCCTTAATATTAGGGAACTATCTATCTTGGAATTGACATATCTTTACTATTCTATGGTCAGGCTGATGTCCTGGAAATGCCAATTCCAACTGATTTTTCCTTCCCACCTGAAGAGAGCTGTTAAGACTAATGAAGAGGAGCAGGCCATTCTCTGTGGATTTCACAAGATCATAAGACGTAGACATGGAGGAGACCTTAGAGATCATGCAGTCCTACCCCTTCATTTTACATATGGATAAACTGAGACTCTAGGCAGTTAGGTGGCTCAGTGGACAGTTCACTGGTCCTAGAGTCAAGAGAACCCAAGTTCAAATCCAGGCTCAGACACTAGCTATGCAATCTTGGGCAAATCACTTAACCTCTGTTTGCCTCAGTTTTCTCATCTGTAAAATGAGCTGGAGTAGGAAATGGGAAACCACTCCAGTATCTTTTCCAAGAAAACCTATGGACAATAGAGTCATGAAGAGTGGGGGATGGGACAGACTGAATAACAGTCACCACACACTGAGACTCGGAGAGCAGAGTGTCTTGCTCAAGGTGATAAGCTATTAAGTATTATAGCTAAAATTCACACCTGTATTCCAAGCCCAAGGTCAATGGAAGTTGTCTGTGGGCATTGCTATCCATCCTCCTTCCCCTCCCCTTTCAGTTCCTTGTAGCCCTGGGTGTGAAAATATCCTGATTCATATTTAGGTCTGTTAACCTAGGTCATGGCTTGGGCAGCAAGTTCAGAAAGAAACCTGGAAAGAGGGAAAATGAAAGCTGGAAGTTGATCTATATTTAGGAAATGTACTGCATGATAATCTGGCTTCCTTTCTAGCAGCCTAGTGAACCTCCATGTTTGACAGTGACAGGTCCAAGCTAGTGACTCCCTGGGCTGGACAGCTCCTTCCAGGGCCTCTTCCTGGCAGTGACTAATGTTGTTGATTGTAAAGGGGTTCATGGGCCAGCTATGGCAGAAAATGGACCTGCAAAGGGTGATTTCATCCCCCCTGGAATTGACTTTCCACCAATCTGGGCCCATGGAGAGATGAAAGGTACCACCCATGCAGAAGGTATACTCGGCTGGGGAGTGATTGAGCTGTTATGACAGTAGCTTGACTCTGAGTGGGGCCCCTCAGGGCGAGCTAACTACACACAGGCTGGAAGCCTTGAAGCCTTGTTTGTCTGTATTTGATCTCTCTGACAAGCCTGCATATTTAGCCCTTTGCAAATGTTTGAAAACTAGATGTAATGGAGCTTGGAAAAGGGAAAGAGAAAGAGCTGGATTTCAAAGGGATTTTAAAAATGACCAGGGATCCAGGCCTGTCTTTTTTATGTTAGCAAGAGGAAAAGAGCTTGCTGGGGTGGAAATCTCATTTCATAAATGTTATTATTATTATTTTCTGGGGGTATGGTTATAATTGGCATTTATATAATGCTTCAAGGTTTGTCAAGCACTTACATTCATTATCTCATTTCATCCTCATCAGACCTTTGAAAGAAATGCCATTATTCCCATCTTTAAGATGAGCAAATTGAGGGTCAGTCAGCTTAAGTTACTTACAGATGACCAAACTGGCTTCTGACTTCCTTATGCAACTGGCAATGCTCAATCCAAAGTTCCCAATGATCTCTAAATTCTTCAATATAATGCTATTTTCTTAATTCTCATCCTTCACTTCAGGCCTGACTCCTTCTTCTGGATACTCTCTGCTCTCTGGATTTTCATGACGCTCTCCCCTCTGCTTCTCCTCCTACCTATCTGAGCCTTCCTTCTCAGTCTCCTTTCCAGGATCTTCCTCAAGGTCATGCCCACTAACTGTGAGTGCTCCCCAAGTCTCTGTCCTGTACTGTCTCTTTTTCCTCCATAAGATTTCACTTGGTGCTCTCATCAGCTCCCATGTGTTCAGTTACCATCTCTATGCAGACAATTCCTAGGTCTATTTATTCTGTCTTAATCTCTTTCCTGGTCTCCAGTCTTGCATCATCAACTACCTATTTGTCATATCAAACTAGATGCCCTGTAGACACCTCAAATTCAACATGCCTAAAACAGAACTCAATATCTTTCCCCCCAAAAGTTTCCTTCTTCCAAATCTCCCCATTACTGACAAGAGCACCCCCATCCCTAGTCACTCAGGCTTGTGACCTAGGAATCCTCAGTTCCTCACTCTTGCTCATCCCATATATTCAGGTTGGTGAAAGCCCTTTTCTCCCCTTTGTTGGGCATCTCAAAGTTCTCCTAAGGCATGGTTTAGCTTCTTTGCTGGAATCTTTGTACAGTCACAAAGCTGACTCTCCTTAGTGTTTACACTCAGCAGGGAAAACTATTGCTATCCCAGGGATGAACTTGGGACATGATAAAGAGTATAAACCTTGTTGTTTGCTCAGTTGTTTCTGACTCTGTGACCCCAGTTGGGGTTTTCTTGGTAAAGATACTGGAGTGGTTGGCCATTTCCTGCTCCAGCTCATTTTAAAATGAGGAAACTGAGGCAAACAAGGCTAAATGACTTGCCCAGGGTAACACAGCTGGTAAGTGTCTGAGGCCAGATTTGAACTCAAGAAGATGAGTCTTCCTGACTCCAGGCCCAACACTTTACCCACTGCACCAGCTAGCTGCCCAAACACAAATCTACTAGCTTCCAAAATTCACATGTCATTCTCTGGCCATGGAGGGAGAAAGAAGCCAAGGTTGAGGAATCCACTTCCCTTTCCCCAAATTATTCCTTCTTAGGGGCTTAGCTCTGCTCCCCATTGCCAGACACCTGAATCCAAATTCCAAACTACCTTACAGGTTTTATACAAACTTCACAAGTCATGACTGAGTGTCCTTAACTAACTGGAACACTCTTCCCCTATGGTTTCATTCAGGTAGTCCAGGGATCCTTAAGGATCTCTAAATTGAGCAAGGACTTTATACATTTAGTCTTAAAGTCACTGATTGATTGATAAAACAGAACTCTTTTCATCTGGTTAAGGTATTTATTCTTAGAGTGAATCAAGGTGACCATTCCATAGAGTACCTCCCTTAACAGTAGGATTTAGGAATGTTGGCTAGTGATTGAGGGGGAATTCCATAGGGCACAGTAGAAAGGGAGATCAGGGGTGGAAGGGGTTTGAGGTAGGATATTGAGTGGAATGGGTTCAAAGAGAAGTAGCATGGGAGGAGAGTTTTCATCTTGGGAAATGGTCACTTAATCACAGGGGTAGGGGAGCAGGAGGAACCATTTTGTTAGCCATACAATGGGAATTGGGAAACTAGTTCAGGCAGGGATTTTGGGGCTTATGGTTCTATGATGAGGGACTAGTGGGTAGTTTCAGTGTTTCCTCTCCAAACACAGGGTGCCGATGGTAATGATGATAAAGAGGTCAGCTAGGCATCAGAATTCTTAGTCACCAGCCTGAATCTAAACATGACCTCCACTCTGTAGCTTCATCTCAAGGTTACAGAGAAATATCACATGCATGCTATATGCACTAAACTTTTTGTTAGACCTGGTGTCTAGGGTCTTGGTCATTTGGGAATTCACTTTGGTATCTAGAACTTGCTGCCTGAGATGCACAAGGTCTTTGTTGGAGGGCCCAATATTTCTTATTCCAGAGAAAGTATATCTGTGGATATCAGTCCCTGCTCACGGTTCTATCCCATTTTTGGCTTTTATTGTTTGTATAATGTGAGTCATATAATGCCTGGGTAGGTAAATGGCAGACCGCCCTTGACAGGTGATTGTTCTGCCACTAGAAATATCCACCTAGCTATCATAGAACCAAATGTTTTCTAACTGCTTACACAGTCCATTTCCATTGTCATGTAGTCCAAACAGAATACTAATATAAAATTATGAATTATGAATATTAACTTAGACTACAAAACTTCCTTTCACTCAATTTAATAATGCAGAATCTCAGAACTAGGAGGCGCCTCCATGTCTGTGCCATTCATTCTGCACCGGTACCACTCAACATCGTACATATTTGTTCTTTCAGTGGCTGCTTGAAGAGCTCCAGGAATGGTAACTGACTAGTTCTTGAGGTCACTCATTTCATTCTTGGACAGAATTCTTGGTTAGAAAGTTCTTCCTGACATCAAGTCAAAATTAGCTTCTTTACAACTTTGGAAACATTCTCCAAATCAACCAAACTAGCAATATTATCAGAAAATAAAAGGCATTTGACTGCTTCCTGGTCAACCCATGATGGATTGTTGGGATCACCAAGTCTCTTTATAAATCCTCAGGAATAATCATTTTACTTGCATGTTCTTGAGGCCAGGAATCAGAGTCAATCTCATAGACCTATGGATTGGACACAGTCCAGTTCACACACATGTGCTGATGCCCTGGCTCTAGGGCTCTAACCATTCTTCCTTTAGCATTTTTGGAGCTTACTGGCTCATCAGAACTAGGAGGTTCACATGCTGCTTCTCTCAGGACTTGTTATAGTTAGGCAGGTACTTGAATCCCTCATTTTGTAGCTATCCAGGCTGTGAGCCCTGACCTCCATACAATATTTTAATTCTCACTTCCTCCTTTTCCCCTAAATCAAAGTTTGCCATAGGGAATAAGCCTATCCCCTTCAGAAATTCCTACCCCAATACAGCTCTCCACAACCTCTCAGGCCAAATACTAACTCTTCATCCTCTGCTTCCTGACAATCACTCTTTTTTTTTTTTTGGCTAGGCAATGGGGTTAAGTGACTTGCCCAGAGTCACACAGCTAGTAAGTGTTGTGTGTCTGAGGCCTGATCTGAACTCAGGTCCTCCTGACTCCAGGGCCAGTGCTCTATTCACTGTATCACCTAGCTGCCCCCCTGACAATCACTCTTAACTCACTCTTGCTAAACAAAAGTGGTCAACTTGCTAACATGCCTCCTCCATCAATTGCCATCATCAGGAGATGGCCCAGACACCCTTTGGTGCACAAGAGATAATTATGGGAAACTTGAGAGCCCTCTTCAGTATGGGTACACAGTTGCTGATGTCAGCAGACTTGAATAAATATATCTCCCTTCTTTGTTTAATATATGGAAAACATTGATTCAATAGCTCTCTCTTTGACCATGTTTTTCAAAGATCATCAGCAGTAGCTTAGCAATGAATGAATGAACGAATGAATGAAAAGTACATATGAAGTGCTTAGGATAGGTTGAGCACTCTGCTAAGATTTGAGAATAGAAATAAGAAAGAGAGTCCTTGCTCTTAAGGAATTCTAAGAGGTGGAGATGGCACATGTCACAGGGCTTGGTGCCAGGGCTGCTGTCAGAACCCAAAATATCAGATCTAATGGGAACGGACCTTCTTTGGAGCTACTTCCATTGTTAAAAGCGTATCCATTTATGACATTGCCTGTTAGATGGTGTTGCTGAGGAGGCTGGGACTTTAGAGGCTAGTTTTGGGTTGGATGGCCAAGGAGTTATCCTCTAAATAAAGGCTAAAGACATAAGCTGGGAGAGCAAGGCTAGTGGCCTGGGAAACATGGTTACTCCTGGGTTCTTGAGTACAAGGTCCTGGGCTGGTTCTACTGGGTCTTTGGGGCAGTGGGACTGGTGCTCTGACCCACCAGGCACATTGAGCACCTCCTGTCTCTTCCCCTGGGCTCTCACCACTCCCACAAGGTTGTTTTGGCTGAGTCCTGTAACTCTGGATGTAGTGTATTAACTCAAACTCAGAGTGCAGCTAAGTACACCCTTCAGCCATCTCTTCCTTTACCACTGCTTTCAATTTTCTGTTAACAGCTTTCAGTTCTATGCTTTAGCATCTGTAGGTCAGTCTCCAAGCCCAGCACAGGTTAAGAAGTCCAGATCTATCTCCTTCCATCAGTGGTTCCATCCCTTCTCTGACTTTCTTGTCACCTAGAGAACTTCAGGTCTTTTTCATTGTCTTTAGCATTTAGCCAAAGCTTTAGCTTGTGCTACATATTAGTGTTCCTGGTTTCCTTCCTTTGGACCTGACACACTTACATATTCATCCCCAGGGACTCGTCTTTGCTTCCATCTTTTAGACCTGACTTTTTGAAAAGCGGAGCTGATTAATGAGTCTCATAGAAAGAGCCTGGCCAGATGTCTAGGGGATGGGGGGAGGGCTGGGCATCTGCTGTTCGAGGACCTCCAGGCTCAGCTTGGAGAGTCTCATCACTTGGTTGGCCACAGGGGGATGTTGTTTGCAGGCTGAAGAATTTACAAAGCTGTACCAGGGCATAGAGAGGTGGTGATTGGCCCTGAAGAGGGTCCGCTGATAAGACACTGGTGAAATCCTGGGTGCTCATACAGAAAAAGGCCAACATCTGGGAATGCTCTGTCTACTTAATCAACAAGTCCTCATTGAGAGACAACTCTGTATCAGGCACCATGTCAAACACTGATGCCATAAAAATAAAAATGAATCAGTCCCCTTGAAGTAAGTGCTGCGGTATTGTTAGCTTCATCTTACAGATGAAGAAACTGAGGCTCAGGTGACATGCCATGGTCACATAGCTACCAAGTGTTAGAAAAGGGAAATGAACCTAGGTCTTCCTGATCCCAAATCCAGTGCTCTATCCACTATGGTACACTGTCACTAAAACGTAATTGGGATTCAGAAGAGAAAGTTAGAATTGTTGCAAATTGAGACAGATGCCTTCATCTACTCTGTTTTCTCTCAGACTGTATGTATTTTTTAGGGATTTTCACTGAACCTTATATATGAATCCCAACTTTCTCCCAAGCAGTTTTATCTAAGTGTGCAGCATAGACAAACCTTCTCCACAAACTTTGAAGCTGTTAAAAATCTTAACTCTCTTTTCTGCTTGTAATGGGAAGTGTGAGATTTTCCTTTAAAACTCTGCTGACTCTATTAAAAAATAACCAGATCTGTGCTTTCTCATTATCTAAGAGACGTGGCACCATGTGCCCTTATGAGGAAATTGACTGGATGGGAGAAAAAGGATCCTATAATTTATTGAGGTTAGCAACTCATGTAAAATAGAGATTCAACAAGAAAACAAAAGAAAACAATGATTCAGTGTGGCCATTCACTTGTCAATGTGATCTACATAGAATTTAAAGCTGAATTTGATGGTAAAAGAAAACCCTTTTGTCCTAAGTGGGATGGAACCTCTGCCGTGGGAAAAATGGCTTATTTTTTTTTGGCATTTTCTTGGCACAACAGGGCAACAGAGAATCAATTGTGGGTATAAACAGGCTGCAAAGTATTATCAACCAAGAATTACAGAGAAAAACAGTGTAGATGAGGGCAATAGGGAGATGTATGAAAGGAAGAGAAGGTGAATTGGTCAGTTACTTGGCAAACATAAGGGATAACCATTCAATTTGCTCCTGCTCTATCATGCCCACACAATGTCAGAGGAATTAGCAGAAGGCCCCTTGAGCTAAGGGTAGACTCCCTTTGGAGGACTGATGAGAAGATGTGGACCATAGCCAGGGAGCAGAAGGGTGGTGATTCCCATTGCTAGAGAGTTTACCAACATTGATAAGGTGAGTTAAGGATATTAACTATTCTTTGTATGGGATGATGTTAGATTTAGGAGTCTAACAAAATTGAACAATGGTCTTTGTACTATAGGAGGTTTGAACTCACAGAAGGAGTCAACATTGGTTCACTCATTTCAAATAGAAATACAGAGAAGTATTCATCCCCACATGAGCCAGTCAACAAACATTTATTAAGCACCTACTATGTGCCAGGCACTCAACTAAGTGCTTTGCAAACCCTCCCTTGGAGGGAGGGTTGTATTACACCCATTTTATAGTTGAGGAAACTGAGGCAGGCAGAGGTGAAGTGACTTGCCCAGGGTCACACAGCTAGTAAGTGTCTATGGCTAGAATTGAACTCAGGTCTTCCTGATTACATACCCAGAACTCTATTCTCTGTGCCCCCTTAGCTGCCTGTAGCATGAGGAGTAGGAGTATCAAAGTAGACATCTGATATTTTTGCTTCTTTAAAAAGAATTTCAAACTTGAGGCCTTAAGGAAAGATCAAGGAGCTGGGAGATGTGGGGGAGGGGCAAGAGAGATGGGGGAAAACCAGAGGAAAGGATCTGGGAGGTCACAATGGGCTGCCCACAGCCAAGGGTGGAGGGGGCGTCATGAGGATTCCAGTTAGCCAACTGTTTCCCTTAAAATAAGTGGCAAAATCCCAGAACTCTGATGCATCCAAAAGCCACTCTTTTTGGCCATCTCAGTCCATCAAACACCTCACAGCCTATTTCTTGTGAAGTGTTGCCTGGCCACGCCTCCCTGGCTTGTCCTTGGGAAGATGGTGCATTTTGACCAAGTTGGGGGACTTCCCATTTCTTGCTGTTAAATATTATCTTGTTAGGTCCAGCCCCATGACTCTCATCTACCAAGATCTAACTCTGCTCTTTAGTGGGTCGGTCCCCTTTCCAGCCTTCGTGTCATGCGTACATTGGAAAAGGCTGACATCCACGCTTCTATCTGAGCCAGCATCATGACAATGAAGCTAATAGCTGGCATTTCTATAGTACTTTGAACAAGTCACAAACGTCAGTCAGCCCCAACTTCCTCATCTGTAAAATGGATCAGATGAGATTACATACCTTCCCTGACTCAAAGGGCTCTTCCAATAAAGTTATCTGTACATCTTACAGTGTCTTGGCACAGTTTTTTTCTGTAGAATCATTGGATCTGGGCAGCCAGCTTGGGGGGGGGGTGGTTAATGGTCATAAGACATTCCTTCCTCTCCAAGGGAAAGAGATAACACAAGGTCCTGAATTGAATGCTTCACCCGGAGTCAGGAAGACCTGCCCCTGAATCCTGTCTCAGACACTTAGGGCTGTGTGATGCCAGGCAAGTCCCCTAATCTTGCTCTGCCTCAGTTTCCTCACCTGTAAAATGAGATGGCTGGACTTGGTGACCTCTGAGATCTCTTCCAGTTCAGGATCTCTCTATAACCCACTGATGTGGACTATTGCTAAGTGGGAAGAGTGTCTAGACAGAAATCCAGATTGTTTATATGAGCTCTTGTCTAACTCATCTTTTATTTAAATTGCACACTCAGGCTCACCTCCCCCAGCCAGCTTTATTGTCTATGTCCTTCCACCACCCTCCAACCTCCTGGTCTAATGCTCAAGACACTACTGTTCTTGGTTCTCTTATGATTTCCTTCTTTATTCGAAGCTATTGTCGTTGATTGCCGGGGAGTCGAGGTGGGATAGTGCCTGGGGAGCCAGCCTCGGAATCAGGAAGACCTAGCTTTTGCCATGTACTGGTTGTGGCATCCTGGGCAAGCTCCTTAACCTCTCTGTGCCCAGGCAACACTCTAAGAGTACAGATTCCTGGTTTGTCCCTAAAGAGGGAGTTTTCACACTGGGAGTTCCCTATTCCAATGAAATCACTGATCTAAGTAGGAAAAAAAAATGTGATTGCTCTCCTGGCTTTGTGTCTGCCTTAGGCCTCATCTTCCCAGAAAGCTCTGATTCTGTCTACTCTTTAGATTTCCCCCAACACCCTCTTGCATTTCTTCTGCCTTGTGGATGTAGAGAAACAACAGCTGACTCACTGATGTCATCATTGAACCCTGGAGGCCTGGAAACCAGAACCCTCACAAACTGTTCTCGTAGACTAACTCACATGTTTCCTTTGATAAACTTTACTTTCAGAGACTTTGGCTCTTGCCAAATATGGCTCCAGGCTGGAAGGAGATGGGAATTCAGCTCAAATGACTCAGAGGGCGTGTTGCTAAAAGAATGTGCTGCTTTCAACCCCAGTTCTGACTGGAAAGACAGTTTGGACCTTATTTGTAGGAAGCTCCAGAGGATAGCTCTCTCTTGGATATAGGAACTGAACAGAGACCACAGCAGCCCCTGGTATTTAAAAGTCACAATTTTCAAAACTCTTAGGAAACTCTTGCTTTAAAAATAGATATCCCTTAAACAGCTGTGCTTGGAAAAAGAGTGCTTCCCCTCTGAAATGTCACCACGAACCAGCAGGAGTTTATTTGTATTGTGTGTGCTATTCTTATGAATCATTGTCTCATACAGTTGGAAAGGACCCTAGAGATGACCATGGATCTAACTCCCTCATTTTACAAAGAGAAAATGAAGGGCCAGAGAGCCTGAGATTGCCCAGCCAGCAAACACCAGGACCAGGTTCGAACTCAGCTGCTCCAACTCCAAATGCAGGGTTTTTGCCATCACCCTGAGGTTTTATAATGGATATGAAGTGCTCCCATTTCTCTTGGGCTAAGAAAAGGCTGCTTTCAAGATGGATATGTAATCTGTGCATTTAGAGAGAGGGTAAGATGGATATATAATCTGTGCAGTGAGAAAGAGGATAAACAGATGTATAATTTGTGCATTTATAGGAAGGATGAAAAAGTTCATTTCTGAAGGAGAGGAAAAGGGGATATTAACCTTATTTTTGCCTGACTTTAAAGTTTGGCTAATTCTAAAAGGCAAGCAGCTTGGGATTATGGGATCAAAGCTCTTAAAGTTTGCAGCCCTGAGTCTTGTCCTAGTTCTGCAATGGGAATTTCAACATGGCTCTTAACTTCTCTAAGATTCAGTTTCCTCAAAAGCAAAAAGGAATTGGATTAGAAGATCTAGAACCCTAACAAAATCAGTTCCATTTGACAAATCTCTATTAAGTGCCTCCTCTGTGCTAGGCACTAGTGATACAAAGACAAACCCCAAACATTTCCTGCCCTCCAACATCTTCCATTCTACTGTCTCTGATTCCTATGACCACTGTGACTTACAAAGTAAGAAACCAGTGCATGGGTATCTATGAGCATCAGCCATGAATGGATGAATGAACGAATAAAGAAGGAAGTAAAGAAACAAATGAGATTTTTTTTTTTGGGAGAAAGGGACTCAGAACAGATTCTGCCAATAGCACCATAAGACCAACTCAGAGTTTTCTTTTATCTCCTCTTTATGGAAAAACCTGATGGTCACAAATGGAAATTTCTAGCCTCATCTATGCCATTGACAGCTCCCACATTCATTGCCATTATTTTCAAAGCCAAGAAAGGTCAGAAAGCACTCCCCATCCACACCAAAGACACACAAACACAACATACACAAATCCACATGCACAATGCACCACTCGGCTTTTACCTCTCAGAATTAATGGTGTATGTGAGAACTGCCTGGCCCTTGATGTTGAACCTCGAGAAGGTCTCTGTAGGCCCGACTGTCACTTAAACAGTGGCTGATAAACCTGAACCTTCAGGATATCTGCTCTCTCAAGAGCTTGTAGGAGATTCTGAATAATTGGTAATAGATTTGATTGGAATTAATAAGATCTTTTGTTCTTTTTGCTTAAAGATTATCTCCAACATTTGGAGCCACTAATTTTTAATGTGTAAAAATGTATATCATCAGAAGTTTCAATGCCAGGTGATTTATTTTTCTTTCCTTTTTTCCTAATTAATGGAATAGAGCATGAGGAATCCAAAGAAGCTTCAGCCCACAGAATGTCAGTGATTAACCATCCTCATCAGGCCAATTTGTTGCCTGTGATCATAGTCAATGTAAAACAATAAATTTGAGCAAACGTGGGAATGTGTTGCAGGGAATGCCGTGCCAGCATCTGTGAGAGGGATATTTTTAGTGTCTCATTTTTGTTGTTCATTAGCAGCCATACCAGAAATGCTGCCACTCTTTTTATATGATATGAAACGGAACCAAAGGACCCACTGAATGCAACCTCCCAGTCATGGGTTGCTATGGCGAAGCCTTGTTCAGAGCCCCCAGTGCCTTGTGGGAGATAGCTAGTGAATGAGTGTGTGAGACCTTCCCCAGCCCAGCCTCCCTAGCTGCCACAGTCACCACCAAATGATCACCCAAACACTGCAAAGCGAAGATTTTCTTTATTTAATGGAAAATCCAAGAGGCAAAATGTTTCAACTGGCAAGTATCAGTGAGGTATTCCCATCTGGGGCAGCATCCTCATTTTGGTACAGGATACCCTTCTGCTGCCATCTCTTTAGCATTAAAAAAAAAACAGAAATACATTTAAAGAGGCAATTGGAAACTATTTTCCTTTCCTACTCAGAACTAAGCAGGAGGTGCCTGGCTCCCAAGTATCACCCAAAAAACAATAGAGAGGTTTGAACAGGCTACAACCATTCACAAGTAAAGAATCATGCCAGAGTGGTAGGATGAAGGATGCTATTGAACAGATGTGTGGTGAGGAAAGAGGACTGGCCAGTAAGAAAGTGAGAATGAGGGAAAAATGGATAGTCCAGGGCTTCCATTGTTATCCATGAGGTGTCAAGAGAAGAGAAGCAAATTCTCCAACACATGGGGTGGCAAACTTATGGGTGAGGATGGACAGGTGGGAACAAACTGGAATACACCAGCATTAAAGGGAACGTGAGCATCAGTGTGGCCTGTATCCAATCCAATCCGATCAATATTTATTAAGCACTTACTACATGCCAGGCACTACACTAAGCACTGGGGGTACAATGATTAAAAAAAGACAGTCCCTGCCTTCAAGGAGTTTATAACCTAAAGGGGGATACAGCACAGAAAAGGAGGCAGGAAAGTGCAGGGGAAGGGAGAGGACACCAGGATTCATCTTGTTCGATGAAGTTGAAACCAGGTAGGGTAGCAGATGTAAGGTTTGCTATCCTCTATAAAGGAAGGCTTTGGGAAGAGTTTGGGACACCCTCCCTGTACCTCCAGCCCTCTTAACAGAGGGGGGAGGAAGCTGAGGGAGGTGGTTTGAGTTAGCTGCGTGGTGGTGAATTTAGAAGTGATGAGCTTAACCTGGGAATGGCTTCCTGTCTTTGGAGTTGAAACCAATCAGAGCAGCAGATGCAAAGTGGAGTCCATATTATTCCGTGAATCAAATAATATCAGATGTATTCATAAGGTATTGAATTTTCTTGAATTCTCCTCTGGAGGACAAATGACTTAGATATATCTTCAATGAAGCCTGCTTAGTTGTTCTGCTGGGAAATTCTGGTCTTTCTTTTAAGGAAATGGTTTCATGGCCAAGGTATCAAAGATGCTCCTTCTCAGAATGATCAGACTGACCTAGTTCACCAGTTCCATTTGGACAATCCTTAGAATCATCAGATTGAACAACAGAAGAACCTGAAATCTGCATTTCTGAATGATGAAACCCAGTGCACACATAGCCCAGTGTGCATGGAGGCTGTCTCTCTCTCATCTCTGCCAATGCCTGACTGAATCCTTTGAAGTTTTCCAGTATTAAGAGTTTCATGGACTGAAGACTGGAGGCTGTCTTTCTTGGGGGCAGGGCAATGAGGATTCTGTGCCCCAGTAGTCAGGATCACGGGTGATCTCCTCTGAGATCAGAGTGGATTCTTTGTTCTGGGCTCCTGATCTTGCCTAAGACTGTAGAAGTATGGGGTACTGGTGATATCCATGCTCCACCTGGAAGGGCAGGACATTAAAGCTGATTCCCTTCACCTTCTGTTCACTCTATGACCACCTTTTGGTCACCTGACGACCACACCCATTTTCTCTTATTTAGCCTCTACAACAATTCCATAAGTGCCCCCCTTTCCTTTTCTAGTTCCACCCACCAATCCATTCTACTGATCTGATGCACTGACCAGCATGTTTGACTTGCCTTCTCTGATTCACTTTGCCTTGTTGACTCAAGTCTCCTTTCCCATCTCCTCGAACTCTTCCATGCAGTTTCTTGCTCCTTAATCCTGCTAAGTTTCCTTGATCTTGTTCTCCTTCTACTTAAGTAGAATCTGACATTGTTCTCCTTCAAATTTTCCTCAGTTTCTCCAAAAGTTCTCCTGATCAAACTCAGCCTCTTGCCCTCTCCACCAATTTAAAGCCTGCAGATCACCGACACAGCTTCCTGCCTTCTTTCTATTCAGCTCATATCTTCCCTTTCTTCTTCTCCTTCTGCAACTCCTTACCACAGAAACCAGAAGTGACTTGGCAGGAAAACAATATACAAAAAGGGGCATAATGTGAGGAAGGGATGGTCAGGCTTGTTTATGGAAAATCGCAAATGCCAGAGAAAGGAGTTTGAACTTGGTAGGCAATAGGGAGCCCTCGAAGGATCTGGGAGAGGGCAGCGACACAGACCTATGCACAGGGAATGTTATTTTGGCATGTTTAGAAGAATGAATTCTAAGGAAAAGTCGAAGTTCAAAAGACCTTTGTAAGGGTCAAGGCAAACAGCAGAAAGGAGTTATGTCAGACAAAAGAATGTATAAATGGAAAGGGATGGTTATGGAGATAACCCTGATAACTGAGTGAATATGGCAGGCAAGAAAGAGAGAGAAGGAGCAGTGAAAGGTAACCCCAATGTTGCCAAAGCTTGAAACAGAGAAAGCCCTTGCGCTGATCAGACTCAGATCTGTCTTGTGTATAACTGCCCCTGGACTTCCAGCCTGGGCAAGAGGGAAGCTCAGTCTTGAGAGAAAGAAAGGAAGAAAAGATGATCTTGAAATATGAATGGAGGCTGGACTGGAGTGGGGAGAGGCTGGAGGTAGGCAGACCCCTCCATAGGCTGTGACCATAGCCTAGGTGCGAAGCGATGAGGCCTGCATCAGGGTGGGGGCCAGTATCAGACCAGAGGAGGGGACACATTAGAGAGATGTTGAAAAGGCAAAGTCAACAGGCCTCACCGTGGCTTGGAAATAAGGGATGAGAGACAAGGAGATGTCCAGGAGGACTTCTAGGTTGTGAGCTGGAATGACTGGGAGGATGATGATGGCCTCAACAGAAATAGGGATGTTGTATGGATAGAGTTACTTAAAAATTTTAAACTGAAGTATAGAGCGAGATCATTGCTTGCATGTTAATCAGAAGATGAGAAGTACTCTATTGCCTTTTGATTTTGGAAGAATAATTTAGCAAATTGGCCTCTCCTAAAGAATCTCCCAGATTCCATTGTGAGCAGCTCATTCACAAAGAAGGTCAAAGGGGAAAAGGTGCAAAGGGGTGGGGGTGGCTTGTTGGCACTCAGTAGACAAGGATTTGATGTCTTATCCCAGCAAATAACGTGCAGAGAGAAAAAAATGGGAGCCTGAGAGAGCTGTACAAGTTAGCATGTATTTTATTTCTCAAATTTTGGTCACCCTGGCTGTAAATAGAACATTTTGGTTCTATTTTTCTCAAAATGGCAAATAAATGTGAATAGAAACAGTTTTTAAACCCAATATTGATTTCCCTGAATATTCTAATCCAACAGTTCATCTGCTTTTTCTCTTTAGTAAACACATATAATTCAAAGGGAAAACAAAATCTCCAGGTGCTGCCTTAACGAAAGATCAGCTGAGTGCTGTGATGTCTTTCCTGGGTCTTGACAACCTAACTGAACAGCATCAGAAGTTACAATAAAAGGAGTGATGGGTCTCTGTGCTGAGTGGATGCTGCAGACTTTTTTTTTTTAAATAATATGGAATTTCTCAAAATGATGAACACAGGTTTTTGTTTTTTCAATTGTAAACCTTCTAAGAAGGTGCAAGAGGTCAGCGATTTTAGTTAATAGGAAACCCAACAGTGAGCAATTTCAATAGGGTTTGACCCTTTTACAGCTTTTTGGTTCTGGTTTGCTTTAATGTTCCCCTAAATAGCCTCATTCTTTACACACCATGGGCATGTAAAATGTTTCTGCATTGATGCTTTGCCCTTTTAGTAACAAGTATACCATGTACTTGGCACTGTGCTAAGTGCTTTACAAGTATCAAATTAAATGTGTTGTTAGTATCCTCATTTTCCAGTTGAGGAAACTGAGATTAAGCTACTTACCCAGGGTCACACAGCTAGTAAATGTCTGAAGTTGAATTTGAACTCAGGTCTTCATGATTTCAGACTTAGGGCCCTATCCAGCAAAACACTTCAATGCCTGTCCTCTGCCAAAGTCATCTTCTGGAGTCTTAGCATCCTTTGGATGACTTTTGACCTTGAAGGCTTTGATGGTGAGTAGTAAACTCTGAGAGGCCCTGCCAAGAATATTCAACAAACATTTTGTTAGCTCGTACCACGTGCAAGATGCCGTGCCAAGCCCTGGAAAGCTAGAATGACTTGGACTCGGGGCTTCACAATAGACAATATATGCATGTCGAGTGATCATCCTAATTAAGTTCTAGAGGGTGATCACCAAGTGCCAGGGTTTTGGGGCACAATAATTCTCAGAACATCTATGAAGGGGTCTAGACCTGCATTGGCCACACGAATGAAATCATGGATCCTTGAAGGAGCATAGGAAGTTGTTGAAATACGATGTATTAGACTTTTAGAACTTTTCTCCACCTAAATATGGACAACATCATAGCTAATGTGGTACTAGTAGTCACTCAAGATTGATACTGAAATCTTGTGAAGCCAGCTCTGATGACATCCTCCTCTAGGTATTGAAAGCCCTTCAGCAGCTGGAAATGGTGGCTAGGGAGGGGACTAGACAGCTCCAGCCTTGGGCTTCTTCAGAATCTCACCATTCAGTAGGTTGACCCTGGACAGGTTCAGGGAAGGAGGGATCCTGGAATCATAAAGTGAGACCTGAAAGGAGCCACAGATGTTAATCAGTCAGCAAACCTTTGTTTTAGGTCATCTAGTCCAGGTTTCTTCTTCTTCTTTTTTTTTTTTTTTAGGATTAAGTGACTTGCCCAGGGTCGCACAGTTAGTAAGTGTCAAGTGTCTGAGGCTGGATTTGAATTCAGGTCCTCCTGACTCCAAGGCTGGAGCTCTATCCACTGTACCACCTAGCTGCCCTGGTTTCTCCTTTCACAGAGAGGTTGAGCAGTTAGTCCAGGGTCATACAGGTGGGCAGTGAGAGATGTGGGGTTTGAATCTTGAGCCTCTGAAATTCCACAAACTTTGCCTTGCTGAGAAAAACAAACTTCCCTGATGCCAGCCGTTCACTGCCTGAGCAACCTTGGGAGGTCGTCATGGGCTCTGACCTGAGGGTTGGGAACATACTTATTTCTCCTTGTCCTAATTGACCCAGGAGTGAAAAAAGACAAGTAATGCATTCTATTGGTTTAAAAAATGTCAGAAAAGAGATAAAGGAGAATGATAGACCTGAGTGGGAGAGTTGGAGGGGCTAGGTGTGATTTACACTGAAATTAGGGTTAAATACTCAAGGCCTCTGATGATCCGCTTTGATTCATCAGGAAACCAAACTCATCTCCAGGCAGGCACGTAGGAAGCATGTGCCCTGTGTGGGGGAGATTGGGCTATCCTAACCTGTGCATGCAGGAGCAGGAGTTCCCCTGTGTAGTGAAAGGCCAGGGCTTCTGAGGGGGCCAATCACCCTACTTCGCTCACTCTTAAGTTTCCTCATTGGCAAAATGGAGAATTTTCACTAGAACAGACGCCCTCAGAGGTCTCTTTGGCTCTTGATCTATAACCCCAATTCCATGGCCCCATTCCCATAATATGAGTAGAGGCTGGTTCTCAGCTCCTTTGGACTTGTTGCGCCCAGGGCATGTTTAACTGTTTTTATCACACTCTCAGTTCCTCTTTAAAATATTGTTTAGGACGTTTTCTCTGGCTCTGTTTCTCTGTCTCTTTGTCTTTCTCTTTTAATTTGAGTGAATTAAGAATAATTTTGTTCTGAGAAATTTGTCACAACCCTGGAGACCCAGAAGCCTTTTTCTGGGGGGTTGGGTTGGCAGAAAATGGTTGGGAGTCCTTATAATTGAGTGGTAGGCATACTCTGAAGGAAGTGGAACCAATTATGAGACACCATGGGATGGAGATTAGGCTTTATGTTTGATCTAGAGAAAAAGTCTTAAAAAAGAAATCAGAATGTTAATTTTGTTATTCCTGAGCCATCATTTCAAGAGCATTTTTGTAGTTGGAGATAGAGCATTATGGAGTAGCTAAAAATCCAGCTTTTGAGGCAGGAGACTTGGGTTCACATCTCTCCTCTAACATACTGTGTGATGCTAGCACAATCCCTTCAATCTCTCAGTGCTCTAGGTAGCCATTGAAAACTATAAGTTGTTGAAGTTAAGGGACTTTTCTCATCTGGGAGTTCCCAATGTCATTGAAATCCCAGGTTCACTCTCTACCCTCATGCCAATCTTAACTGGATTTCTCTACTTTGCCTATGGAAAAATGGGCTAGGAGAAGTGGATGGTCCATTATTCCAGGGATTGTTTTTTGATGTTTGGACCATGGTGTTATAATCTCCTACCATTTAGTTCTACAAATGGCAGCAAAATTGCCTTGGGTTCTAGCTTAGCTTGGTTATGTCCCCTTGAGACATCGCCTTTGTGGAGTGAGCTCCTGGGGGCAGGGACTGTCAATTGTCTCCTTTTGTATCCCCAGTTCTTAGCCCTGTGCTTGGCACACAGGTGCTTAATCAGTGTTTATTGACTGACTGACTAGAGGAGTCCTTGAGGAAATATCCATTGGCCAGGAGAACAGTGAAGTCATCATTTTACTGTAGATTCTCCACGTGGATTCTCTTTCTTTATTCCAATCTGTTAAACTTAGAAAAATGCTCAGTCTAATTTCTTTCTGGCTAACTATCTGTGAATCCATGCTAATTGGCTTATGTGTCTAACAAACTTTTAATTAAGTCTAATACCTGAGGAGATTGGCCAGAAATAAACACATTCTCAGCGTGGTAAAACTAGTTGGTTGTTGAAGTTTTCAGAGACTGGCCTCTTCCTTGGCTAATTGCTGTATGATCCTTTCACCGCCTCGCTCTCCCATTCTTTTTTCAAACCGCTGATGCCAATTAACTCTTGTCAGATGTTCTTGCTAGATGTACAAGAAATGGCCACTTTTCCAGGGTTTCCTCTCAGGATTTCAACGAGCTTGAAATTGTTCCCTTAGACTTTTTTGACTCTCTTTGCATATTAACATGATGCTAACTCGCTGGATAAGTGCGCTCCCCAGACTTAAGGCACAGGCAGGAATGGGCACCCCATTTTTCCTCCTCACCTCTAAAGATCTGCACAGTCATTTCATGACTCAAATGCTCCTTGGCTGCTTTAAAAAAACAACAACAATATTGATGGCCTTCTTTTTCTGAAGACCCTCCTAAGCCTTCGAGCCTTCCATTTTACCAATGAGGAAATTGAAGCTCAGAGAGTTTGAGTTGTCAAGGGTCACACAGCTAGTAAGAGTCTAAGCCAGGACTCATTGGTAAAATGGACATAATACCTAGCACCAACCTCCCAGGGTTGCAGTGAGGATCACATGCTAGATGGTACAAGGGATAGAAGGCTGGCCCTGGAGTTAGAAAGACCTGAGTTCAAGTTCAGCCTCAGCCATGTATTAGCTGTGTGACCTTGGGCAAGTCACTTAACCGCTGTTTGACTCAGTTTCCTCCTCTGTAAAATGGGGCTAATAATAGTACTTACCTCCCAGGGTGCGGTGGAGATCAAATGAGATAATATTTATGAAGCGCTTATGTGCTTGGTACGTAGTAGGCACTGTGTGAATAGTAGCTGTGTATGTATATAAAAATTGCTATATACGTGTGTGTTTATATGTGTGTATGTATATGTGTATAAATATACACACATACATATATATACATATGTGCACACGTAGATATTGCTTTGCAGGTTATAAAGCACTATACAATGTCAGCCACTATTATTATCAAATAATGTAGTGAGCACAGATTAGCATATATTAGCATGCATTTTCATAGCAATGAGTATCTCATCCCTTCATCTAAAGGGCACCGTACTGATGAAATGATAAAGATCTAGGAAAACAGCTCCCACAAGGACTACACCCATGAGAGGGAAGGAACAGCCAATACCGCCAAAGAAGAGAGTAATGAAGAGACATCACACTGGCTAATCAAATGATCGTGCTTGGTCACATAGAAGAGAAGAGAAAACGGAGCAATCTGCTTCCTGTGCAGAAGTGGGGTCCATGAATGGGGAGCGTTGTATATACTTTGAGACTCCACTGATGTGTTCCTAGTTGAACTATTTTTAATATTTCTCCATCCCTCTCCTTTTTGATTCTGCGTTACGAGGAATGGCTCCCTCTGCAGACTGGAGGGTGTGGGTTTATGTGGGGGACATAATTGGAAATAAAGGTGATGTAAAAATAAGATCTTAAAAGCTGGAGTGGAGAGTTGATCAGGAAGGCTTTCCTGGGGTCTAGACTTGACTTTTTCACCAACTTGCTGAGTGCCTTTGACAGATTCGCTGACCTGCTAGACCTCAGTTTCCTCATCTGCATCATGTAAGCATTGGGCAGCCTTGGCAAGCAGCAGGTTACCCTACCTGACGGCTGAGAAGGCCTGGCTCTGGTAGAGGATATTTTCATTCAGGGATGGACTGTTCAAATGGAAGATATCGGAGTTCCCTTGCAGCTACGATGTTCTGTGATTCTATAACTACTACTACTATTAGTAGCAGCCACACACATAGCTTGCATTTGTATAGCACTTTAAGGTTTGCAAAGCACTTTGCACTTTTTGTCTCATTTTTGTCTTCACAACAACCCTAAGAAGTAGGCGCTATTACTGTATCTATTTTACAGATGAGGAAACTGAGTCTGAGAGAGGTTGTGACTTGCTAGGATCACACAGCTAGTATCTGCAGCTAAATTTGAACTCAAGTCTTCCTGACCACAGGTCCAGCACTGGGTCCACTGGGTCACCTGGCTGCCTCTCTAGGAACCTTTCTCACTCTGACTAGTCAATGGATACCAACCAGTATGGCCACATTCCTGTGTTCTGGGAAAAGGGACATATCTGAGATATTTGTGATCATAGATAGTTTCCTCTGAGACTCTAAAATCAGAGATCCTAGGATATGCACCCAGCCCAGGTTCTAGGGAAGCTTGGAATTTCCTTGGAATTAATAGGGGTTCATCTGACCAGCTAGAAAATATGTATTGCATCATCCCACACATTTGAGTCATCCCAAACCATTGACTCTGTGGGCTTCCAGGCCATGTTGGCCCTGGGATTCTTGCTTTCTGAGTCAAGTCCAGTCAAGAAACATTTATTATGTGGCAGGCAGTTTGACTGTTGTCCTTCATGCTTAGAGAGGACCAAAATGACATCACTGTGTCAGGGTCAGGTTCCCTGTGTCCAACTGTGGCTGATCAGACCAATATGAACCCAGAATGTGCTACCTCAGTTTGGGCACAAATAGTCCACGTGAACATTTGGAGTGGAGATGGCTCTTTTGAACTATTGCAATTCTGCTTTGCTCACAGAGCACAAGCACCTTCTCTGATTCAAGCACATCATGCTGGATAGTCCTGTGCCAGTGACTCCCATGGATCATAATTAATTTCAAAGTTCTTCAGAGAGACCTTGAGAGTGTCCTTGTATCACTTCTTCTGACCTCCACATGAGCACCTGCCTCATGTGAGTTCTCCATAAAATGATCTTTTAGGTATACGTAAGTTTGGCATCTGAACAACGTGGCCAGATCATTCAGAGCTACACTCTCTATAGTACAGTTTAAATGCTTCATGGTTTAGTTCAAGAGAGGACCTCAGTATCTGGCATCTTATCCTGCCAGGTGATCTTCAGAATCTTCCTAAGGACAATTCAAATGGAAGCGATTTGGTTTCCTGGCAAGGCACTGGTAGAGTGTTCAGATTTCACAGGCATACAACAAGGTCAGTACAATGGCTCTGTAGACCTTCAGTAAGGTGGTCAGTCTAGTACCTCTTCTCTCCCTCACTGTCCTTTGGAGCCTCCCAAACACTGAGTGGGCTTTGGCAATGTGTGCATCAATCTCATCATCTATGTATACTTCCTTGGAAAATATACTGCCAAGGTAAGTGAACTTATCCACAGCATTCAAAGCTTTCCCTTTTGCTGTAACCAATGGTTTCATGTGTGGGTGGTGTACTGCTTGGTGGAGAACCTCTGTTTTCTTGGTGTTGTCAGGCCAAAATTAGCACAAGCAGCAAAGACCCGATCTGTGCTCTGTGGCATCTCAGTCTCAGAGACTGCATTGAGTGTGAGATCATCTGTAAACAAAAAAACACTCACCAACTCTCCTTCCACTTTAGTCTTGGCTTGTAGCCTTGGATACAAAGGAAGCTCACACACTTGTTCCTGACTCAGGAGCTTACATTGTTCAAATAATCAATTCTCCTTTTACTTTAAGACTTACCATAGATACTACCATCTCCTTGAAGCTTTCTTCAATCCCTTGACCTGATGGCATTCTCTTCTAAGATATTCTGTTTGCACCTCATCTTTATCCGTATCCCAATCTGTCACAGTTTAGGAGTATTTTGGATCTATTCAAACCCCCTGCCTTTCTCTGATTGTAAGCCCCTGGAGGACAGAGACTGTTGCTTCTTCTTTTTTTTTCCTTTCTACATCCCAAGAGTCCAACAGAGTCCTCTATGTGACAAACAGATGTTTGTAAAATGGGTGAATTGAATTTAGAGTTGCTTTGAGGAAGCCTGGAAGGCAGAATCCATGGAGTGGAAAAATCCATTTCTAATGGATTGTTTGTTTTCTTTCTGCTTCACTGAATGTTGTTTATTCTATTCCCAGTTGCTTCATTTTGTGGAAGATCTTTCACTTTGCAAAAATATCTGCAGCTTCACATTTGTTATGTAAGGTAGACTTGGTGTTTTCATTGTCTCCATTTGGGTAAAATATTTCTTGGATCATCACACCAAAAGGTGTGGTTGAGGCACAATGTTAATGTGTAAGACTGGATGGATCCTGAGTCATTTAGTGTTGCTTATGGGAAGGAAAAGTGCTGAAAGCTAACAGCACTTCTATGAAAAAATGTGGAGGTGGGAGTTAGGGATTTGCACGCTAGGAAGTTAACAATGATGTTATTGCTCTCCCAAGCAAGAGAGAGCGAATGATAAATACGCCGTTGTATGATCTGACTGGGAGTCAGGAGTCCCAGCTCTGTGACTCTGGCCCAGTCACTTCACAGCTTTGAGCCTCAGTTACCTCATCCATAATTATATCTGGTACTGAGAATGCAAAGAAAGGCAAAAACCATCCCTGCTCTCAAGAAACTCACAATCTAATATTCTATTTTTAATAGTCTGTGGGTGTAGAATTCTATACCTGTCACCCGAGGAGCTAGGTGGCACAGGAGTAATGACATGGGACATTGGGGAGACCTCTGGATCAGGAATCGGGAAGAACTGAGTTCCAATTTAACCTCAGATATTTATTACGTGTGAGACCCTGGGCAAGTTGCTTAACCTGTTTGCCTCAGTTTCCTCAACTGTAATAGGGAGATAAAAATAGCATTTTTCTCTCAGGTTTGCTGTGAGAATTGAGTATTTGTAAAGTGCTTAACACAGTGCCTGGCACATGGTAGCTGTTTAATAAATGCTTGTTAATAAAAGGATACAGCATTCTACACAGCAGTATTTTACGTGCGTATGGCATGTAAAGGATGAAGCTGTTTAGCACAACATTAAAGCAAACCAGAACCAAGAAGCAATATGAGGATCAGATCCTATTCAGATTGCTCATAGTTGAGTTTCCTATTCCCTGCAGGCACCAGGTTTCTGCTCCTTCTTAGAAGATTCCCTCATTTGTAAAATGGGGATAATAATGGCACCCACCCCCTGGATGGTGAGGATCAAATGAGATGATATTTACAAAGTGCTGTAAAGATGTTCGTGCCCACCATTATTGCCATCAGGCTATGGGCGCTCGCCCATGTGGATTTCCCCATCTGAACCGGTTTCTGAGCCCTGATCCTCCTGAAAAACCCCAAGTGCCCCCCACCTTCTCTGTATTTCACTGCACCCTTATCCCCTGCCCTTGACACCCGTAATGGAAGGAGCTCTCCACAGACCTGCTCCCAATCTGGACGCGGGGCGTTGGTCTTTGCATAGAGCAACAAAGCCAAGCAAACATGGAGAGGCCATGAGATGTCATGATTGAGAGCTGGGGAAGGGTGGAGCAGAGTCTGCCTTTCTTTGCATCCCTAGCACAGTGCCTGCCACGTGATAGACTCTTCACCAATGCCTGTTGACTTCACTCATCCTAGGTTCAAGTCCTGAGGCTGGGTGACCTGGGCTTCCTGTAATCTCTCAGTGCTCTGGGCATGTCCCCAAGCCTTGAAACTGTGTAGAAGGTGCCACTCTGCAGTGGTGGAGGGACTTTTCCTCAACAGGAGCTCCTTGCACCATTGAAATCAGAACAAACCAACAAAAAACCAAATCTCCTGTATGGCTTTTTGCTCACAGGTTTTCCTGACTCTAGGCATCTCTCAGACATCATATAAGCTGAACTCAAGAATTCTAAGGAAGAGATAATTTGGCTTGTTTATAAGTGGGCAAGGGATTATAGGAACCCTGGGCAGACTCCACATGGGGTTTGATTCATGCTTCCAGCCAGCTCAGTCTTAGTGGGTGACTAAGAAATGCTTATTCCCTCCCCTAACCCTTCAGATGGGGTGAGGAGGGGCCCTCTGGACTCCTCCGACAGCCTGTGCTTTTCCATCTCTGTCCCTGGCAGGGATCTCCTCTAGCCTTTCACCATGGCTGGCTCGCTGCTTTAAGAAGACAAGGAATGGACTCAGCAGTGGACCTCAGCCTGGAGAAGCTGGGCACCATCGTTCCCCCCTGGTGTCCATGACCTTTAGACCTTTGGTTCCAGGTTCTGACGGTTTTCCTCTGTGTCCATGCGCACTTGAACTTGTCCTTTGTACTCTTCCTTGGCTGCCGAGTTTTATCATGTCTACTGATCAATTGCTAAATCCACTTCTGTCTCCTTCCCCCTACCCCCCCCAATGAAAAACAACAAACAAACCCAAAAACCCCAACCCAACCCAACCAGCCAGCCAGCCAGCCTCTCCACGCAAAGAGAAAGAACAGGGCGGCAGGTGAAGTGAAGGGTTTGTCCTGGACTGCAGCCGAGGTCCTCTCAAGCTCCAAAGCTCAAAGTTTCTGAATTAAATAAAACTGGGCAGGGGGAGGGGAGAGGGGACTGTTACAAGGTCCACCTGCTTTGTTCAGGACAAAAACGAGGGTGGTAGCAACTTACACTGCCATTTTCAGTGGTATAGACTTAACTTTGTCTTGAAAATGCTTAAATGTGTGTGTGTGTGTGGGAGGGAGGGACAGCCCTTGGTATTTCTGATCAAAAGAGAAAGTGGTGTTCTCCATGCTACTGGTTTAAATGTGACTGAGGTCAACATTCCCGGGGACTTTTGCTGGGCAAGTAGCTGATTCCTCTCATGCTGTACTAGACTTCAGCCAAAAAGCAAATGTCACAATATTTCTGAAAGCCTGTGCTGGAGAGGGCTTTTGTGAAAGCCTCTGAGTCTTATAGGTGAGGTCACATTGGAAGCAGGTAGAGCCCAGAGGTCCGCTGCCTTGATGGGGTACAGGGTGGTCCAGAGCAAAGCTTCCTGCTCTCTCCCCGCCCCCAGTACAGCAGAGCAGTCACCACGTAGCAAGTGTCTTTAGGAGGCCTGTCAGCTTTCCACTGCCACAGGCCACTTTAAAATCAAATAAGGCTTCTCTAGTGAAGCAGACTCATGCAAATGATATGTTCTGCTCTGTCCTTCTCTACCGCTTTCAATGAATATTTATAAACTGTAGCATGTCCTGCATCTGTGGCAAATTTATAGCAATACCGCTCACTCCACATAAAAACAAGCCTTGTTGGTTTTCTATTATGAATTTAATGTTCATACACTGAAGTGGGGACCAAATGACTCAGGCTATGCCTGGTGTGCCCAACAGATCTGGAAGAAAGGAAGGAAGAAGCCCTGAAGTCACTGGCAGGGCCACATTCTTGGTTTTTTTTTCCTGGCACGAGAGGACTGTCCCAAGCTCTGTCCAATTCACTTGGACCATTTAACCAGGCCTTGACTGGCTCAGTGGCCAAATAGAACATGTTTGATATCAGCGCAGAATAACCCCTGGAGGGAGAGCTGCGCCTCTTGGATGCTGGCTCCATTTTATTACAATATAATTGTATTATTATCTCATCAGCATTCAGAGCCACTGGTGCCAGATGAGGAAGAGAAAAGAAATCATACTTGTCAAGTAAATGAGATGAGAAGCAGGGAGCCTGAGAGAAGAGGCAGGAGGTCACTTCAGGAGAGGGGCGCTCAGGCTTGCTTGCGAAGGGCACAAGCACCTCCTGCTCTCAGTGCCTGCCCCTCTCTTTCATGCACATCCATTAGAGGCAGAGTCACATGCATGGGGCAGACCCTCTGCCAGCAGAATGCAGGCTCCTTGAGGGTAGGCATGGTTACCTTTGTAACCTTAGTATCAAGCACATAGTAGGTACGTAGTCAACAATTCTTGAGCTGAGTTGGTTTATATTGGGTTGAGTTGTATGGGTTTAGATTCAACCAAAACATCTTTGTTCCCCAACATGAAATCATCCTTATCCCAAGCACAGAAAAACTATCTTATCTATGCTTTATAATAGGTAGTTTAATTTTTCCATCAATTATTTTCTCTCATGAGACCATTTTATCTTTTCCAACAGATTGTAAGCTTGTTGAGGACAGAGACTGTATTGTTTGCTTCCTTGTGTTCTCAATAACACCTGGAATAGCTACAGCCTGACCTAGACTTGGCCTTGAATCCTACTTCTGACTCTGGGTATGTAACTCTGGCAAGTCATTTAACTTATCTGTGCCTCAGTTTCTTCATCTGTAATTCACGAATAATCATAGACCTTGCTTCACATGGATGTTGTGAGGACCACATCAAATATTGCCTGTATCTCTCTCTCTCACTCTCAATACATACGTACATACATACATATGCTACGACTAGGGTGGGGTGACTAGAGATTTGCTCCAGGATGGTGATATGGAAGGCATACATTATAGGTTATTCTACTCTCCCTGCCTCCCATGGGTAACCCTACTGCTGCTCCCTCCCCATCCCAGCTTGCCACCTCTCATACCCCATGACTCTGACCTCTCTTGCTCAAGGCCAGCCTTCCTAGCATGGCCTGCCCTCTGTCCCTCTGCCTCTCTCAGGCCAGGACATCAGGCTCCATCAGCTGAGATGCTGAGGTGGAACCCAGGCTCCCTGGAGGATATGCAGATGTGCCCCTGAGGTAGATGACCTCTGCCCACCCCACCAACGGAGTCTGGTGTTAGTTCAGTGATTCCATTTAGTTCTCTGCTTTTGGCTGAAGGAAGACAGGGAAATGGTAGGTGAGCCTAATAGTGCTGGGAGATGTGAGGCCTTCTTTCACCTCCCTCCAGGAGGCAATGGGGGACCTAACAATCAGACGTAGCTCCTGCGCTCCAAGGGCTCACACAGGATAAGCAGGTTCATCTCTAGTTGCTCAGTTAGAGGCACCTCTTGTCTAGCCACGTTCCAAACATCAGCCCTGATGTTGAGAGCATTTTACTGATGCACATTCATCTTTATGGCATTCAAGATGGTGGCACTCCAAAGGGATTTCTGCCTCCCCATTTCCCTTGGTCAGCAGCCCTGTTCTATTCCAATGTTGCATCGTTTTTCCCTACATAATTCTCTGCTACTTTTTCCTGCTCGTACTGAGCCCTTTTCTTGATGACCCATCTTATTCCTTTCAACAAATGTACTGGCGGGGAAAGTGGATTCTTGATGAAGAGATTATAGGGACATCAGGGAGCCTTCATGCCCCACCCACCATCTTAGAGAGGAGGGAACCAAGGGACAGAAAAGTGAAGGGGCTTCCCATGGATGGCCAGCTCCAAAAGGGCCCAAGCTGGATTAACCGAGTGTCCCAACTCCAGCACATTGATTGTTCTTCTATATTGTAGAGAACTTTTCTGATGAAACATCAGCCTTTTTTTTTTTATTACTATCATTATTAGCATGCGGAAGCTGTCTCAGCTGTATTTCATCTTCTAGGCTTCAAACAGCATGTGACTTAAAAATACGTCTCTTTGGGGGAAAATTATAATCTGCCAGAGAATGCAGACAATTGTAGATTTTTTTTCCATGTTATGACCTATAAACGCTGGAGATGATTGACTTTGAATTCCAGGCTATAATGGAATTGTTTCCCATTCCTCCTCACAACCAGTCAATAAGGGTTTGAAGAGGGCAGGCCTTGCTTGAGCAGTTCAAGCCTGTAGATGACTCTGTCCATCTGCCCTCACATTTGGAAGGTTTTTCAAAAACAGATTTTTAAGGAATATGACTCAACATCAAAGGCATTATTATTCTTTTTTTCATTCTATTTGTCACCCTTCCTCCCTTCCTGGCCCGTGTTCAGGGTTTACTTGTCATCTGTATTGACTGTATTGAATCATTGACTCACTCTCTGTGGTGACCTCTAATTTGACAAGCATTAATTGAGCACCTACTATGTACAAGGAACAGCACTAGGCACTGGATATAATGACAAAAATGAGACAACTTCTGCCCTTAAGAATCTTCTAATCCACCGGTGGAGATGTCATACTTGTGTACACAACACACATGTATACACATACATGCATATGAATAAAAAAAGCTGCTAAAACAACTTTGGCTGGAAGGGGGTAGAGGTGTATGGGGGTGGGAAGAGTAGCAGTTCTGGAGTCAGGAAAGACTTCCTGCAGAAGGTGGAGAATAAGGTGAGTTTGGAAGGAAACAGAGGCGAGGACGGAGGGCATTCCAGGCCTCAGAGTGCTGGGGCAAGGCGTGGAGATGGGAAATGGAGGCCTACAAGGTGTGAGGAACAGGAAGAAGGCAGAAGTGGGCTGGTGATTGGCAGAGGACGTTCAGATGATTTGAGATAGAGTTGGAATGGAAGGAAAATCAGGATTGATTGTGGGGTTTACTTAGCTGTTTTCTGTCTGTGGGGAAGGCAGTATTCTCTGGATTTTGCTGAGATCCTGAGTCTATTGGCCAGACTTTCTATAAAAATGCACAGAGGATGAGGTGATCTTGTGTGCCATGGGATAGAGCTTGGAGGGGCCCCTCCTGATACAGTAACCTTCCATTAAAGTGGGCAGGAGGCCCCGACCTTGGAGCATCCATCTCATTCCCCGTGTCCCAGTGTGTATTTTTAGGCTGTTTAAACCAGGGACCACATTATCTTCACCATCCCCATCACAGGGACATTGCTTTACACCTCCATGGATAGGCTGGGATGATGGCTATAAAGCCCTTTGCAATTTTGAAGCACTGTAAAATGACAGTTATTTGTTTTATTAAATATAGGAAAGCCCCGATAGATGCTTGGTTCTCAGGCCCTCAGATCCTGTGGTTCTAGCCCAGGGCCTCACCTTTCCCTGGGCAGTTTGACTGCATTCTGATAGGCTTCAGGCCAGGCTGGCTGCTAGGAACTCTGGGAAAGAACGTTGGCCTTTCAGGCTTGTTTGGTCCAAATGCGCAGCAGAGTGAACGTCACTGTGGAAGCTCTTTTCGTGTCTCGGTCTTTCTGTTTGTTGTTGCTACCCCGTCACCTGAAGTCCAGTCACCTGCCAGTGAAGCCAAGATGCCCACCTCCTCAAGGCAAGGCAGGAGAGCCCGGGCAGAACTGGTGTCTGCAAGGAGTCAGTAGGGACCTTCACCTTTCAGTTCAGTCCCTACGTTTTGCAGGAGCCCATTGCAGCTCTTGCCCCCCTCCCACCCTCCTCCCCACAGTGCTAATGCCTTCCCTCTGAGGTTACACTCCATCTACACCGTAGACATTTTATATACATAGTTGTTTACATGGGTTTTCTTTCATTAGAACGTAAGCTCCTTGAGGGCAGGGACCATGCTTTTGTCTTTGTGTTGCCAGTGCTTGGCACAGTGCCTGGAACACAGCAAGCATTTAATAAATACTTGTTAACTAACTGGAATCCACAGTGGGCAAGGTCCTATGATGGGCCCTGGAAACAGAAAGACTGGGTCCCTATTCCTACATCTTTCCTTATGGACAGCTGCTCCAAAAGAGGAATGAGGTAGAAAATAGAGCCAGGGTTGCCATACCCTGGAGGAAGGCAAGCAGAGGATGGAGGGTCACTGGTCAAGAATGGGGGCTTCTTATCCAGGTGTGTGTGTGTGTGTGTGTTGGGGGTAGTGGTGGGTGACTGCTTAGGTCCCTTCCAGCTCAGAGATGCTGTGAAATAGGGGAAGGGGACCCAGATCAATATGGCGCAGACTAAGGAGGGACTGTTTCCACCTATATTATAATTATTTGACAATGAACTCTTCTGTCCCTCCAATTTCCTATCGGGGGTTGCCTTGAAAGTGATGTGCCTAGGGGCAACTAGGTGGCTCGGTGGATAAAACACTGACCCTGGAGTCAGGAGGACCTGAGTTCAAATCCTGCCTCAGACACATAACACTTAGTAGCTGTGTGACTCTGGACAAGTAACTTAACCCCAATGGCCTTAAACCCCCCTCCCCCCAAAAAAAGTATGCCTGGCCCTTGAGACTCTCACTGGATGGAGTAGGGGTAGAGAAAGGGGGGTTTGTAGAGGGAATGTGAATGACTGGACCATTGTGGGCTCATTTTCGACACCGAAGGAACCCAAACCCACTGGACTCGAGCTGAATGATGGTCCCCCTGGGCCTGGGAGGTTTCAGTTCTTTGGACCATCTCTTGGATGTGCCAGGGGAGGGCCCAGCAAGCCTGATCTTGGGGCCAGCCACTGCCCGCCTCACAGAGGGGCTCTGTTGGCCTCACTCTGACCCATGACCTGCTTAGGGAATGGCTCTGGTCCCCTTTACCAGCTGGGCTAAAAAAAATACAAGGAAGACAATCCACTCCTGCTCTAAAGGCAGTTTCTGTGTCCAGTAAGTAAGCAATTTGGCGCCCCCTGGTGGGCCCAAGGAGATGTGGGTCAGTCAGTGCATGAGTTACCATGAAGGGGATGATCTCCACCCAAGCTAAGAATGGGGCTGGATCTGGGATTTCCTTGGTCTGGGCAGCATCCTCACTGCCTCTCCTCAATAGTACCAAAGACACAGTGGTAGCTTTCACCTGTATGGTGCTTTAGGGTTTGCAAAGCACTCAATGAACATAGATTTAGCCGTGAAAGGGTTCTTAGAGATCACCTAATTCAACCCCCTCCTCCAAATTATATTTGAGGAAACTGAGGCCTGGACTCCTCGAGGGACTTTCTGCAGGTTGCACATGTAGGAAATGCCAGAGATAGGCTTTGAAGCCTGCTCTCTGACCCCACTGAACATCACAGTTTTGTCTTATCTGTTTAGAGCTGGAAGAAGCCTCCGTAGCCAGTGAAGCCCTTCATTCCGTAGCCAAGAAAACTGAGGCCCAGACTAGTTCAGTTGCCTCCTCCAGGTCGCACAGTCAAGAGCAGAGCCAGGAATTCCCCCAAATGCTAAGACTCCAAACCCAATACTATTTAGACCATAAAAGTGACATTAATGGTGTTACGGACTCCAGGCTTGGTGTTTTGCTTGGTTTTAGCTTCACATTGTAAAGGAATCCCACTCTCCTGCCTTCTCTTTATTGCAAACTGCTAATGGAATCAGAGGGAGCTTCAAGAACCCTAGAAGGCAGAGGCCATGGTGTTCACTTGGTTGTTTGGCTTCTCACTTGCCCAAGCAGCCCCGAAACTCACTGGAAGCTCCTGGACTGAGGCAAACATGGGACACTGGCTGGGCTGGTCTTCCAAGAGTATCTGTGCAGTCTTTTCCTCAGGGCAGAATTTAAATTTATTCTGCTGGATTGATTTATTTTTATTCAGTCTCTCTCATTAAGGAAGATGCTAGGTTCCCCCTCAGCCTGATTATAGCCTGATTATAGAAAGCCCGCACTACACCTGAGTACTGTGTTAATGAAAATGTTGAAAAAGAATCCCAGATTCCCAGCCCTTCAAAAGCTTCACCCCAGCTAACAGTCAGCCAGTCATGGCAAAGTGGGATTCGAAAGTGGGATTCCTTGGTTTGACTTCAGACTCTTACTTTCTGCTTTGCCCTACTTTATAGGGGCGAATAACTGGTTTCTGTCCTAGTTATCTGTTTGGTTCTGTATTCTTACAATGAAAGCACCTTCTCTTCTTGCACCTTCTCCCAGGTTGAGCTGCTGAGAAAGAGCAGTTAGTGAGGCAATAGTCCTACGAAGTCTGGGACCAGAAACAGCCTTTATCTTCCCCATCATTTCCCCTCTTCTCCTGATTGTGTCTTCCTGTGAAAAGAGGGAATTTCTCGCCCACTCCTCCAGCTAGGGACCAGTGATCAGGACGTTATGACAGGCTTTCTTTAAGTCTCCTGGAGATTTAGTCACAAACCTAAAAAATCCATTCCTTGGGAAAAACCATTGAGCTCTGCACACCAGATACACATTGCCATTTATGGCCTTTGATTTCTCATGCTGTGGACTCAGATTCAATTTGCTTTTTCCTACATGAGCATCAGAAGCATAAATGAAGGATTGAACTGATAAACCACTACTAATAATAAAAGAAGGATTCTGAAAAGTGAACATAAGGATGTTCATGAAAAGCATGAGAGAAAGGGAGGGAAAGTCAGAGGCAGGAGGGGTCAACACTTAGAAAACAGTTGGGAGCCCAATTTGGCTGGAATGGAGCCTTCAAAGATAGACTGGAGCCCTACTGCAGAAAAGTGGACTGGGGAGCCTCAATTAGGCAGATGAGCTATTGGCACCAAGGCCATTCACCTCATACTCAATAATCACCCCCTCAACTTTTTTTCCTAAGCCTGTAATGGATGCAGAAGTTTTAGCCCTGTAGCTTTTCCTCTAGGGAAGCCAGCATCCAGACCATGTATATACAGCAAATATAAGTGTGAAAGGGGCTTTGTGAATATTGTAGGAGATAAACTTCTGGACCCTTAGAATACTTCAAAGTGTCCCCTCACCTCCATCTACCTCCACGGCAGGGTGGGAACATGCTTTGCAAATTCCTCATCTATTCCCTCTTTCTGTCCCAGTGGTCTGTAGTGCACACCAATGAAAACACCACTATTCTTTCTGACCCCTTTGATCTTCACCCTTTGATATGCTGCCCCCATCTGCATCTTAAGATTCCTGCTATAACTGTATAGTCTTAATATATATATGTATATATATATATATATATATATATATATTTAAAACACCCCTGTCCACCCCCTTCCTTCACTCCTTACCTAATCCTCTTCCTTTTAGGTTAATTACACTCTTGCCAAACCATGTTTCAGGTAGTAGGTCTCAGGGATTCCCATGAGGTAAAATATGCCTCTTTGCATTAAGAATTCTAGTGTACCTTGCTTATTACCTATACTTTGTGCATTCATTCATAGCTGTCCAGCAGCATGGGTTTTATTTTATTAGCCTCTCCTTCTTGGATTGCTTCTCCTATAAATTTCATGCTTTTTTGCAGTCATTCTTCTTCCTACATTGAGTGCCATCCAGATATTCTGAGAGAGTTTTCTTCCTCTCCATTTGCAATGTACTTGTCTTTTGTTCAGACTTGTGTGACTCTAAACCAATGTGTTTCTACTGGCCCTTATTAGATGCACTCTATCTCTAGCCATTAACCTGCCACCCCCAAATTTTAACATATGGTTCTCATATCCAAGACCCATTCTCCGGCACCATCTTCTTCACATGAGTTTAGATGCTGGGAGATGCTGGTAAGGGCAGGCACAGGTCATGTTCTGTGTGGGAGTGAGAGCTTCAAGACCACGGATGAAAGTTGGGAGGCACCAAAAGTGGAAACCTCCACGAGGTGGTGACATGTGCCCTTTTTCCTAAACCAGGTAAAGTATATGGGAAAAGTTCCCCAGTAAGTCAGATGAGAAAATTGCCAGTTGATAAGCTGTTGTCTTTTTTTTCCTTTCTGATATTTTGACAATCAGCTCTGAGCATAGCACCTGGAATGACCAAAGTTGTCGATGGGCCACATGGAATGACCAGCCAGTCCTGGAGAGCTGGAGGAAGCCCATGTGTTCCTCTGAATATCTTTCTAAGAAAGATAGGCTTGATTTTTTTCTGCTTCCTGCAGAGGGACTCTTTCATGCAAGCGAAGGATTTGGAGATGGCCCCTCCTCCTTATAGCTGCTCTTTCTTAGTGGGGGCAATGTGATGTCCAGTGGGAAGTATTTTATTCAGAGATATCATCACAGGGGATGATAAGGTGAGTAGTCAAACAAGAGCAATTAATGGACATAGCCTGGAAGAAGATAATAGGTAAGGTCTTGAGCTGAAAAGTCCAATTCCAAGGTGCAATGAGGTTAAGTCACTGGCTATAGGTCATGCAGGTAACCACTGGCAGAATTGGATTTGAATCCAATCGCACAGTATATTTTTTGCTACCCTCGAGTCCCTATCCTTTCTGATAAAACTGTAACTATTTCAGGGAAGTATGCCCTGAAAGAGGAGTGATGACATTACCTTCCTTGAGAACATTCTCTCCTTCCAGGAAAATGTAAGTCCCTAGAGGGCAAGAATTATTAGTAAGTTGTCCTTGTGTCTTCAGAACGAAGCATAAGGCTTTGTTCAACCTAAGCACAGATTCGATGTTTGCCAAGTTCACTATAAAATCGTGAACATACCAATCTATGGAATGACCAAGCAAGGCTAGAAGCCTGACTCCCTGAAAGCATGGACTCAGTAAGGCTGCCCTCTGAGCAGGAATTTCCTCTTTCATTGCTTCAGGGCTTCTGAGATCTCCCCTGGCTGGGCATCTGCTCCAATACAGTCTACTGGTGAACATTTCTCTTTTTTCCCTTCTGCCAACTCACAGTTCATGCACATGTTCTCATCCCATGCAATGCTGCCCATGTTCTTCCATGAATCCTCTGCATACTGAGGGCCATCCTCCAGGTTTCCTGAGATCCTTAGGTGCCAATGCAGTTTATGAATTGCCCAACTGTCATCCCATGTTCTTGCTACATGCCCTCCCTATCTTCTTGCCCAATCTGACATTGTCTGGGTGATGTCTTTTATGGCACCTTTTCCCATTTCCCTGTACACCCTCTTTGCCTCATCTACCACCTTAATTTTTTGGAGTTTGTGGAGTTCTACACTTCACAGACAACAGAAAGTCACCGAGAGATATTGACCTTAAGAAGGACTTGGGGTCCTTGAAAGGCCAAGGTAAGTCCTCAAATGCTTCCCACTCCACTGTGGACCCAGATCCTTGTTCTTCTGAAGTGTCTGTCCAAGACCAGGCAGTGAGAGATTGCCTTGAGGAATGGCCCATTCACCTGCCCCTTCGATGTGAGCACCGAGCAGGCCTGTCGGGTTCTCTCATAATAGCTGCAAAGATAGCTTCTGCTTGCATCACTGCTTTCATCAACAGATTGTTTGGTATTTATTCCTTGTTTATAATTAAATCTTTCCTGCAGACATTATTTAAATGCTAAGGGAAACTAATTTTCATATTTAGTATAGCAGATGCTGCCTAGTGACCTTTCATCATGGAAAAAGAAATGAAGAGAGATTTTTAATTGCCTAATTTGGGGATGGTGAAGATAATTAATTACTGACAGCGTTGGAGGGTGAGAGAAAGCCAAACAAAAGGTGGAGGCAGCTAGCTTGCATGCTTCTGCATCTGCCTCAGCACATGGCTCCTCCCTGACACCTGGAAGCTGCTGAGGGTCACATGTTATGGTCAAGAAAGCTCACTCTTTGTGTCAGGAAGACCTGGGTTTGAATTCAGCCCTAGGTACTCCATAGTTCTGTGACCCTGGGCAAGTCCCTCTCTGACCCTTCATTTCCCCTTCTATAAAATGGGCATCATAATTTTTGTAAATCCTAAAAGTACCCATGTAAATGTGAACTCTTGAGACATAACAAAGGCTCTTAACTTGTCCTGCTCATTTCACCTTCACAGTCATCTTGTGAGGCAAATACTGAGAGGGTAGAGTCTTTATGACCTGTGATTTCATGACATCACAATGAAAATGGCCTCCATTGATGCCAATTGGCAAACAGGCCAACTCTGATGCATCTTAGATGTTTGCCTGGGGGCACTAAAGGCTTGGGACTTGCCTAGGATTCCACAATTACCAAGTGTTATAGGCAGGTCTTTCTGACTCTGCTCAGTGCTCCCTGGGCTCTGCCAGGCTGCTTCTCACTTGACGCTGATACGGTTGGTTCCCACCTCCAACTCTACCAAGGCATGATGAGAACATCATTCATTGATCGAGGGTTTATTAGTTTCTATTGGACATACCAAGAACTCTGCTGTCCCTGCTGGGCCTAGGAGGGCAGTAGTGAGGAGCCCTGATGAGGATAGGAAGGGATTAAACTTGATGTTTTGACCTTTAAATGAACTTTCTTGGAATTGGGAAAATTACTCTTGGGAGTTATCCTTTCCCTCCTTCCCTCTCTCTCTCCTTTCTTTGTTCTCCCATACATGCACCTCTGGCTAGGAAGCGGGTCAGCTAGTTCCCATTCCTACAATCAATTAGTTCATCAAGAAAAGCAATCACCGGCCTCAAGGAGCCCACGCTATCTGGGGAAACATGGGCATGCATAAGAACATAGAAGATAAATGTACTATAGGGTATAGAAAGGGGAGGCACTAGGAGCTGGGGGCAGGGTGAATCCAGAAGGGCCTCCTGGAGGAGGTGGTCTGTGTGCCAGGTGCTTTGAAGGAAGCTAGTACAGAAGCCAGATGCAGGCATTGCTCTAAAGGTGTATGACACACACCCTTTTGTTGGCCCCACATATGGGAAGAACAGAACTAAAGCATTTCTCAGAGATTAGTTTCAATTTTTCCCCTCACTAAGAATAAGCTGCCATTTTGGTGAAGAAATAGTTTGGTGATGTACAGGTGATAAAGGCTGAAATTTATGCAGATGTACATGGAGAATCACACAAGGATGGTTTACATGTCAACTCTCTGTGTGTGTTGGTATGGACACGTCCCAGAGGACTCAGCTGAAATCCACAATATGTGCACCCTCATTGACATATTACCATGGATTATGTTGCTTTTGCTTTCCTTATTTTTATTTCTTTCACTGAATACACTTTCAGTGAAGCTAAAACACAAAAGAAATTAGAATGTTCTTGTCACCCACTGGAGCATCCTTACATGGACGATCTGAGGACATGATACCTCCGTGGGTTGAGGGATATGGCCAAGGTCACACTGATAGTAAGTGAAGGGTCCTGGCCTGGAGTCCAGCTTCTCTGACCAGAGCTTCACTGATTTCTTTCCACAAACACCAAGCCCATTCCCAAGTGAAGGAGCATGAATAAGATGGAGGATGGAGAATCGGTGGGAAGTGATTTGTAAATGTACAATTGCTTTGTGGATACCATTATCACGTCATCATTATCATCATGTTCTATTTAAGATGGCAGAGAAGTGTCTTTCTAGGACAGGGGATCTTAACTTGGGGTCCATGGGCCCCGAAGGAGCTGACGGATTGATTTCAGGGAGTCCGTGAGCTTGGAGAGGGGGGAAGTTCACATTTATTCTCCTTCACCTCTAACTGAAATTTAGCATTTCCTTCAATTTAAAAATCTGATTTGAAGAAGTCCATGAGCTTTAGCAGACTGCCAAAGGGTTCTGTGAAACAACAAGAAAAAGTTAAGAATTCTTGCTTTCAAAGCATGACCACAGTTGGGTGGGGGTGAGGTGAACAAGGGAGTACAGTTTAAAGTCAAAGTATTAAATCTTTAACTCTCCAAAAAAGTTATTTGTGCAAAGAAGCATGGAGATAGTGTAGTGCAATAGAAAGAATATTGGTTCTGAAGTCAGAGACTCTGGGTTCAAATCCTGCCTCTGAAATTGCCTATGTGACCTTGGACAAATCATATAAGATCTCAGGGCCTCAGTTTTCTCACCTGTAATAACAGGAACGTTAGTCTAGACATGGCCTAGGGTCTTTCTTATCCACAATCCTCTGCTTTTAGATTGAAAACTGGCTCTATCACTTAGACCTGGGTGATCTTGGTCAACTTTGAGCAGCCACTTCACAGCTCAGTCTTTATTTTCTAATCTATAAAATGGGGATATTGGACTAGAAGATTTCTCAGATTTATTCCAGCTCTGAGTCTGTGATTCTAATTCCTATATG
Organism: Vombatus ursinus; assembly: GCF_900497805.2. Taxonomy (NCBI): domain Eukaryota; kingdom Metazoa; phylum Chordata; class Mammalia; order Diprotodontia; family Vombatidae; genus Vombatus; species Vombatus ursinus. The sequence continues at coordinate 17,836,892 of NW_020954577.1, read as the reverse complement.
ACTTGGATAAAGAGAGGACAGTATCTTACAATCCACAATCCATGATACACTCTGAAATTACAAATGGACTGAGCAGATGAGGTTTTGATGGTTCAGAGGGTACCTTAGAAAGTTAAAGTGACTTGCATTCATCACCATGGTGATCAGTTGGCATTATCAACTATGGCAATTACCATAATTGACAGAGACTTGCAGTAAGTGAAACCTACCTGTCTGTCTATCCTACCACATCTGGCAGAGAGAGGACAGCCTGGAGGTGCAGAATGACATGTACCTCTTTAGACATGGTCAATATAAAGAAGTCCTTTTCTTGAATATGTTTATTTGTTACAAAGGAGGGAGGGCTTCTATTTTTTTTCCCTTGGGTTAAGTACAGTCAGTAGGTAGTAATAGAGCTGGGGAGAGAGAGACAGACAGACAGACAGACAGAGAGACAGAGAGAGAGAAACAGAGACAGAGACAGAGACCGAGAGAGACAGAGACAGAGAGACAGAGACAGAGACAGAGAGACAGAGACAGAGACAGAGAGACACAGAGACAGAGACAGAAACAGAGAGAGAGACAGAGAGACAGAGACAGAGAGAGACAGAGACAGAGACAGAGAGACAGAGAGAGACAGAGAGAGACAGAGAAAGACAGAGACAGAAGGAGGAGAAAGAGGAGGGGAAGAGGAGAGACACAGAGAAAAAGAGAGAGATCAAAGGAAGATATGAACAGAGCAATGTTGTTACTGCCTTATTATATTTAATAAACACTTAAAAACAATCTATATACAACCAAAATTTAAGGTTTTATGTACAGTCCTCCTTTTTTGTTCTTAGTATATGAAATGTTTGCATTTGGTGATAAAATTCTTTTAGAAATAAAAGTAAAACAAACAAACAAAACCCAGGGAATTCGTGATGCAAATAAATCATCTTTTCTCATTAATTGCCAAGGAATCCTAAAGCTCTACCCCGCCAGCTGGGCAGTATGCTGTCCTGTAGCTCTGTCCATTATATGAGCCATAATCCACTGAAATGTATCTGGGTCCTATGAGCTGTAGAAATACCTCAGTAACATCTCTCATCTCTGGCCCCTCTCTCCTCTGCCCCTACCCTGGTGCAGACCCTCATCACCTCACACCTGGACTCATGCAGTAACTCTGTGTGTGTGTGTGTGTGTGTGTGTGTGTGTGTGTGTGTGTGTTTGGGGTGGGGGCTGTCTCCCTAACTCAAGTCTCTCTGTGCTCCTCTCCATCTTTTCAGCCGCTAAAGGGATTTTCCTAAAGCACAAGTCTGATCACGTCACCCCCTCTACTCCATAAATTCCCCTGCTTCTTTATGACTTCCAAGATCAAATATAAATCCTCTGGCATTCAAAGCCCTCATAACCTGCTTCCCACCCTTGTCATGTCCTTATACATAATACTTTCCTCCCCCACATAGTCTGAGATCCAGTGGCCCTGCCTGGCAGCTGTTCCTCAAACAAGAAACTCAACGTCCCATCTCCAGACATTTTCTCCAGCTGCCCCCATCTCAGGAATGCTCTCCCTCCTCATCTCCACCTCCTGGCTTCCCTGGCTTCCTTCAAGCTCCAGCTAAATTTCAGTCTTCCATAGGAAGTCTTTCCCAATCCATCTTCATTCTAGTGCCTGCTCTCTATTGACTCTTTCCAACCTATTCTGTCTGTAGCTTGTTTGCAAATAGTTATTTACATGTCACCTCCCCATTAGAGTGTGAGATTCTTGAGAGCAGGGACTATCTTTTACCTTTCTTTGTAGCTCCGGTGCTTAGCACATAGTAGGTGCTTATTAATTTAACAAATGTTTATGGACTGACTGAAGGCTCAGAGAAATTTTATAGAAAGGATATTTTATGATATTTCTGATAAGCAGAAAAACAAAATTGTTAAAAACAATAATTCATACCAAATTTTAGGAAAGAGACAGATAACTTTATCCTCCTTGTGCATATTAAGAAGCAGAAGATGGAATGCCCGGCATGTTCCACAAAGTCACATAATCTGATGTCAGAACAAGGACTAAAAGCCAGCCTGGAGCTATCTTTCTTCTTGATTAGATTGACTTATTCAAATTGACTGATTTGATGGGACATGAAAACGTCTGTTTCTGGAAATGACTTTCTCATTCATAAGTAATATGATCTCATTTTATCTTTAGAACAGCCCTGTCAGGTGAGTGCTATCATGTATCCCTATTTTACAGTTTAGGAAACTGAGACAGACAAGTTATGTGACTTGCTCAGGATCACACAGCTTGTAAATGTCTGAGTCTGAATTTGAAGTCAGGTATTCCAGACTCCAAGTGCAGTGCTTTATCCACTGTGTCACCCAGCTGTTTCTAGGAGGGCAGGAGTTCTAAGTATCAGAATAAGAAACAACTCTAGTACCTGCCTTCATTCCTAAAGGATCAATATGTCAATCCTTTCAGAAATTAGAGTGAGACCTATTGTCTCAAGGAACATTTTCACACAGTGTCTTCTCATCAGCCAGAAACAAAATGGAATTGCTTGGGAAAAGGGGCTTCCTGTTCTGAAAATGGTGGGTGGGGGTGGGTGGGAGGAAAGAAGAATTGGCTAATGTTTCAAAATACCCAGTTGACAAGTAGAATAGGCATTATGAGCCAAGATCAACTAATTTAAGCGGTTTTTCCCCCAGCTTTGATTAGAAACAGGTGGGTTAAAATGAGCATCCTACATAGTTCTAAATATAACCCTCACTTCTTTAATACCCTGTCATAAAAACCACATTGTATGTACCATAGGAGCTGGGTAAGCTTAGGAAATCTAGAGAAAAGGCACTGCCTATAGACATTCAAATTATGTACATGTGAAAGAAAAGGAAATCTAAATCCTTTTTGTTTCTCATTACATTTCCCTGGGAACGAATGAACTTAGTGGCATTTCTGGACCCACATCCAAATGTTACAGAACCTTTGAGTTGGGAGGTAGCTCAGAATCATTGTGTTCTTCCTGTATCTGAACCAGAATTGCCTGGGGAACATCTGTCAGGACCTGTGACAGATCCCTTGGACCTTGGGATCTTGGGCAGATCCCAGAGCACTCTAGTCATCAACAGATGGCTTCTACCGTATCTTCTCACTGAAAATGTATGACTTTATAACCTTGATTCCTGACAACTGATTATCTGTCTAACGTTTGCTATAATCTGCCTGGCAACAAAGACATCATTATTACCCAAAGCATCCCATTCCACTGTCGGATGTTCTAACTCTTGAGAAGGTTAGCTTAGATCTGCCATTTTGGAAATTCCACTCATTGATCCATGATCTACCTTCTGAAGCTGAACAGAGCAAGAGAAATCATCCTTCTATGTATCTGTCTTTCAAATACATAAAGACAGCCATCATTTCCCTCCAAAGACTTCTCTTCTCCAAGCTACACATTAAAGGAAGTTTGAACTGAAAAGATTCTCCAAAGTCATCCAGTTAATTCTCTTCATTGTATATATGAGGAAACTGAGGCCTAGGAGGGTTACCCAAGATGACAGAATGAGTGGCAGAGGGGGGATGGAAGCTCCTGTCCGCTGGCTTCTAACCCAGTACTCTTTTTACTGTTCCATGCTGACTCCAGTGTATTGGCCAGATTGGAGACCCTTCTTTCCCCAAGGGGTCCTCCCCCAGACAGGCAAAATGAGACTTGTGGTCAGGAAGAATCTCTTTACAAGTAGAGCTTTCCCAAAGGTATATGTATTGCCTTGAGAGACAGTGGGCTTCCCTTCCTTGGAAAACTTCAATCAAAGTCTAAGTAACCATGGTTAGTTGTGTTTCTTGTTTGGGTCCAGCTCTGTCTGAAATTCTGTGATTCTAACTTCCCGAAGGAATGACATTACTAACATTGGGGATCAAGAAAGGCACAGGCCTAGTAACTGGGGATAAGAGGACTGAATACATTTCCTACCCTCAAGAAACTTACGATCGAGTAGGGAGAAAAGAACAGAAGACATAAGGTCAATACAAATAGAATGTGATAAATTCATTGGGAAGATGTAAGGTAATGTTTATGGGGCATTGGAATAAATAAAAAAAGAAGCAGATCAGTGGAACAGACCAGCCAATATGGATTTAGAGATGAATAAACTCAATAACCCAAGATTCAATAAACATGAGAACATAAATTACTTAGGGGGAAAACTCCCTATTTGACAAAACTGGAAAGCAATTTGATAAAAAAAAAATAGGTGTAGCACAGTATCTTACCATAGAGCCAACACCCAATAAACTCAAAATGGAAAAGCAACTTGAATAATAAAGTTCATACCATTAAAAAAATCAAAAGGAGAAGGAAATGTCAACAATGACTAGACCTAGGGGCTCTCACAGCCTGTGTTATGGGGTGAATTCTTGATCAAACAAGGGATAGAGGAGATTCCCAAAAGGCAAAATTGTTCATTTTGATTGAATAAAACAAAAAAGATTTTACACAGAGTAAAAAAAAAATATGACTGGGATAAGAAGGAAAGCAACAGACATGAAAAAAAAATCTGAATTAACAAATATCTCTGATGAAGCTCAGATGTCCAAAATATGCAGACATTTACCAAAAATTTATGCCCAAAATCAATTTCCCAATAGATGATGGTAAATGGATAAGCTGTTACTAACCATATCAAATGTTGTTCCAAATCACCACTAATAGGAAATGCAAAGCAGTTATTGATTTTAAAAGCATCTTTTGGTAACTCTATTGTTTGCCTGGCCAGTGGATTTCAGAATCCTTTTTGCCTTTCTCTTTATTCTGAAGCCTGTGTACAAGATACCTCAGGAGATGAGTGTTTGCTGTTGGTGGCTTATGGTTTGTAGAAATTAAGTTTTCTGTTTCTATTTTCTGCAACTGGCAAGGCATAATTGAGTTTGCTCCCCGCACATAACAAGGGCTAATGAGAAGACAGGATTTTCCATCAGGAGCTGGTTGGTGGAGTGGAATTGTCAAAGTGAATATAGTCCCTAGAAGAGAGTTAAGCACCCCCGTACTGCTTGAGTAGAATGCTGGCCTGCTTGTCTGCTCTGTTACCTACCAATGACACAGCTGGATGGAAATATTGGACCTTAGGACCTCCTAGTCCTATGTCTCTGCATGTGGGGAAACTGAGGCTTACAAAAGGGACATTTGTTGACACTCACACCAATAGCTTCTGGCAGAGCTGGGCGTGGAACCCCTCCTCTCCTGAGAGTGAGCTCAGCGTCTGTTCTCTGAATATTAGAAGGTTCTAGGAGCTTCTATTTAAAATGACTCTTATTTCATGTCAAAAGTTTCTCCCATGGTATCCAATGCAGATCTCCCACCCAAGTCCTTGAATCTCTATGTAGTTGATGGAGACAAGTTTGATTTTCATTTGAGGCTGAAAATAGAGAACCCCCACTGCACTGTCTTCTTTTGTGAATGCTCAGTAAATTGATAGTTTTCTATTCCAACCAAGGTTGGAGTGGACACCAAAGCACCCTTTTAAATTCTATTGTTCATTATTCTTTAAAATTTGTTCCAGTACTTAAGAATTCCTATAGGTTGCCATGTTAAAGAGAGAGAGGGGTGGGGAGAGGAGAGGAGAGGAGAGAGAGAGAGAGAGAGAGAGAGAGAGAGAGAGAGAGAGAGTGAGAGAGAGAGAGAGAAAGAGACTTGGAAAATGCCACCCAGTGGGGAGAGGCAGAGGAAGCATATGACTTTTTTTCTTTTTCTTTTTCCTTCTAAATAAAAATCCTCATTAATTCCTGTAACATGAAGAAAATTGAACCTTGATTCAAGCCATCATATTTAGTTTTCAGTTGTTCTAGTGATTGTTTTTATTTGTTGGGACTGGGGCTTTCACTTTGCTTTGGGTCTCAGTGTTTCCATTGGTAAAGTCAAATGTTGGGCTCAACAATTTAAGGGTCCTTGCATAGCTAACATCCTTTGGTTCCATGATCCTGTGGGAATGGAGGTAGAATTGTGTTCCTTTAGGGGTAAGAAAATGCTTTTGATATTTGGAGGGCGGGGGGAAGAGATACTGAGCCCTTCTCACTTTTGAGTCAGCACATTTATAATCAATCTGCACAAACTCTGTTGGATTAATAAACTGGTAAAATGGTCACCTTTCAGAACTTTCTCCTTACTTACCTGGGAGAATGAGATTGTGAACTGCTTTGGAGCAGGAGCTGACTATCTTTTGCTTTTCTTTATATCCTCAACACTTAGCACAATGTCTGACACATAGTAGGTACTTAATAAATGCTTATTGACTAATTGACTGGCTAAACATTACCTTGGATGAGTACTTGTTCTATATAAATAAGTAAATCAGCTTTGTAGTTCCAAAAGGCCAGAGTGCTCTAACACACAGCTATTTCCTGTCTCCGATTTTATGGGAGACTGGCCTGGGAAGCCTCATAGGCTCTACAGGGAATTAAATGTCCTCAAGGGCCAGCACCAGAAAGGGGCATGGAAAGGGATTCGGAGCCTCAGAATGACATAAAGGCAATGGATTTAGAACCATAGTAAGAACTGTTGGGAGAAGAGATAGATGCTTAGCCTTAGCTGGATTGGGAGAGGATCCTGGGGGCTATATCGTCATGTAAGATTGAAAGCTAGAAGAGAGATTTCCACAAGAGGGATCCATGTGTGCTGAGGAACCACCCTGGTCTATCACCTCAGTGGTGCTGTGAGTCACGGGGACTGTACAGTTACCAATGGAGGTGGGGTGGGAACAGCTGAGGTCTAACATAGTGCAGTAGTCATATGTCACCAAATTGCCCCTTTGCCTTGATCCCCAGGCCATAAATAAAATATGATGCTGGAAAGAGAGAAGAAGTGCTTGTTTCCAGCTGAGGCTATCAGGGAAGGTTTCATAGAGGATACCGCATTTGATCTGAGCTTTGATGGATGTGTAGGAATTGAACAGGTCAGGATGAGATTAGTGGTTTAGATGAGGAACTGCTGATTAGACAGCAGACAGTGTGATTTGAATGTGTGAGTGTATGTGTGTGTGCTTGGAGGGGGTTGGTGCTGGTGGTGCCACTTAACCCAACTGAAAACATTACCTGCCTGAAATTCTTGAAATTAGAGTCACCCCTTTGTGATAAGTTTTTCCTAAGAAAACATCACTGTTAAAATTCACATACATTATCTAGGCAGGGTAATATGTGAATACATTAACACCTATTAACATAGAATTGTAGGCTCCTAGAGTATTAGCCTTGGAAGGGGTTTACTGGTTGTCTAGTTCAATTCATACCCCCCTACCCATCTTGTGCATCCCTGGTGCCATCCTCTGGCATTTATAGCACTTCAAAACCTGGCCCCTTCATGCGGTCTACTTACCTTCTACTCTCTCCTCCATGTACCCTCCAATATGCCTACATCGGCCTCCCGCCTTTTCCTCACACTCAACACTCCATCTCTACGACATGGTAATGTTGGCTCTCTATCTGTGGAGAACTCTCCTGTAGCATCTCGGCCTCTCGGAATCCTGGAAGACCTAGCCTAGATACCCTTCTACACGATACCTTTTTCTGTCTCTTGTCTATGAGCCTTGTCCTCTCAAATGGCCTTTCTCTACTTGGTATAGATCTCAATTGTATCTAGTTATTTTCTTGTTGTCTTCTCAATTAGAATGTGTTCTACTTGAGGTTTGTTGTTTAGTCAGTTTTTAGGCATGTCCAGCTCTTTGTGACCCCATTTTGGGTTTCCTTGGTAAAGATACTGGAGTGGTTTGACATTTCTTTCTTCAGTTCATTTTAAGATTAGGAAATTGAGGCCAACAGGGTGAAGTGACTTGCCCAGGGTCACACAGTTAATAAGTGTTTCAGGTTGGATTTGAACTCAGGCCTTCCTGACTCCAGACTCAGCATTCTATCCACTGAGCCACCTTGCTGTCCTCTATCATTGAGAGCAGACTAATTTTTTTCTCTCTCTGTATCCCCAACACTTAGCACAATTCCTGGGCCCCTGGAACATAGTGAGCACTTAATAAATGCTTCTTGATTTACCAAATTAGCCAGCAAGACCCTCCGTCATGACTACACTCCATGCAGTAACCTCACTACCAAATACAGACCTGAACAAGTAGGTAGACAAATATCTGGGCCTTAAAAATCCTTTATTCTGAGAATGTCAATAAGGGTCATACAAGGGAATCATTGGTTCCATCCTGGAGTGAAGAGATGCTAGGGCTGACTTCCCATATGTCTGATTGTATTTCCACCATTGGCTATATTGTATTGAGACAATGGCAGGGGTACTCCGTGAAGTGGAATGGGACCATGGTGAGGCAGAAGTTGCTCACAAGACTTTAGATTCAGGAAATGCTTCAGGAGTCACCTGGTCCAACCCATACCTAGCTGAGAATCCTCTCCTCTTCATTCCCTACAAGTCATCTTCCAAGCCTCAGCCTGAAACCCTCACAGCTAGCCATTGAGTGCTTTGAATAACTGTAACTGTTAGAAAGTTTTCCCCTCTAAATGTGCTCTTCCATGTCTTCTCTAAGCTCTCTCAGAGCGACTTACAACTGCTCAGATCCTTTCTCAACAGGACGGCCTTTCACACACTGGAAGGTACTATACATTCCTTCCTCTCTCCAACCCCAAGTCTTCTCTACTCCACAGTCAACATTCCAGGATCTTTCAATGGATTTGTTTTGGGGTGTATCAACAAATCAATCTAAAAGCATTTATTAAGCACCTACTCTATGCCAGACACCATGTTAGGCATTAAAGGTACAAAAACATAAACAAAACAGTCCTTGCTCCCAGGTGATTTGTATCCTCTCAGGTGAGATAATCTGTCCACTCAGTAGGTTTCTTCATTGGGACAAATCATGTCTAGGGCCAAAGATCTGCTTCCTTCACTCTGCAACTTCAGTAGTTGATGGCAGTCCCAACACAAAACATGAACTTTGGACATTTTATCACCTACCTTCATCAGTGAACTTACAGATACACTGTGTGGACTCATTCCCCAAAGGGATCACATACTCCCACCCCTATATGTTTTTCCCATCCAAGTCATACCACAGTTCCAGCTGCCTACTCCCTCATTCCCTTCACTGTTGACCCTCCTCTGCCCTACCGATATCCTACTGTAGATCATCCCACTTTTCCATTATGCCCTCAAGAATGTCCACTCTATAAGTAATGAGCTGACTTATGTATCAAACTTTTGCCTTTCTCACTTCCTCCATCTTCTGGCAGTCAGAGATCTGGCATTCTCTTGATGACTTGGCATCCCTGGCCATGCTTTCCAGTACTGTCTCCACATTCAATCATATTCTTACCCACTGATCAGGGAATCCTTCTTATTCTCTAGGTCGACTTCCCAACTCTATTACCACTATCACTCAGAAAGCTCACCATCTTTGAGGCCCATCCAATACAAAGCTATTACCCAATCCAGATTCCAGTAGCTTATAACTACTGACATTCTTCCTCTTTTCTCAAACAATGCAAGATCTAGCTTAAAAATCTCTTCTCTGGCCCAAATCCTTCCTTCATTCTAGTGTCCATCAACATAGATATTATTGTTCCCTTAAATACCCCAGTACCTCAGATTAACTCTCATGATTTACTCTTCCACTGGGCTTCAGCTCCATCAAAGTTTAAAACTTCATTGTCTTTTTTTTCTTCACTCACTCCATAAATCCCAACAGTCAACAAATTTTATATATTTTTTCCTCTATACTTCTTTTGTATGTCCCCTTTTTTTCTACTCACACCACTACCACTATAGTCCACCTCATCACTTCCCACCTAGATGGCAACAATTGTTTTCTAACAGTTGGTCACCCTGCCTCACATCTCTCTCCTCCTTGGGCCATTCTCCACTCAGCTGCCAAAGGGATTTTCCTAAAGCAAAGGTCATATTACGTCATCTTCCAATGCCTACTTGAGAAACTTCTGTGATTTCTTATTATTTTTAAGATCAAATATAAAGACCTTCAGCACAGGTGGCTCTTAACAACCTGGTCCCCCTTCCTACCTTTCCTGTCTTCTTACGTTTTATTCCCCTCCACATACTTGATGATCAAACCATGCTGGTCTACTTGTTGTACCCTGAACATGACCTGTCATCTCCTGTGTCTGTGGATTTCTGTTGGCTATATCCCCATGCCTGGGCTGCTCTCCCTCTCATTTTCTAATCTGAGACTTTCTGGCTTCCTTGGTGATTCACCTACCTCTTCCAGGAGCTTTTCTTGGACACCTCAGCTACTAATGCCGGCCTCTCCAAGGTTACCTACCATCTACTCTGAATCTGTCTTGTTTGTTCTCATGTACATACCTTCTGTTGTGAATTAGAATGTAAGCTTATAAAGGGCAGGGCCACCTGTAATTTTTTCTCAGCTTTTACTTGGTACTTTACTTACTTAAAGTGCTTAATAAATGCTTGTTGACTGATTGACATAAGTGTATACAAATAAGGACAAGGTAACTTCAGGGAATAGAATCAAGCCATTGGTCAGTGAAAGTCATGCAGATGGGTGACTTTAGTAGGCAATACTTGCTGGGTAGGAGAGATAGCTGATACACATGCTCAGAGAAAGGAGAAGGAATATGCAAGTGTGAAGAGGAGGAAGGTAGAGTAAGGTACAGGTACTAGGGAGTAAACAAGAGCGAAAATAAGCAAAAAAAAAAAAAAAAAACAACCAAAAACCAAAAACAAAACCAAAACCAAAAACAAAACCAAAACAAGATTTGGGAAGATTTTAACTAGATATCCAAAAATACATAATACAGATTACATCATTCTTCCAAAGCAAATATATTAAACTTTTTAAAAAATTCTTTTCTTTTCACACACCCAATGCCAATTTAATGATTCACTGGTGCTATTAATTATAGAAACAGATTTTTTTTCTAAATAGAACAGGATGAATCATTGAATTCTACCCACTGTAGTATGGACAAAACTTATTTTCTTACTGAAAACCTTTGGGATTTCATCATTGGACAGTAGTGGACTGTGCGCTTCATGTGAGTCCACAGCATGGAATTATAACCTAGTAGTATTAGTCTTCACTAAGACAGTAATAATGTTAAAGATCACAATATATCCAGAGTATTGTTCAATTCTGTGATGCTCTTTAGGAAAGATGTTAATAACCTGGAGGATGTTTCAGTGAAGGCAGGGTCCCTGAGATCTGGCCATATGAGGATTGGCTGCAGGAGCTGGGGACTCAGGCTAAAGGCTGAAGAAGAGAAGGATTAGAGATAACTTGAGAGCTATCTTTCCTTTTGTGTGCATTCTTTCCTGATCTTAAGGTGAGTGAGCATCTAGAGATGGAAGTGACTAGGTTTCGATAGTATGAGCTTTAAGAGGTCTGAAGAACCATAAGATGCTCCCTTATCAATGGCAGTCAGAAGCAGCAGCAACTGAGTCTGGTGAGGAGTCAGGGAAGATATCGAGTAACCTTCTTGACCTGGCCAGAAGTGGGTTGACCCATTAAACTAACACTGCACCCAGCAAGAAACCAACTTACCTGAGCAAGGGAGTAACTCATTTAAATGTAAATTAATGCCCCAAAGTCAACTTGGTAGGGACTGTGTGAAAGCAAAAAAGGATTCCAAGGGCCAGGAGTAATGAAATACCCCTCAGACCCATGAGTGCAGGCTTCCTTGTGCCTGGTCCTGAATACCTTCATACGTCAAACTTGAGCTTCCTATCCTCAGGGATTTTGTGTATGCAAGAAAAGAGTACACCCTTGATTTGGGGAGGTGGTGGTGGATTTTTAAAACACCTGACATTATTCCTTCTCAATAAATACTCTTTGATAAAAGCTAATTCATATCAACTCACTTATTGATATAAGGGAATATCTTGGGTGGGGGCTTTTGAGGAATAGTATTAGAAGCCACAATCCCTCAGGGTTTCTCCTTATATATCTTTTTTTAGGCAGTTGGGGTTAAGTGACTTGCCCAAGGTCACACAGATAGTAAGTGTCAAGTGTTTGGTCTGAGGCTGAATTTGAACTCAGGTCCTCCTGATTTCAGGGTTGGCGCTCTATTCACTGTGCCACCTAGCTACCCCTTCTCCTTATAATTCTAAGGGGAGAGAAGTAGCTATTTGCCCTATGGGTCCCCAACATGTCTATATGAGTGAAGGTTGGTAGAATGAATGCAAAGGGGGTGCTACATCTGTTTTGTTAGACATCAGAGACGTAAACAAATCAAGGACTAACATAATATTTGAAGACAGGAGCCTCTGAACATTTTAATGACAGTCTGGACCACTGATCTACAGCATATGACCTTGGCAAGGGAGGGTTAATCCATGGGATGCTACTTGGTTTTGTTATCATTTTGCTTTTCATCACTTGTTTTTATGGCCAATTAGATTGGTCCTGAAACTCTGATTTAGTTTTGAGGGATGATCAATTTCCCTCTTTTTGGTTTGACATACACTATTTTCTTTGAACCACTTAACATCTAACTGAGATTTATTCAGTATTGGCATTGCTAAACACATCTCTTATGGTGCATCTCAAAAACCTCCATGCAATTTTCTAGTTGGGTTACTTTTTTTGTAAAATTGTTTGGTCAAATACAAATATAATATTACTACCCTGGAGTCTTTTTTTCCCTCCCTAAGCCAGCTATGAAAATGATGAAGGCCAAGATGACTGTATAATGTGCTCATAGAGTGGAACTGACAAATGATGCCATCCCAGCCAGTAATCATATTGATTATGGCCACAGACAATATTCTTGATGAAGGGCATGCCAAGTGAGGGCGTGATTAGTGATTGCTAGGGGACTGTGTGTTGTTTTGCATTTCATTCCTTTCCCCAAGGAAACTCCAGAGAAGTTACTTGATAGTGTTTTTGAGGAGCCTGCTGTGTTTTTGCCTGGGAAAAAAGCATTTATTTTCTTTCTTGGCTGGAGAAATAGTATATTATGAGAAAAAAAGAGTGGACCATGAAGCAAAAAGTGCTTTCTTCTTCTGGAGACTCTCCTAATGTTATTTCTAATATGCCAAGAATACCCTACATAGCCTTTATATAGGGTAGAGAGAGATCCTACATACACACCTGCTAGAAAACCTTTCTGGAAACATCCTAGGGCCAGGATGTCTCTTTATGTCTCCCCGGGTGATATTGGGCTTCTGATGGCTGCTTTATAATTATAATCTTCAAGCCAGCTGTGAGCTGAAGATAACTGTAGTAAAAACTCATTATATTTTTACTGAAGTTAAAAAAAATGACTTGGGAGCCATATTGAAGTCAAGAAATATCCCTTTTGTGATCCCACCTTACTTTATCTAGAAAGGAAATTTGATTCACCTAAAAGGATTTACTCTTCCCAAAGCCAATCTGATTTAGTGTGACATTTTGATGGCATATCCTCTCCTCTTGGAAAGGTGCCCCACCCCAAGCTTATTAGTGTGTCTGCAATCCCACATATTAAGTAAATGGAGGCGTCTTCTAGATAACTTTTCCAGGCTGCACAGCTAGAAAACCAAATGCAAGTGATGAGCAGGGCAGTCACGCCTTGTCACATGGTAAATCAATGCCTTATCCCTTTTTCCTCAGTTGGGAGGAGATTTAATTCCAACTTCTCCACCCATTGGACCACACTTACACTTCAAGATGAATGCCAACTCTGGAGAACACAAATGGACCTATTGAGGGTTATGATTGATAGCAATGTAAACGTAAAGAAAAAATGAGCTTATGTGCGTACCCTATTCTGACTTCCTATTGTGTGGGGGCTGTCATGTAAGACACAAAGAATAAAAGAATAAAATATTTTGATTTTTTTTTTTTTGCAATAGAAATAGAGCAATCTCTAAGGACAGCAAAAAGAGGTCCAAACCAGACCAAACCTCCCCTGACAACAATAAACCATGGTCGAAAATGCCTTTCTGTTTGTAACATAAAAATGTGGGGGGAAGGAGGCACTGCTGTGTAAGAGAATGTCCGTCCGGGTCACTCCTCACGACATCATGAATTCTGCTGAGACTGAATTTGACTGGGAGATCTAAGGCTTCTTGTTTTTCTACATCCCATAACTTAGGACTTGAGAATTATAAAATAATCACAGAACATTTACTCACAGTTAAAATCCCTCCATTTTATCTTTGAAATTGAAAGTCATATTTAGATGTCCAATTAAAAAAAAAAATTCTAAGGCAGTCATTGAGGTTCCTGCAGCCTGAGATCTATGAGAAAATTCCATTGACCTAAGGTAACATTAGGCCGAACATATAAGTCCTAGTCATAGTTGGGTGGACCTTCCACTCACGTGCCCTCTCCTCCATTAAAACTGCTGTAATGACCACTACATGAGTTCATTCCTCCAAACTCCTTGTCTTTATGTATCTGAATGCACGATTGTAACCCTCTCCCCCAGAAGGTAAACTTCTTGATTGAAAGAACTGCTTTGGTTTTATCTCTTTATCCCCAGCACCTAAGACAGAACCAGATTCCTATCTGGTGATTACAAAGTAAATAATTAATGCTTGATGTTGAACTGAATTGAATTCAGCTACCTATACATGTCTATCAGAGAGAGAGGCTTTTCGCCATCTAGCACAAAAGCCCCACATCAGAGTAGCACCAAGGCAGGTCACTGCTGGTCGTCCTCTCCACTGAATGACATCATGCTAGGAGCCTGTGTTTCAGGTTAGATCAGTGTGACCCATTAAGTATCAGATTCTGCTGTGCCTCAGTTCCTTTCTTTCCCATGAGTGGCTGTAAACTTGTGGTCAGTCTAAGTGTTGATTCAGCACTGACTGTGTGCCAGAAATCATTAGATATTGGACAACGAACAAAATGAGTTTCACAAGTGGGGAACTACCATATAAATCCTAGCTCTTATTCCATCATCCTCATCACCCATGTTAATATATCAATTTAAGGTTTGCAAAACCCTTTGCATCCTTGATCTCATCTAAAACTCACACTAGTCCTGTGGGGTGGATGCTCAGATTGACTTGCCCAGGGCATGCAGCTAGTTATTGTCCAAGACTGGATTTGAATCTAGGTCTCTCCAGATCTTTATCATGGGAGACATACTTTAGCTCTGCTTGGCCCATTGAGTCACTGACATTTTTGGTTCCTCAGAGACCAATAGCCATTATAGACCTGTGTGACTCGTATGAATCATTAGAGAATTCAGAGGGGAGGATGCCAAAAGCAGGTCAGAGGCAGCAGCCAGTTTGTAGGACACAGGAAGGATTTAGCTGCAGAAAGAGGACTCTCTATTGGCTTTGGGCTCTTCTTTCTGCCTTCCATATAGAGCTGTGGTGATTCTATTAACCCAGAGCATGGGCTGAGGGCAAGGAAAGGGGGCATGGAAACAGTGGGACATCTGAGCAGGTACAGCCAGAGAGGCCATTCCCACATAACTTCTAAGCAACAACCCATTGGGGATGTCTCAGCTGAGCATCCAGGAAGGCTTTCTCTGCCCTTGCTCTCTGCTTCCTGAGGAATAGGCAGAAGCAGCACCTCCATGCAGGAGAAGAGGCTCAGAACCAGCTGTCTCAAGGCCTGGTCACAGGCTAGGATCTGAGCCAGACTAGAAGGCAGCAGACCTCAAGGGCAGAATTCCATCACTGATAGCCATGTCTCCTGGGTTCCCTTTGCTTGGGGTGGGGCTGGGGAATTCTCTTCTTACATATTTTCTGAGTGCTTGATTTGTTTCCACAACTAGGTTGGGAGTACCTTGAAGTCCAAGGACCAGGGACTAGAGTGTAGGCTGGTTATATTTACCTCTGTGGCACTGAATAGTGCCTAGCACAATGCCCAGAAAATGTTTGATGCTTAATGGATTGATTCCTGTCCTGATCTCCTCCCACTACCATCCTCATCAGTGCCACATCCCCTCTCGCCATCTGAGGCTGAGATAGTCAAAGTCACATGATCATAACCTTCAGAGCTTGAAGGAGCTTAGAGGTCCTGGGATCAAAGCTCTAGGGTGGGAAGGGAGCTCAGAGGCTGTCCGTCCCAGACCTTTCACTCTGTAGATAAGAAACCTGAAGTCCAGGGAGAAGGGAGTGAGCCCAAGGCCACACAGGTAGTAGGGGGCAGACTCTCTGACTTTATACCACATGATCCACCATGCTTCCCTTTGAGGCTTCCCTCAGTCCTATAAACTTCAGGTAATGAACATTAATATCATTTTTTCTTAGAGCCATAGAAATGGTCTCTTGATTGGATTTGAACCTGGGGGTCGAGGAAGACTTCAGAACTAGATGCCTGAAGAAGAAGGCATTTTCCCCAAGAACCTCTAAAGCTGATGGGGTATCTAAAGGATCCTGATTCTCCTCTCCTTCCTCCTGTAATGAAACTAGATTATGATGTCAATGAAACCCTGGGCTTTAGGAGCAGTGCAAGGGATCTCAGCTTTCCTCTAGTCTTTTGAAAGATGCCCCTGGGCATCTTCCCTTTGGGATGTACAATGCCCCTCAGTATGGGCTGATTCTGTGTAACCCATCCCAACATCCATAGATTTGAGATCAGTAGTTTGGAGGAAGACCTCAAACCAAGCCAAAGCTATGTTCCATTTCACAAGGAACTGAGCTGTTACCATCCAAACTGCTTGTGGAGAATAGTGTCATATATCTGAGAACCTTAAGTTTCCCCTGTGCCTGCCAAGTCTGATGAATGTATCCCTTCTAAGCAGAACTGCTCCCTGCATTCTGTGGCCAATGGTTCTGCTGGCAGCAGAGTTATTACTACAAGCAATGCCTGGAGAGAATGATGGAAGATGAACGTCCATTTATCAGCCTCAGCTCCATCAATTTCTCCTGTCCACAGTCTCTTTGAATAGCTGCACATGATTTACTGAGAAGTTTAGACCTGGCTCTTGTCTTGCTACCAAATGGGAGACAGAATGATTTTAAAAGCAATGAATTAAGAATTGTTCATAATGAATAACTTGATAGAGGAAGCACCACATTCCTCTTCCTTCTCTCTCTTTTCATCTCCTCCCTCTTTCTCTTCTTCCTCTTCCCTTTCTTCCTTCTTCCCTCCTAATTCATTCCAATTTATCATCTACATAGCCAACAAAAGTAAGTTTCTCTAGGGACAGATCTGATTATGTCAACTCCTATTTGGCAAACTCCAATGGATCCCTGTTATATCTAGGATAAAATACATGCTTCTCTGTTTGACTTCTAGTACTCTTCACAACCTGACCTCAACCTGTCTTTTCACCTACTTTCTATGTTATTCCCATTCCTGCATTATAATTTAGGCAAAGGGTCCTCTCAGTTCCTCATAAAAGACCCTTCATATGTCATCTGTATGGCTTTGCACTAGTCATCCCCCATGAACAGAATTCATTGTGCTCATCTCTGCCCCTTCCTTTCCTCCTCTCTTCGCACAAAATACAGCTCAAGTACCATCTTCCACAGGAAGTCTTTCCTGATCACTTCAGCTTCTCATACCCCCAAATTATCTTGACAATTTATAATTTATATATGTAATTTACAAACCTTCAGTGCAGTATATAAATATTAGCTCTTTTTAGCTGTGTGTGTATACATATATATATATATGTATACACACACACACATACATATATTTGTATGCATTTCTTTCTCCCTCCCTCTCTCCCTCTCTCCCTCTCTCCCTCCCTCTCTCTCTCTCCCTCTCTCTCTCTCTCTCTCTCTCTCCTCACACATGCAGATATTGTCTCTCCTTGGAACAAGATTGTTTCATTCATTGTATCTTTATTACTTACTATAATGTTTGGCATATAGGAGGTGACAGATTATTGCTTTTTGATTAATTTAGGCTCAATGTCTTGAAGAAACTCCCTGACAATTTAAGGCAGCCCAAAGTAAAATGGTCTCTGCCATACTGGAAGTCTTTCAGGAGTGACTGGAGGACTTGTCACTGGGCATTTTGTTGTGAAGATTCTTTTGGAGATTTGAAATAGACAATCAGAAGAAAAGAAGAAAATCTCAGTTTAACACCTGTTTAAACCTAATTGTTGCCAATCTTTGGCTGGGTGGAATTCTTCCTTAAGAAGTCAATAGCATTTCCCACAATAAAAATACCAAAAGACTACAAGAACACTTCTATTGGAAAAATTTGCCCCCTATTTACTTGTCAAATTGGGGAGATGGGCTCCAACAGGGAGGCTTTCATAATTGAGCTCCACCCTCTAAGTGGCCAAAATGCTTCCCTTGTTCAGCAGACACTGGAGGCCCAGCAGATTCCTAGAGTTTTTTCTTGACTTCAACAATCCAAGGAATCAAGGATGCCATCAACGTGGATGGAGATTCCTTCTACCGATGAAGCCATAACTTAATTATGCCAGCCAGTCTTTTGCATTTCTTGTTTTTATTCTCCCAGGATGCCATAGAGGGTCTGCATAGTGTGATGAAAACTTTCCACTGGGTTTCAAAGTCACAAAAATGATGAGTGAAACACTAAGACGATCTTTTGACACACCCTTCTCAGTAGTAATGGCAGAGTTCATTTAATTACTGAAAATATTAAAATTAATATTACCTCAAAGTCCCTCTGTATTGATTTCTACTGCATTGATTCTACAATGCAACTGATTTTATGCTGTATTAATTTTATGGGTCTGCATCCAGCTGGCTTGAGTGGAGCTCAGGAATCCAGCTGAGTTAACTCAAAGTTAGTATCCCCTAGGATACTTCATGGATATATGTTTGTTTAGCTCCACAAAATTACCATTCCCAAAAGATATGGCATCTGTCCTTTCCTGGTTTTGTGTAGCTAAGGAGTTTTTGATCTCTCCCAAGGAGATAGCAAGTCTGTTAGTTGTGATCTTCTGGCAAAGACTCCAAGATATGTCTCATAAAACAATGAGCATTCCTTAATTGTTAGAGAGGGCATGAATACCCATCTATCTTTCTCAGTATGTGGTGTCTGACTCTTTATGACTCCATGGACAATACTGGCCATGGGGTTTTCTTGGCAAAGATACTGGAGTGGTTTGCCATTTCGTGCTCCAGTGGGTTAAGGCAAACAAAGGTGAAGTGACTTGCCCAGGGTCACATGGCTAGTAAATGTTTGAAGTCAGATTTGACCTCAGGTCTTCCTGACTCTAGGCCCAGTGTTCTATCCATTAAGTTGCCTAGCTCCTTTCTCAGTACAGTCAGTTGTAATGTTTCTGTTCCTGGTCTACAACCTATTAACTTTTTTTCCACACCCACCAAGACCCCTTCTTCATGTGTTAATAAAAAAGGTCCTTTCCTTCTTTGGGGAGAGGGTCACTGGCTTTGCTGAGGTCGCCAGTGTGACCCAATTTGTTAGCAGTTGGAAACATCACTGTTAACACACTGATATTGCTCAGTCTGTACTTCAATCTACTGTGATGAAATCTGCTTGAGACATTACAGTTTAGGGCAATAGGAGGAAAGCTAGTGGTAGCTTTGGTCCTCCTAGGCATGGTCTCTGATGGCCCAGTATGACCATAAACAAGTCATTAATCACCAAGGGCTTCAATTTCTTTAACTGCAAAATAATAAGGAAGTTGGTCCTTTGAGCTCCGGCCTATGATTATACAAGATTCCTCAAAAGATGTAACTGCAATGATAAACTTGTTGGCACATATGAAGAGAGGCATAAAGCAGGGAAGCCAAGCTTTTGAAAGACTTCTGTCATCTTCATGGAAGAGAGCTAGTGTAGGATCCAAATTAGAGAGTGTGTCTATAAGATGGTACTCCCCAAGAAGAAGGCATCTTCATTTATATATCAGTGCCCTGGGCCAAAGCTCTGCTAGCCCCATATTAGTTATTGTATTAGAACTGGGATATAAGGTCTCTTTCAGCACTGATGCTCCTTGGAGCCCTCCTCCCCATCTTGATATGAAGGGCAAAGTGTCGCATAAGGCTGAATTGTCATTTTTTTTTGGCAGATATATTTTTATTTTAGACAAATGCTAAAACTTAAATACATAATAAATAAAAAGAAGCATTGTAAACTTAAACATAAAATAAGAAAAAAGCAAAAAAGTCATGTGCGCAGCAGAACATAGGAGATGATTCAAATTATGTAGTGATAACTTTTCATTTCAAGAAAGCCTATATATTAAATACTGTTCATTATGTTGAGAGCTGTCCATCTTTTCTTTGCTTTCTTGTAGGTTTTCTTTTGCTCTCTGCTGTACACATTTTTTCCCCCAATTTATTTATTTAGTTTTAGTTTTCAACATTCACTTCCACAAGGTTATGAATTCCAAATTTTCTCTTCATCCCTCCTCTCTGCTGCCATAATGGCCTGCATTCTGATTCCCCCTTCACCCAATCTGTTCTAACTTCTATTACCACCCCCCTACTCTTCTCCTATCCCCTTCCCCTTTTATTTTCCTGTAAGGTAAGATAGATTTCTATACTCCTTTGCCTGTGTATTTTAATTCCCAATTGCATGCAGAAACAATTTCTAACATTCATTTCTAAAACTTTGAGTTCAAAACCCTCTCCCCTTCTCCCTCCCCACTCATGCTCATTGAGAGGACAAGCAATTCAACATAGGCTATATACTTGTGCAGTCATGCAAAACACTTCCATAATTGTCATGTTATGAAAGACTAACTATATTTCCCTCCATCCTAACCTGGCCTACATTTGTTCTATTCTCTCCTTTAACCTGTCCCTTCTCAAAAGTGTTTGCTTTTGGTTACCCCTCCCCTGGTCTGCCCCCCCTTTCTATCACCCATCCTTCTCTTATCCCCTTCCTCCCTACTTACCTGGAAGGTAAGATAGATTTCCATACCCAATTGGGTGTGTTATTCCTTCCTTAAGCCAAACCGGATGAGAGTAAATTTCACTCATTCTTTCTCACCTCCCCCTCTTCCCCTTCACTGTAAAAACTTTTTCTTACCTCTTTCATGTGAAATAATTTACCCTATTCTACCCCTCCCTTTCTCTTTCTCCCAGTATAATCCTTTCTCACCCCTTAATTTTCTTTTTTAGATATCATCCCTTCATATTCAACTCACCCTGTGCCCTCTGTATATATATATATTATATATTATGTATAAATATTATATACATATGAATATTATATATATATATTCCCTTCAACTACCCTAATACTGAGAAAGGTCTCATGAATTACAAATATCATCTTTCCATGTAGGAATGTAAACAGTTCAACTTTAATAAGTCCCTTATGATTTCTCTTTCCTGTTTACCTTTTCATTCTTTTCTTGAGTCTTATATTTGAAAGTCAATTTTTTGATTTACCTCTGGATTCTCAAGACTGCATTAAATTCCTCTACATCATTGAATATAAGTTTTTCCCCTCATTGATTACACTCACTTTTGCTGGGTAGATGATTCTTGGTTTTAATCCTAGTTCCATTGACCTCCAGTATATTATATTCCAAGCCCTCCAATCCCAAAATCTTGTATTATCCTGATTGTGTTTCCATAATACTTGAATTGTTTCTTTCTAGCTGCTTGCAATATTTTCTCCTTGACCTGGGAACTCTGGAATTTGGCTATACTATTCCTGGGAGTTTCCCTTTTGGGATTTCTTTTAGGAGGTGATTGGTAGGTTCTATTTTCCAAATAGATTTCTATTTTACCATCTGGTTTGATAATATCAGGGGAGTTTTCCTTGACAATTTCTTGAAAGATGATGTCTAAGCTCTTTTTTTTTTGATCCTGGCTTTTTTAAAATAATTTTTCATAATTTTAAATTATCTCTCCTGGATCTATTTTCCAGGTCAGTTGCAATGAAATATTTAACATTGTCTTCTATTTTTTTCATTTTTGGGTTTTGTTTCATATTTTTTTTATTTCTCATAGAGTCGTTAGCTTCCATTTGCTCCCTTTTAATTTTTAAGGAATTATTTTCCTCAGTGAGCTTTTGAACCTCCTTTTCCATTTGGCCAATTCTGCTTTTTAAGCCATTCTTCTCCTCATTTATTTTTTGGACCTCTTTTACCATTTGGTCTAGTCTATTTTTTAAGGTGTTATTTTCTTCAGCATTTTCTGGGTCTCCTTTAGCAAACTGTTGACTCATTTTTCATGATTTTCTTGCATCACTCTTCAATTCTCTTCCCAATTTTTCCTCTACTTCTCTTACTTGCTTCTCAAAATCCTTTTTGAGCTCTTCCATGGCCTGAGACCAATTTATATTTTTCTTGGGGGCTTTGGATGTAGGAGCTTTGACTTTGTTGTCTTCTTCTGGTTGTATGTTTTGATCTTTCTTGTCACCAAAGTAAGATTCTATGGTCTGAGTTTTTTTTTTCCTTTGTTTCCTCATCTTCCCAACCAGTTACTTGACATTTTAACTCTTTGTTAAGGTAGGCTCGGCTTCCAGTGTGGAGGGTGTACTGTCTCAAGTTTCAGGGGTTTCATGCAGCTGTTTTCAGAAATACTACTAGGACCTGTAAATTTTCAGTTCTTCCAAGGTGGTATGATCTGAGAAGTGTTTACTCCTCAAATGACCTATGCTCTGGTCAGTGAGCGACCACATGCACTCTTTCCTGCCCTGGAAGTGAGAGGAGGGTTCTCTCCCCACTGCTGCCACAAGCTCTGCTATGCCAGTGCTCCTCCTCACCCTTGCCACCCAGGACTGGGACTCAGCTCCAAGTATGCACAAAGCAAGAGAATCCTGCCTCAGTGCCAGCAAAGAGATCCCTGCAATCCCCCTCTGATCAACCACTGGATCCCCCTACCGTCTGTGGGCCAAGAGCTCTGGAAGCAGCCACTGCAGCTGTGGCCACCACCCTGGGGCTGTGGCAGGGCCAGGGCTGGATCTTGCTCCTCTCTCATCAAGGTCTGACAGACCTTTCCCACTGACCTTCTAAGTTATCTTTGGCATTTGTGGGTTGAGAAATCTGGAAACCTCCGCAGCTGCCTGTGCTTCAGTCTTTTGAGGCCTGTTCTGGGTTTGGTCTGGCCCTGTCTGCCTACACGTCCCATGCTGAACTGTGCTCCTCTCCCAGCCTGGTACAACAGAGCATTCCCATCAACCATCCAGGTTGTCTTGGGCTGAAAATTTGTTTCACTCTGTCTTTTTGTGGGTTCTGCTGCTCTAGAACTTGTTCAGAGCCATTTTTACAAGTATTTGGAGGGGTTTGGGGGAGAGTTCAAGCAAGCCGCTTTTATTCTGCCATCTTAGCTCTGTCCCCTGCTTTACACTTTTTACTTTGTTTTTTTTTTTTCTCTCCCTCCCCCCTACTCACCACCCCAGGACTACAGTTGAGCATTGGGTATATTTATATATAGGTATTAATACATATATACACTTAGACATATATACACACACACACACACACACACAGGCATATACTTTCCCTAAGAGATTCTACCCCTAATCTTTGTTTTTATGTTCCTGCACATCTCTTTATTTTTCTGATCTCTCCTAACTCCTCCACTTTACTTCTCCCTGCTACTTACCCTCCTATTACTTAACCTACCCCACTCCAGCAATCCCTCCCTTATGCTCCCATTCCCCTAAATCTAAACCCCCTTCTGTATCCCCTTTTTAAACTATTCCCACACCCTCTCCTCTAAAGATCCCTCCTTTAACCTCTCTCCCTTTCCTACCCACTTAGAGTTTTATTTCTTTCTAGATTTAGAAGACTTTTATACTCTTCTAAATGTAGATGTATTTTCCACTCTTAAACCCATTCTTGGTGAGAGTAGGTTTCCAGAACTAACAGTCCCCCTCTCCCATCCAATTGCTCTGTATTGGTTCTTCCTCTTGGGCCTCATTTGTAAAGGATAATTACTCTTTTAGCTGTACTTGAATGATTTTGCTTTTTGAAGTCATATCATACTCTGGTTTACCCCAAAGTTACATAATTACTAGTAGCAATCTTAGACATAGGTTTTACATTTTTCATACATAAAAGGAAAATATTCTATACTTATTTAGTCCTTTAAAATTGGTCATTGGTATGTACCTTATATTTCTCTTGGCTCTTGTATGTTAAATCTTCTATTGAGTTCAGGTTTTTTTTTTTTTTTTTTTAACAAAGACCTGAAAGTCTGACAATTGATCAGACGTCCTTTTTTTTTCATTCAGAATTATTCTTAGCTTTGCTGAGTATGATATTTTCAGCCAGAAGCCCAGTTTTTTGCTCTTCCATATACAGTGTTCCAAGACCTGAGACCTTTCAGTGTCACCACTTCTAGGTCTTGTGCGATTCTAATTGTGGTACCACCATATGTAAATTGTTTTTTTCTTGTTGCTCAGTAATATTTTGTCCTCGATCAGGAGGTTTTGAGATTTGACTGTAATACTGAATTGTCATTATTTTAGGAGCACAGGGAACTTAGGGTCTATCAAGCCCTGCCCTTAATGAGGTTAATCATTTTTCATTGTTTCTCGAGACCCGCTTGTCTACATTTATACAAGGAAGCAGCATTAGGTCGATTAGTACGATTGCCCTGGAAAAAGTGGTCAATGCTTCACACTGTTCAGAAGGAGATAAGGGCACACGGTCACCACATTCAGGATTTGGAGATTTTCTGACTAAATAAAATGCACAATTGAAAAAAGCAAAGGTAAACCCTGTGGGGATGACTCATAAATACTCATCAGTATTTGATATGTCATCTCACACAATGAGAACTTCACAGATTTCTTCCCACTGCAAGAGCAAAAAAGTTATTAGGACTTTTTCTATTGTATTTACCTTCAACTTATATATTGCTTTATCTTTACCTTGTGTCTAACTACATATTGCTTCCCTTGGTAGAATGTAAGCTCCTTGAGAGCAGGGATTGTTTGTTTTAATTTTGTATTTTCAGGTCCTAACACAGTACTTGACATATAGTAATGACTTAATCATTATTTAGTGAATTGGAGATCGCATCTGTTATACTCCCACCTCATATAAAAGGCAGAGATATGGAAAGTATCTTTAGAAATCAAACAATTGATTAAGAAATGAAAGAATCTCTGGTCAGGAATGACAAAGTCAGATGACATCAAGGACCAAAGTCTGCACAGTTTCCTAGAGTCTGCAGAGAATGAATACTGATTACTTTACCTAGTTTCTAAATTTGGTTATACCATCCAGAAGTTTGCGAAGAGGAGTGAGAGGATGAAAATGAAGTGATGTGTCTTCTTGCTGTCTGTGTGATACTAGGCCGGTCATTTGCCTGCTCTGAGCCTTTGTTTCTTCCTCTGTAAAGTGAAGGTATTAGACCAGATAGGCATTTGTCTTTACATTTGTATAGCACAGACACAGGTTCCAAGACACAAAGCCCCAGGCTCTGATCGATAGAACATGTGTTTATGATTCCTATCAGAACTTTAGTGTGCTGGTGAGCCTCACCTGACTCCTGGCCTTTCTTAGACCTTAATTCAACTCCATACCCATTTATTAAGGGTCTACTGTGTTCAAAGGACTGGGGTCTCACTAGGGATACCCAGAGACAGTTTGGCTACAAACTACCAGTGAAAGGGCTAGAAAGGGGAGGGAGAAGGAGGAAGAGGAGAGGAAAGGAAAGGGAAAGGAGTGATAGGGGAGGGAGAAAAAGCCAAGAAGCTTTGTCAAAATCCACTAGCCACCTTTGCTTTGCTGCCTTCTCTTTAAGACCCTGGCACAGCCCTAGGAGGAAGAGCTAGCCCTCCCACACTCAAGCTCTCTTCTATCATGTTGACAGTGTAATATGAAAGATACAGAGCACTGCTATTAGTAGAGTTGTGAATTGATCCAGCCATTCTGGAGAGTAATTTGGAACTATGACCAAAGAGCTATAAAGCTATGCATGCCCTTTGACCTAGCAATAACACTGTTAGGTCTATATTCCAAAAAGATCAAAGAAAAAGAAAAGAAAAAAACACTTACATGTACAAAAAATAATTATACCGGCTCATTTTGTGATGGCCAAGAATTGGAAATTGAGAGGATGCCCATAAACTGCTGAATGGCTGAACAAGTTGTAGTATGTAATTGTAATGGAATACTATTGTGCTTTAGGAAATGACAGGCAGGATGCTTTCAGAAAAACCTGGGAAGTCTTACATGAAGTGATGCAGAGTGAAATGAACAGAACCAGGAGAACATTGTACATAGTAACAGTAATACCGTTATGATGATCAGCTGTGGATAACTTAGCTATTCTCAGCAATACAATGATCCAAGATAATTCTGAAGGACTCATGATGAAAATGCTATCTACCTCCAGAGAAAGAACCAATGAAGTCTGAATGAAGATCAAAGCATATCTTTTTTTTAAACTTTATTTTTTTGGGAGGTCCATTTTCTTTTGCAACATGGCTAACATAGGAATATGTTTTGCATGACTGTACATATATAATCTATAGAAAATTGTTTGCTTTCTTAAGGGGAGGGGAGGGGAAGGGGGAGAGAGAGAGAGAGAGAGAGAGAGAGAGAGAGAGGGAGAGAGAGAGAGAGAATTTAGAACTCAAAATTAAAAAAAATGTTAAAAATTGTTTTTACATGTGATTGAGAAAATGATGAAAGTAAAGGATACAGTACTACTACAGTAGTTCCCAAACTATGGGCCATAGTCTCCTAGGAAGGGGGATGACATTATAGAATCACACAATTTGATGATTAGCAGGAACCTCAGAAACCTCCCACTGTAACATACCCCAAGAATGGTCCTCTGGCCTCTGTGTGAAGACCTCTTAGAAAGAGGAACCCACCCTGTCCTGAGCCCAGTAAAACACCATTGAAAATGTACTCACACAAATACTTTAATGTCTGTCCTTTGGGGAAGTCATGAGACTAGTGCTGCTACATCACAGATCTTATACAAGGATCTACACTTAAGGTTCCTGAGCTCCTAGGACAATCTTGGTGCTGTACATAAGTCATTAAGGAAGTGAGGAAGAGTCAGAGTCAGGAGGTGGTAAGTTGCTGCTGCTGCTGCTGGTCAAAGGAAAGATACATGTTTCACTGAAGACTGAAAAACAGATCTTGAGCCATGCTACCTTATAACCAAGACATCAATTCCTGCTTCAGGTGGTTTAGCATTTCTGTCATTGTATCCCCAGCACCAAGCTCAGTGCTGGGCACATAATAGCTACTTAATAAATGCTTGATAATTAATTGGTTAGTGGATTCCTTGATTGATTTCTCCTAGCTTACAAATCCAAGAATCCTTTTGAGCATGCTCCTATAACAATGGATTTTTTTCCTTGATATTTGACTGGTGAGTTCAGCTGTTCAGAGGTCTATAGGTTGAGATGCAATAACAGATTTTACTCTTCCCAAATGAAGAGAATGGTACTGTTCCTAGGAACTCATGGAGTCTACTCTGCTGGGGATCAGTAGGTGGATGGGTACCTTTCTAAATACCTTTGAGACCATTTGTGACTAGACCCTTTCAAAGAGGTCCCCACCTGGCCCCATGGCACATTAAGATTTTTCTAATACCTTGGAGGTAATGATTAACTCTGATATTTCCCAATATTTTTCCTCCCATGATTATAATTAGGATGTAGTAAATGAGGGATTTGATGTGAAAGTGTTAAGAGCCTTAGATTATGAATCTTAAGCTGGAAGAAACCTTAGAGCTCACCTCATCCAACTACCTCATTTTATGGAGGACAGTGAAGCCCAGATAGGGAAACAGACTTGTCCAGGGTCACCAGGGTCATGTAGGTTGAAGAGCTGGGATTTGAAGTTAGCACCTATGACTCCATCTCTAGGCCTCTTTATACCCCATGATGCTGCTTCTCCAGACTGATAAGTCTTTGTCTGTTTGATCATTTGTCACAGTGCCTAGAAGAGAGTCAGCCTATCCTACCACATTGAGCAGAACATGGTCAGTCTTTCCCAAAGATGTTTCAGGAGTGAGATTGGTGGTGGTGGTGGTGGTGGTGGTGGTGATGGAGACACTTGGAAGTGCATGCCATTGATTGGTTGCTATGACTTCTCTGAAAGAGAATGCTCACAGACGTCAATACCAGTTAAATAAAGAGGTTGGTATCTTCAGTGCCTCAGTGTCACTGGGTAATTTATTGGGATCCAATTACCATGGTCTGGTTACCTTGTAAGAAGCCAATGAACTGCTTAACTGTTTTTTATTAATGTGATAAATGAATAAAAACACAGTTAGTTATTCACTGACTGATCCTACAGCTTTGATTAATAGACCAATTAGAAGGATCAGCTAAATCTAAATCACCTTTGCACAGGCATTGATTCTGAATTACCATTTAATTCTACAGTGGTAGAGAAGCTTTATTATGACTAAATTAAATATTTATATGGGACACTTCATTAAAAATAAACAAGACACACTCCCTCTCATTTGGGCTAATCCTTTACTCAGCAATTTGCCAGTGAGACAGTGTAATGAGTGTCTGGTAAAGCAGAAAGAGGGAGGGAGGGAGGGGAGAGAGAGAGAGAGAGAGAGGAGAAAAAGGAAAAATGAGAAAGCACAGGAGAATGACTTTCTGCCTAAGTTTGGAAATAACATGTTATTTATGTGGCAAAGTACACAGGTCTCTGTCATTGAAAATTTTATAATTTGTCTGCCTAGAAAATATAAGCTGCCCTAAATGAGGAAGGGCAGGTAGAAGAAGCTGTGCTGATCAGAAGATAGTGGATAGAGTACTGGACCTGGAATCAGGAAGACCTGAGTTCAAATTCCGTCTCAGACACTTGGTCCAGTGGCATCCCACAGTGTCAAGTGATCAAGAGAAGGACCCCCATATGTGACAGGAATATCTGTGGCCCAGGATAGGTCTGTACCACTGGAGGAATTCTTTGTACCAATGAGAATAATATTTATTTTTTCCAATTACATGTAAAATCAACTTTTAATGTTCATTTAAAAAAATGACTTCCAAATTCTCTCCCTCCCTCATTGACCTCCCCCTCATTAACATGGCAAGCAATTTGATATGGGTTGTACATGTACAATCATGCAAAACGTATTTCCATATTAGTCATGTTGTGGAAAAAGAACAGACTGCCCCCAAAAATATAAAAAAGTGAAAAATAGTACGCTTCAATCTGCATCCAGACTTTCTGTAGAGGCAGACAACACTTTTCATCATGAGTCCTTTGGAATTGCTTTGGATCATTGCGTTGTTGAGAAGAGCCAAGTCATCCACAGTTAACTATCATTCCTGGTTGCTCTTAGTGTGTACAATGTTCTCCTGGTTCTTTTGACTTCACTCAGCATCAGTTCATGCAAGTCTTTCCAGGTTTTTCAAAGTCCATCTGCTCATCATTTCTCATGGAACAATAATATTCCATTACATTCATATACCACAACTTATTCAGTCATTCCCCAATTGATGGGCATCCCCTTAGTTTCCAATTCTTTACCACCACAAAAATTGCTGCTGTAAATATTTTTTGTACAAATAGGTCCTTTTTAAAAAATATCTTTGGGATATAGACCTAGTAGTGGTATTGCTGGGTTAAAGAGTATGCATCATTTCATAGCCCTTTGGGCATAATTCCAAATTGCTCTTTATTTATCATTTTTCCTCTCTGTCATATTAGTCAATCTGATAGGTGTAAGTTGATACCTCAGAGGTGTTTTAGTTTGCATTTCTCTAATCAAAAGTGATTTAGAGCATATTTTTCATGTGACTATAGATAGCTTTGATTTCTTTATCTGAAAACTGCCTGTTCATATCCTTTGACCATTTATCAATTGGGAAATGACTTATATTCATATAAATTTGACCCAGTTCTCTATATAGTTGAGAAATGAGGCCTTTGTTAGAGATACTTGCTGTAAAAAATTGTTTCCCAGATTTCTGCTTTCCTTCTAATCTTGGATGCATTGATTTTGTTTGTGTGAAACTTTTTTTAATTTAATGTAATCAAAATCATCCATTTTACAACTTGTAATGCTCTCTATCTCTTGTTTGGTCATAAATTCTTCCCCTAATCATAGATCTGATAGGTAAACTATTCCATGCTGTCCTAATTTGTTTACCTTTAAATCAAGTACTCATTTTGACCTTATCTTAGTATACAGTGTGAGATGTTGGTTTATATCTAGTTTCTGCTAGAAAACTGTTTTCCAATTTTCCTAGCAGTTTTTGTCAAAGAGTGAGTTCTTGTCTGTGTGCACCAGTGAACTCACAAATTCCTGAATACATCCAAGAACAAAACCCAGAAGCTGACTAAAGTTCCCAAATTTTCTCAAATTAATTTTAAACTCCAAGTAACGGGACTATATATCCTCTCATCAGTGGATGTGCCTGGCACATAGTAGGTGCTCAATAGATGTTTATTGATTTATTGTCCCACCTTTCCTGTCTACCCTCATTTTTTACTCATGTATCCACCGCAGCTTGGGAAACCCATCCCTCTTTCCTATATAGGTTTATGGAATCATACCATAGAGTCTGCCTGATAGAGAAATTGCCTTTATCACATCTCTGACAAGTGTTCCTCTAGCCTCTGCTTGAATACCTCCAGACTTGGGAAGCCCATTCCCTGACAACGCAGTTCATTCCTACTTTGGATAGTCCTAAATATGGGTTAGATGGCACATCCCATTTTAAGAAGTTGTGCTAGAAGTCTTCCTATCTTCTCCAATAGATATTTATGCCATTAGTATTTACCCATACATTTCCTAAGAATTCTAAAGTAGAGACAAAAATTCAGGATTGTTCAATTTAGATCTTTGAGTTGGTCACTTTGTAATATATATTATTTTAAAGTTCATTTTCTCCACATTTGTGTGTGCCCCAAAGATCCAAATTAACATCCTCTTAAGGGAAAAATAATAGGATTGGCTTCTAAAAACTCAAGTGGCAGGTGCTAGACAGGCCAGAATTGTATTTAAAAACCATATGGGGAAATGAGTTCCAGGGCTGGAGAATGGAGAAGGCTCTATTCTGCAAGTCATATGAGAGGATTGAGGTCAACGTGAGGATGCTTCTATACTTGAAGAGACAAAGCTTTGACAAGGTCTAGGAATCCAGACTTCACCCTAAAGAGCAAAGAGACAGCATTACCCACATAGGAAGAGCTCAGGCTATAGTGAACAGTAGACCTGGGAAGCCCAAGGAAGCTTCTTGCTTCCTTTTTCATTGCTGGGCAGCATTCTAGCCTTCATGATCCAATTATGAATTTGCATTCCTTCTCACGTAGGTATCTTCTCCAAGTACTCTGGATTTATTTGTATCCAAGTACAGCCACCCAGGAGGGACATAAAGTAAAGCTTATGTGATCAGAGATTTAGTGTTGGAAGGAACCTTTTACATCATAGAAAAATTTATAAATCCCATGAAAGGCAGTGTCGTATGATTGAAAGAGCAATTGACCGTTAGGAAACATGGGTTCAAATCTTTCCTTTGCTACTTACTACCTGTGTGACACGTCACTTCTATTCTATAGGCCTCAGTTTCCTTATATGTAAAATTAAGAGTTTGGATTAGGGAATCAGGAAATCAACCAGTGTGTGATAAGACGGAAGGGGAGACAGCTAAATAAGATTGTTTGTGTTACATCTCCCAAGGAATCTGGCATGATTTTGATGCATAGTTGAGGGAAATATATTTTTTTAAAAGCCTGTATGTTGGCATTTGGATCTACCTAATCAAATGCTTTTTTTTTCCCATAATTAACAAAATAAGTTAAAAAATTATCTTATGTTCTCTACATCTTTCATTTAAATATGAAAGTGGTAAAGTCTTTAAGTGTGAAGATAGCCCATTCTTGGATATTACCCCTGAAAATCTGCCCATTCCCTACCAATATACTCATTGAGGACACCCCCAATTCATGTATAGATTCTCTTTGTGTATTTATAGATGTAAGAGTAACTATATTATTGAGGGTCTCTCTGTTGATATGTGTGTGTATTTTTTTTAAAAATTAATTTGGTAAAAAAAAGGAGTTTTTCCCAATTCCTCTATGCCCCCTCCTTCAGGTACTTAGCATATTATTCCCTTGAAACCTTCACAATTAGGTTCCCTGCAGCTCTGATATCTAAACACACTTGCTCTAATCCAACTACTTAGCCCATGGTAGATTGCTTTTGTGCCATTTTTATTTCTCTTTAAGCACCTCTTAGACAGTAATTCTCAAGTCCAAAGATGATAATCCCTCTGTCCAGGATGGAGAAAATTATTTGTTGTAGTGATTTGTTTAGATCTTTTCCATTTTTCTTGATTTGATTTCTTGATTTCTTTCTTTAGGCAATTGGGGTTCACTTACTTGCCTAGGGTCACACAGCTAGTAAATGTCAAGTGTTTGGTCTGAGGCCGTATTTGAACTCAGGTCCTCCTGACTTCAGGACTGGTGCTCTATCCACTTCGCCACCTAGCTGCCCCGGTTTCTTGATTGACCAATTTCTACTTTCATCCTTAAATGCCCTGGACACTAATTGGCTACTTGAATATCTTGCCAAATGTCTCTAAATGAGTTTGACCTACCAATGTTTCCTTCTGTTCTATGAGATAATATACCTTGTGACTGTCCATCATCTTTCTATGAAATATCTGAAAAATGATTTTATATTATATTCTGGTGTTGGGTTTAAAGCCATGCTTTTTGGACTAGTACTTCAGATGTTTGATGACTAAGGCTTTCTTGGTCTCTGGCTATCAAACCCCTGAAAGACAAGGCTTACATCTATTGGCTAAAGCAGTGGATAAACTTCCCTATGACCTTGTCTATTTTTTTTACACTCTGTCCATTTCTTAGCTCCTCTCGGACTACACTGAATCCCTGGCTATCCCCACTAGCATTGGCTCTCCCTTCTCTCACACCCTGGATGCACTGATCCTGGAGGAATAATTAGAATACTCCTTGCTCCCTAATGTCATATCCCCAATACTCAGCAACCTTTCCTCCTTTGATATTCACTCAGTCAAAATTTTCTACCTCATTCAAATCATGATGGCTGTTGTCACCTAGGTTCCACAGCAGATAGAGCGCTAGGCCTGGAGTCAGGAAGACTCATCTTCCTGAGCTCATGTCTGGCCTCAGACACTTACCAACTGTGTGACCCTGGGCAAGTCACTTTACCTTGTTTGTCTCAGTTTCCTCATCTGTAAAATAAGCTGGAGAAGGAAATGCCAAACCACTCCACTATCTTTGCCAAGAAAACCTGAAATGGGGTCATGAAGAGTCAGATGCAACTGAAATGACTGAAAAACAATTTCAACTATTGCATACCAACCCCTAAGTCTTTTTTTTTTCCTTTCTCAAGGAGTTTGTTACTCAACTCATAGTCTTCCTCTCCTCCCCAACTCCTGTGTTTATGCTAGAGGACTTTAATATCCACATAGAGGCTTCCTCAAACTCTCCAACGTGCCATTTCCTCAATGTCTTTAAATTTTATGACTGACTCTTTCACTCCACCCCAGCCACACATAAGGATGGTCACACATTAGATCTCACCATTAGCCCAAAGTATTTTATTTCCTTAATTAGAATCTCTGAGATCCCCCATCTGACCATGGCTTCCTATTTAAACCTTTTCTTACCCCTCACTGAGACTTCCAGTCTCTCCATGAGTCAGTAATTTATCAGCACATTGCCTCTGCTCTGATTTTGCTTTATTTTCTCTCTGACCTCAACCTAGTAGTTAGCCATGTCTCTGCTACACTGTCCCCTCCTCTCTTGAACCCATGATAATTATCTTTTACTTCTCTTTTCTGGGCCACTCCCACTGACTGCCTCCTCACAAGCTGCTGAACAAAGCTAGAGGAAGTCTCACAACTGTTGTCTGGGCATAACATAAAACCATGTTATCCACCTCAATTGTACTCATACTGCAGCAAAGTAGGCTTTTAATTCCTACGTTATGCTATCTCACTCCCCATAGAAAGCTTTTCCAGCCTGTCCCCTCCCTCCTCAAACTACTCACCCATTCCCCTTCATTCTCTTTCTCAGTGAAGGACCTTGACTCTTTACCTAGAAAACTGAGGCCAATTGATGAATTTCCCTTTCTCCCATTCTTTTCATCCCCAAATCTTTTGACATCCCAGGCTGTCTTCCTTCCTCAAGTGTCTAACAGAGAGCTAGGCCCTTCTCTTGGCAGTATGTACTCAACTTTCTAAAACTGGACCCATCATCTCTCTCCCAGACCCATTTCTGTCCCAAACTTCCTCATTTCTGTCAAAGGCACTGCCACCATTCTAGTCGCTCATGTTCATGGAAATAATCCTGGATTCCTTACTCTCCCTCACCCCACATATTCTTGGGTGGCAAACCTTGCCATTTCTTTATTTCTGCCTCTACAAAATTTCTTGCATACAAGCCCTTCTTTCTGCTTACAAGGCCAGCATCTTCACACACGTCCTCTGTACCTTTTGCCTAGATTATTGTAATGGCATCTTAACTGGTCTTCCTGCTTCAAGCCTCTCTCCAATCCATGCCTTTCTACACAAAGGTGCCAAAGTTATTTCCCTTAATCACAAATCTAACCATGTTACTCCCTTATTCCATCAACTCCAGGGTCTTTCTGTTGCCATTAGGATAAAATGTAAACTCCTTTTTTTAGTTTTAGAAACCCTCAACAACCTATCTCTAACCCTTCTCCCCCCTTTTTTTCTAGCCTTAGTGAACAGGGCTCTCCACCCCCACCATACTGGGTAATATAGCCAACCTGGTCCTCTTTCTCTTCCTCTTGAAAAGCCCTCCATTTACTGTCTCCTGGCCTTTGTGCCGGCCACTCCTGTATCTGCATGCCTGAAATGTACTGCCCTCTCACCTCCACCTTATAGTATCACCCTTTTCTTCAAGACAAATCTCAATTACCATTTTCTTCCTGAAGCCTTTACTAATTCCCCAACTACTCATGCCTGTTCTCCTTCCCAAACTACTTTATATTCTATCTGTTTGTCCATCTGTCTATCAGTCTATCTACCTATCTCTCTCTCTCTCTCTTTCTCTCTCTCTCTCTCTATCTATCTCTCTATCTCTCTATCATATACCTAGGGAAGATAGAAATCCATCTTTTTTTTCCCTAAGTTGATCTCCAAAGTTTTGAGCTGTTTTCATTTCATGTAATAATAATCCCTGAAAAGTCTTCTATCTTCCTCCCCCCTCTCCCTCCCCCCTACTTCCCAGTCACCCTTCAAAATTCCTTCTTTTATAGATATTGGTGGATCCATCTTCTTATCTATTTAAACTTTCATGAAATTACATCTTCCTTTAATAGGCTCTCACAGAGTGCTGGAGCTATGGGGCACTGCATATCACAGCAGAGCAATTGGTCCTCTGTAGGCAGGCGGGTAGGAGACTCCTTCCTACATGGCTGACCTTAAACAAGATAACACATAAGGGGCTAGGGAGAGAAAGGTACCCATAGCAGGGTCAATGAGACAGGCTAAGTTCAAAGCCAGCCTCTCATGGTTACTACATATCTGACCTTGAGAAGTCACTTAATTACCCTGGACCTCACGCTCCTCCTCTAGAAAATGATATGGGTGGGCTAGATGGCCTTTGATCTATCTTCCATCTATAAATCTATGATTCAATGAATGTGTGCCTTCTTTGATTCCTTCTAGCTCTCAATCTGTGATGTGGAGATCCTTATGAGAGTAAAGTGAATAATCTAATGCATTCCTTTCCAAATCTGACCACGATAAATTGTCCAGTATCTTTCCTACTTATGAATGAGTGTGCATCAAATGAATACTTCGAGGGAGTCAAACAGCAGGGAGCACTACTGGTAAAATGAATAAATAGGTAAATACATAAACAGATAGCAAAACTGAAAAGGTAAAAACTATAGCAATGACAAGGTATGACAGGGAAAGATGGCCTAATTTCTCAGAAATAAGCTTCGAAATTTCCCCTGTAATCAGAAATGCATAGCTGACACCATGTCATTTAATCCCTGTTAATCTGTCAAACTGTCAGCATTCCGTCAATGCTTTCAGCTCCAACACGCGTGAAAATGAGCACTTCTGGCAGGCAAGGGGAGGGGGAGGGGCAAAGAGGTGGGGAAGGGGTGGAAATTACCACTTTTTACAGTTCCATGTAAGGCCTGGAACTTCCAAAGTCACATCTTGAACTAACCAGCAGGTCGTACCAAACACTTGTTACTCATCAAAAGAGAGATGTTGGAAAAGGGCACTGACAAAGTGAAAGGGGGATTGTGAGTTATTGTTGAATGCAAAAGCAGTGCCTGGCTCCTCTTTGGGTGTTGGTCAACCCTGTAAAAACACCATGAAAATACTAGTATGTGTCCAGGGCCTCCGGGTTAACCTTCCCTGAAAGGAGGGAGGCTTCTCATCTCATGTGATTTTTCCAAATGCAGGTATTTGTCATCAGGGCTGTTTGGGGCCAGTGGATTCAAGGTCTTCCTGCCTGCCCACTGCTTAATCAGGGCATATAGTTCAGTGAAATCAAGACCACAGTGGTGTACTCTCCATGTATCATTGGGGAAAAGAGAAAGCAGCAGCTGAAGCAATGTTAAGATGGTCATAAAAAGTATTTAAAAAGCCTTAGTACCACCCAGTAAGAGGCAGTGAGGAGTTGCTCTTGTGTGAGAAAGACCTAGATCTAAGCCCCACCTCTGCTCTGTAGTGGCTGTGTGACCTTGGGCGGTCACTTAATCCCTCAGTGCCTCAGGCAAATCTCTAAGACTACAAATTTCAGAGAGATTCTAATTCAATTGGCCAAGGGAGTATACATATCTGGTCAGGAAAAAAAAAAAAGAACTGGTTGTTATGAGTCACTAGTATGATAAAGAAGATCCCAAAGCTGATCTGATCTTAAGCTGTGTGGAGAGGCTTGCTGCCCAAGCCTGACAAGAGGACAGTCCAAGGATGTGAGGGTTGAAGGGTGCTTCAGCATCTCTCTGGTCCTGCTTCCTCCTGCCCCAGACAGAGGCCATTGTCTTCGGTTCTTAGACCCTGCTGCAGTTTAGGGAGGTCATTGGTAAGTTGCAGAGCAACCAGAAAGGGTCAGCAGACATGGTGGAAGGATGCGGAACCATTGCATGCTGGGAGTGGTTGAAAGAACAGAAGATATTTTCCCTTTAGACAAACAAAGTGAGCCAGAGGATGACATGGAACAGGATGGAGCTCATGATTGCCAGGTGCTGGCCAAGCATGCCTCCCAGGTGATGAGAGCATCCACACAAGAATGCTGACGCCAGGCGGAGCCTCTGCCAGGATGGGGCACTTGGGAGTCCAACGTCTAGAAATTT
Organism: Vombatus ursinus; assembly: GCF_900497805.2. Lineage (NCBI taxonomy): Eukaryota > Metazoa > Chordata > Mammalia > Diprotodontia > Vombatidae > Vombatus > Vombatus ursinus. Next base: position 17,799,900 of record NW_020954577.1, on the reverse strand, counting down.
CTGCCCCTAGCATTTACACAGTCCTTCTTAGCATGCTGCACTCATCAGTAACTCACAGAAATAGAATTTTACTATATGTCGAAAGACATCTCATCCATACGGTCACAGTTAGACTCCTGACTCTCAGGACAAACGATGGATCAATGTGAGGCCTGTGTTCCAAAGGAGGAAAAGCACCTGGAGGCTCCTGGGGAAGGGGAAGGGAATGAAGACAGGAGTGGGTTCCATGCCTCACTTACTGTTTTTCTTTTTTTTTTTTTAGTCAGTTGAGGTTAAGTGACTTGCCCAGGGTCACACAGCTAGTAAGTATCAAGTGTTTGGTCTGAGGCTGGATTTGAACTCAGGTACTCCTGACTTCAGGGCCAGTGCTGTATTCGCTGTGCCACCTAGCTGCCCCCTCACTTATTCTTGAAGCCCTCATTTAACCAATCTAGTCTTCTAGCTGGTGGCATGTGAGCTGAGCCTTGAAAAAAGTAAGGGACACTCAGGGATCCAGGTGAGGAAGGAATGTCTTTGGCCATGCAGGACAGACTATGCAAAGGCCCAGAGGTGGGAGACAGATTGAAAAGGTTAGGAAACAGTCACTGCAGTCTGGTTGGAGTGTCCAGTGAGTGAGAGAGGATGGAGGATATGGCCCCTCTGCAGCATAGTGTCACACTTATCTTCACTTTCCTCATTGGGAAAATGAGGGGATGCACGAAGTGGCCTCTGGGGTCTCCTCTAGGTCCACATTTTGGTGATTCTGGGCCGGAAATGAGCGCACAAGCTTTGGGAAGGTGTTTCTGCCAGCTCCAAGAACCCAAACAATCAAAGGTCCAGTGGGTCCCCACCCCATCTCCAGCCCCGCATTCCTACCTCCACCCTACACTGAAGGCTGAGGTAGATCTCCTTGAAGACAATGACTGCTCCACATTTACCTTTGGGTCCCCGGCGTCCAGCACAGGGCCCGGTCTTCAGGGGCACCTCGCAAGTAAGTGCTTATTGATGAACTCGCTGCACCCCAAACAATGAGGAAGACATCATTTATATTTTAGGGGATAACCACCTCTCCTAGGCATTTCTTTATAGAGGCTGGGATGGGGCAGGGGCTAGGGAGTCCAGAGCAGACTCTGACTCTGCATGGGGCCAGGTGAGAGAGGGATGAGGAGGTGGCATGGGGACCTGGAGAGCCAAGGCTGGGTGATGGAGGAGCCCAGTTGTTGTTGGTTTTCCTTCTTACTTCCTTATGGCAGGCCATTGACAGACCCTCTCCTATAGATACCTCTTCCTGAACTATGTCAGGGACAGGAGCAGAGCAAAGGTAGGGTCTGTGTTTGAGGGAAAGGGAACATTTGCGTGTGTGCATATGTATCTCTGTCCATATGTTCATGTATGTATGTTTGGGCATATGAAAGTCACCACTCCCAAGTGACATGTCAGGGACTGCGTCTCTGTGACCTCCCCCAGGAGCCGACATCAGCCCAGTTCTGTCTTGGTGGGTCCCCCCCCCCATTAGTAAACATTTCTTTAGAGATGTAGAGTCCGTGGTGCCCTTTGAGGCCTCCTTGCACCCGCTGTACATCCTGAGGATGGGCACAGCATTCTCCAGCCACATGGTAGCCTCCCTCTCAGAGTGAGAAAAGCCTGGGACCTGGAGTCCAAGCCTGGCCCTAGTACTTTTTGGCAACTCTCATTGGTAGGAAAGGTTGCTGCTGCATCAGGTCTATGTTGATTTTTTTTTTTTTGTAACCTAGCAAGCATGGGCAGCTAGGTGGTACAGTGGATAGAGCGTTATTAGAGGAAAAGCTGAGTTTGAATTTCGTCTCAGATTCTTACTAGTTGTTTGACCTGGGCTGCTCCTACTCCTTCTTGAGCCTTGGCTCCCTTACCCATAAAAATGGGAATAAAACTGGCATCTCAACCTCTTGCCTTCTGGTCAGGATGCAATAAATTCCTAACCCTAAAGTACTTCTAGAAAACTCCTGGGCCCTGACAAGTCTGTTTTCCCTGGAGTGACCAAGAGCAATCTCCAAAGGATTTTCTTCCTCTCAAGATCTGTCTAGTCTCAAGAACCATACCTCTTACTCTGTCTGGGCCAGATCTTAGATGTTTGTTAGGGAGGTATCACTTCAGTAGAACTCTGCTGACACCTAGTGGGAAAAGATATGAAAAGATCGCATTTCTTACAGCCACAAGGATAACATTTATTATTTTATCTGTGACCTAGACTCATTGAGAGGCAATGTGCTCTAACGGTTAGAGTCTGCCTTGGCTGGGCAAATTCCCTTCACCTAACAGTCTCACTGAAATTTTCTAAGACAAAGTAAATAGAAAAATTCACTTTCTATACTCCAGCCTCATGGACAGTTGCCTACAGTTGCCTTTCTTCTTTCCCCCTTCCCTACTTTCTGGAACCATGGACCATAAGCACAGAAGTGTTTGCTCCTGTATGGGAGAGGGTAACAGCAATCTAATTCCTTGGGCACTCACTCTCTGTCTCTGTCAACTTCCTGACCAAAGGGCCTCTTTCTGGTTATGAAATGATTCCCTGAGGTGTAATATTGACCTCATTAGAATGTAATCTTCTGGAGAGCAGGCCCTGCCTTTGCTTTCGTATTTGAAGGCATCAAGTTTGACACATAGTCAAGTGTAAGCAATTAATGGAATATATATATATATATATATATATTTGTATACATATGTGTGTGTGTGTGTGTGATTTAATCTATATCAATGCAGGCCACACTGGCAGGTCTCACAATGATGAAATCACAGGTCCAGATATCTCCCCCCTCCCCCACACTTGCATTAAGTAATTCAACTCTGTATTAAAAAAAATGTTAGTGGGGACATTAAAGGAGCAATGTATTTGTCGTACATAGGGGATTCTGCAGCGCTGACTTTCCTAAAGGAGTAATGGTGTTTGTTTGGGGAATGAAATTAAGGACAGACTCAGAGATGATAGAGCATGATTATGCAGACAAGCTGAAGGTTCCAACAGTCTGAGCAGCCTCAGTCTGACTGTTAGACTCTAAGGACAGGATGGCAATCGGAATCCCTGCTTTCCAGTCCTAGCTCTGGTCCTTGTTTGCTACATGCCTATGGGCACATCTCATAGCCTCTCAGTTTCCTTCTTTGTAAAATAAAGGCTATTGAGAGATACGGTGATGCTCACCCAGTAAGCTTCTACCTCTTCCTCTCACTTCCTAGAAGTTAAACTTTCTCTCCAGGAGGCCCTATCCAGGAGCGGTCCCAGGCTTTCAGGACCTTGGCCATCTCCCACCTGCATTCAAGAAAGGACACTTGAGAGAGGAAACTGAAAGAGGAAGTCGGGAGCAAGGAGGCTGGAACAGCTGGGGAAGGGAAGTCAGTGTTTCCCCAGGCATAAACCTGGACCTCCACATCACTTGTAGGGGACAAAGACAGGGGGTTCTCTTGCCCCATCTACCCTGTTCATAGCATCAGGCTGAACTCCCATGTCCTTTATGCATCACCCAATCAGAGAGGCAGGAGAGATTTCAGTGGCCATCTAGCTTAACCTCTGATCAAAAAGGGATTTTGGGTACCACATACTCTAGGAGGGATCATTCAATCTCTGTTCAAAAACTGCTAGTGAAGGAGACCCCACTTCCTTTCAAGGAAACTCATTCTGATTTTGGGCAGCTCTCATAGGAAAGTTTGCATCAGGTCTGCATTGATTTTTTTTTTAACCTAGCAAGTATGGGCAGCTAGATGGCACAGTGGGTAGAATGTTGTTAGAAGAAGAGCTGAGTTTGAATCTGGCCTCAGATGCTTACTAGCTGTTTGACCCTGGATAAGCCACTTAACTTCCATCTGCTTCAGTTTCTTCATCTGGAAAGTGGAAATGATAGCATCAACATCACAGGGTGGTTATAAGGATGGTATATAAACTCAAAGTATCATTATTGTTGTTGTGGCGGTTATTCACCACCACCACCTGGTACCACCATCACCACCATTATCATCATCAAACTTATTTATTCTGTTGCTACTGGTCCTACCTTCTGGGGGCCGGACAGAACCCATCTACTTATTTTTCCTACATAACAGCCCTTTCAATACTTAAAGACAGCTGTCATGTCCCTCCTGACACACAGTCAGGCTATACATTGGCTGGCCCTTCAACTGCAACTCATACAACCTGGACTTAACGTGTTGGCCCTTTTCTGGATGCTCTCTGGCTTGTATGTGTCCTTCCCCAGCTGTGGTGGTCAGGGCCGAAGCCAGTGGTCTAGGTGTGGTCTGACAAGGGTAAGGTACCCACTGGAGCCTCTCATTTCTTTCTAGCTGGAAGGCATACTATTTTTCTTAACGCAATTCAAAAGTACTCTAGGTTTTGGGGGCTCCCCCGTTCCTCAAGCATAATGTTCACTAAAATATCCAGGCTTTAAAAAACAAAAACAACAACAACAACTTAAAAAAAACAAGCCTGTGTTTGTTGTGAAGTTGATTTGGGGAAGTCAGGTATAAGACTTTACATATATCCCTATTCACTTTTACTTTATGAGAATCAATGCTCTAGCCTGTCAAGGTTTTTTGTCAGTTAGTCAACAAGCATTGGTTAAGCCCTTATTATGTTTCAGGCTCTGTGTTAAGCACTGGGGATATAAAGAAAGGCAAAAAACCCTACGGTCCCTGCCCTCAGGGAACTTACATTCTAATGGGGGAGACTGCAGGTCAACAACTAGGTACATACAGGCTATAAAAAAGTAGAAGAAAGTAATCTAAATGGGAAATGCCCTGGAAGCTGGGGTTGGGGTGGGAGGTGAATCAGGAAAGGTCTCCAGAAGGTAGAGTTTGAGTTGAATCTTTAAGGAAGCCAGGAGGTAGAGGTGAGGAAGATTAACATCTGTGTGTATGGGTGTGTGTGTGTGTGTGTGTGTGTGTGTGTGTGTGTGTGTATGTGTATGTGTATGTGTGTATGTGTGACGGGGGGGAGGATAATTAGACTCCAAAGGTAGGAAGAGGACAAGTTATAAAGAGCTTTGAATGCCAAAGAAAGTGTTTTTCAATTCTTCACTGGAGCTCATTGAGCAGGGGTGTGCCACGTGTACTTGATGTGTGCTTGGTGTGTGCTGAGTTGAAGGTGGATTGGAGTAGGGAAACGATGCAGGGAGATCAATTAGAAAGTCAGCCCAATAGTCCAGGCCAGAGGGGATGAGGGTCTGAGCCAGAGGGGAGGCCACATGGGCCAATGGGCAGAAATAAGGGGATTTATCTGTAGGATGTGAAAGTAGAAGCAGTGAAATTTAGCACTGGTGTGGACATGTTGGGTGAAGGGTTGAATACTTGCCAATGACACTGAGGTTGAGAGTTGGCGGGGGGCTGTAAGCTAGCTGAGCTTCGTGTCCTCTCTAGATCTAAGGCACAGGTCAAATCTGGCCTTTGTCCAAGTCATTGATGTGAATGTCCAAAGAGCTAAGAGGCAGATCAAGACGGATATTCCACTCAAACAAGTGTCTACATGAGGTCTTAAGTCATTCCCAGCTCTAATATTCTATGTTCTTGAAACCAGTGGTAGGATTTTAGGGTTAGAGTAGAAATAGGCCTTGGAGACCATCTTGTTGACCATAATTTGCTAGGAGGGGGCTTTACCTTATTCTTCTGGGCTTCAGAAGGTAGACCAAGTAACAGTGAAAGCAGACTACTTAATCTTGCCATAAAGAGAACCCTCCTGCTAATTCAAGCTGCCTTAAAGTGGTGTGCGCTGCCTTTGGAGGTTGGGGAGTCCCATCCATTGAAAGGCTCCACGTGAGGCCTGGATGGTCACTTGGCAGCCGTAACGTAGAGGGGTGGTGTTTCCTCAGGTACCTTGAACCTTTGGATGACAGGAGGATTATAGATCCAAACCTGAAAGGGACTTGAGGGGTCATCTAGTACACTTTACAAAAGAAGAAACTGAGGTCCAGAGGGGTTTGATGACTGGCCTCAGGTCATGCAGGTAGCTGCAGATCTGGGATCTGAATTTAGGACCTCTGTTTCTGGTTCTGGGATTGTTTTTACTGTCCGATGCTGAATGAGGAAAGGAATTAAGGTTAGAATTGTGAAATTTGTGCTTAAAAATATTGTATATTTGAAATCATTTTGCCCTTCCTGAAACCTCAGACAATTCACGTGACTGATCCCTGGAGTTACAGTGCTTCTAGGTCATGGCCACGAGGGGGCGAGCTTGGCTAATGAATGGTGACTAACCTGAAACTCCAAGACAAGCTTGTCAGCAGTCACAGGCCATTCCCTTTCATCTCTGCTCTGTTTCCCCATTTAGGACTGAGCATCCCTTCACCCTGAGATTCATTTCTGCGTGTGTGGGTGGGGGAAGGGAGGAAGCCTCCCAGATGGGGTCCACTGGAGTGCCATGGGACACCAGAGCTTCTCCCTCACTGTCTGCTCAAGGAAGGAAAGAGACAGAGGAAGCCATGGCATGGACAGTTGAGAATGCCCGAGTAGGACTGGTCAGATGGATTGGGTTCAAATTTTGACTCAGCTACTCAGTACAATATTTTTGTGACCTTGAGCAAATCGATTTTTCTTTCTGGACCCCAACTTGATCCTGTTTCCAAGTCAGAGGGGTTGGAGTGGATGACATTCTGGTCCTGTGTTCCTGATCCTGTCTCTCTCCTGCTTTAGCCCTCTAAACGCAGTCATCAAAAGCTCAACATTTCATGGGGAGACAGCATTTAAGCTATGTCTTAAGCAGAATTATGGGATTTAAGAGTCAGAGATGATAAGAACATCTCAGGCTTGGAGGAGAGGCTATACAAAGGCCTGGAGGTGGGAGATAGGATGTCATGTAAAGGTAACAGCAGGAAGTGTGTGTGTGTGTGTGTGTGTGTGTGTGTGTGTGTGTGTGTGTGTG
>NW_020954577.1:17769096-17793034 GCF_900497805.2 Vombatus ursinus | reverse complement strand
GTGTGTGTGTGTGTGTGTGTGTGTGTGTGTGTGTGTGTGTGTGTGTGTTTTCCTAGAGACGTGAAAGTTATCAAAGCTTTTGAAGCAGGGGAGTGAGATGGTCAGATCTGTGCTTTAGGAACCATTTTGCCAGCTCTAGGAATGTAGTTCACTCTCTCTGTCTTGGCATTGCCAGCCCTTGGCAATCAAGGTACAATTACCTGGCCTAGCACCCCTGCACTCTTTTTCCCAACTCTCCCCCAAACTCAGTGTGTTGTCTCCTGTTTCTGTTCATTATTTCATTAGACTGACACTGGCCCCTCCTCATCTGTGCCTTTGAGGAGGCTTCCCCTTTTCCAAGGCTCAAATTCTATGCTGCTTCTTCTGGGGAGTCTCCTCAGATTCACCCAGCTTCATATATTCCCACATCTCTGCTCTCATTCTCTGGGAGGGCAGAGCCTGGATCTGTCCCTTGGCCTCGCCCCTCAAACTCCCTCTCTGCCCTGTTTCATTCTTGTGTCTGACCCCATCCACTACCCCCAACGTCCTAGGAGAGTGGAAGCTTCTGAAGTCTAAGGAGTGGGTCCTTTTTCATCTATTTCTCTCCAGTGCCCAGTTCAAGGAACAAAGTAAAAAACAGACGCATTTTTTATTTTTATTTTTTATTTGAATTTTAGGAAAGAATCCTCACTTTAGACCTATGGGCCAGAGAGAGATGAGTCAAATCCTGCTAATTCTACTGTATTATTGTCATGTGAAATTGGACATGTCCCTTCCCGTCTCTGAACTTGGATTTTCTCATCTGTCAAGTGGCAATAATGACACCCTGCCTGGTAGGGTTATGAGGATAGAATGAGATCCTATAAGTAACGCTCTCTAAAAGCTGGTTATTATCATTCCAGTGAAAGAGCCACACACAGCGCTTGACTCCCAAGTGCCTATGGTCTTGTTTCTCTCTCTTTTTTAAAATCAGTCAATAAGCATTTAGTAAGCACCTACTATGTGCCAGGTACTATGATAAGTGTTGGGGATAAAAGCAAACAAACAAACAGCAAAACACAGCTTTTGCTTTCAAAGTCACACTTTATTCTGCCATAAGCTCATTTGAGATACCATTAAGAGAATCAAAACTCTTTTTTCATAACTTAAGGGCTTGTGGGGTAAGGGGTAAGGGTAACATTTGGAATTTAAATTCCTTTGATTTCTCTCACCACATAAAACTGAAACTTAATGTATTTATGATTTCCTTGATTTGAAATTTTAGATGAAAACCTATCCCTACCTGTCTATCCTATATGACTATTATCCATGTACTTGTCTAATTACATCCAAGGGGTCTACTCAACATACTGGAGACTTGAATGTGTTTAGCTTGTTAGAGTTGAGGATGGGACAGTTTAAAGAACTTCTACCAGGTCAAACACCTACTTATTTTTTATTGTAGCCATGACTAGAAGCTGGGGCTATGAACTCCCTGTCCCTCAATGTGCTGTGGAGCCTTCCCAGCATCCTCTGCAGCAAACTCTGCATCTTATATGAATAACAAAGGTACATGCACATTTTTCACTGGTTGTCTCTTAAGCTTTCTATGATATTGGTCCATCTTTTTTTTTTGTTCTGAATTTAGATTTCTAAGTTGACATTTCTCATACAACTTCACCTCTATAATGCATTGTTTGTTTTTAATTTTTATTTTCAGTTTCAAATTCTCTCCCTCCCTCCACCCTTTCTCTTACCTATTGAGAAGGTAAGAAACCTGATATCTATTATAATTATGAAGTCACGCAAAATATATTTCGATATTACCCACACTGCAAAAAAAGCAAGAAAAATTACAAAAAGAAAAAAAAAATCTGCTTTTAATCTGCATTCAGAGTCCATTAATTCTCTCTCTGAATGTGAATAGCATTTTTCATCATGAGTTCTTTGGAATTATCATGGATCATTTCATCGGTCAGAAGAGTTAAGGCTTTCACAGTTGATTATTGGTTACGATATTGCCATTAGTATGTATAATGTTCTCCTGGTTCTGCTTACTTCACTTTGCATTAGTACATATGTCTTCCCAAGACTTTTTTGAAACCATTTTGTCATCCTTTCTTACAGCCTGGCATTGATCCATCACAATAATATATCACAACTTGTTCAGCCATTCCCCAATTTACGGGTGTCCGCTCAATTTCTAGTTCTTTGTACCACAAAAAGAACTGATATAATTATTTTTTTTTACACAAAACATGCTTTTCCTTTTTCTTTGATCTCTTTGGAATACAGACCTAGTAGTGGTATTGCTGGGTCAAAGGGTATGCACAGTTTTATAACTCTTTTGAGTATAATTCCAAATTCTTCTCTAAAATGGTTGGACCAGACTGCAATTTCACCAACAGTGCATCAGTGTCCCTGATTTTCCACATCCTCCCCTCCAGCATTTGTCATCTTCCTTTTCTGTCATGTCAGCCAATCTGATAGGTGCTAGGTGGTATTGCGGAGTTGTTTAAATTTGTATTTTTTAATCATTAGTGATTTAAAACATTTTTATGTGACTGTTGATAATTTTGATATCTTTTTTTTTTTTTAAAACTGCCTGCTCTTATTCTTGGACCATTTATCACTTGGGGAAGGCTTATTGCTCTTTTGGTAAATGTTGAGATAACAAATCCCTTATAAAAAAGAGATATTTACAGTGTAAACAATGACACTATAGTGAAACCATATATGGTCCTCTGATGCCTAATTCTTCTGATATAACAATACAAAAATCAGGGAAAGCCGATAATGTCCACCTGAATTTGAGAAACATGGTTAACCTGCAAACTGGTTAACCAACAATGAGAAGTCTTGTGTACTTATGGACCCCCGGCCAGAATTGTCCCCACCCCTTGACCCTCTATGAGGGACATAAAAGTGACTTGGGGTACCTTAAGGCTTTGCTGGAAAGTATGAACTCTGGCAGGGTCTGCCAACTTGTCGAGGTTTTGAAGACCTTCCTAGCAATAGACTTCTGGAAGCCAAGGGTTGGTCTGGAAGAGATAGAGGCAGTAGATGCTACAGGAGGAAGAGCTCTTTCACCATGACAACCAAGGGAGCCAAACTGCAGAAATGGATTAGGAAATAGCAACACTAAACACTTGTAGGTCACTCAGAAGCACAGAGTCTTGATAGTGCCATCTATTTATATTGAAAAAAAGAAGTCCAAAGACGCTGTGTGGGTGGGCCTTGAACTGAATGTCACACAAAGTAAAATTGATCATATATCAGAGAGAAAAATGGCGGGCCACCATTGTGAGAGTTATTTCAACACCCACAATTTATATTTAATTAATACATTGACTGATTATTGTACAGGTCAACATCCAAATAGATATCAGGCAAAACTGATCCTTATCATTTAAGGATATGTTCCTAACAGTAATATCAAAGACCTAAGACACTCAAGAATTCCTTTAAATAGTACAGATTGAGGTTACCACTATTTCACACAGTTGGGCCCACAGTTCCTTGACAAAAGCCATATGGATTTACCAACTGCTATCTGAGAGAGATACAGAGACAGAGAGAGACAAGACAGAGAGAGAGAAAAACACAGAAACAGAGAGAAGCAGAAGGCAAGAGTGATGCACACACAAACACAAAGAAGCACATAATAATACAGTTCATTTCTTTAACCAGAAAGGACCTCAAAGAAGATGAAGGATTAGATGGGAAAAAAAAACCGGCCACTCTCCCCTCCAAAAATGAGGGTGAAGAGAATGAGTTGGCAAGATTGAGTTTGTGGTCTAATAATCTTCATTCGATCCCCGTCTGGTTACTTACTGGCCATGTGCCCTTGAATACATCACTTCATTCTCTGAACTCTAATTTCCTCATTCATTACATAAGAAGTTTTGAGCTTGATAACCTTAGAGGTCCCTTTCAGTTCTAGGTCTGTGTTCCTATGAAACTCAAACCCTGCTTGTTTTTAAGCCCTGCTTACTGCTTCTCATACAGTTTGGTGATGGAGGATTAGTTTTTGTATTATGGTCTCCATGTCCACTTCTCAGGTCCACTTGAGGTAGCATTACACTTCCCATATTTCAAGTTCTGTGATGGCTTGTAGGGCTAGGAACAGTTAGAGTCCCAACTCAAGGGCAGGCACTGTTGTTGTTGCTGTCTTTGAGTGGTAGTTCACCAAAGTCATTGGCCAGTACTATTGGGAATGTCCTTCCCACAGCCCAAAAAGAAGGATTCCCTATAGATACTGAGTATCTGGATGCTCTTAATTGTAGATGACATAGTGCTTTTTGAATTTAACCATGGAATGCTATAGAAACACCTTTGAGAGAAAAAATGACCACTCAGAAGATCTTGCCCTAACAATTTTCATATAGAAATCAATGTGGATGAAGCATACCATTTTCCAAGAATATAGCATACAGTTAGACGGGTAGCTTATTGAATTATTTAATCAATCTACTGGTTCTGGGATTGAATTAAAAGAAGAAAATTGATTGGATTGCCTTTGGAAACTTTTACCTATTGCTTTCATGGATCCCAACATGCTCTGTGACACACAGGCTCATTTCTGATACCTTCATTCTTTGGGTGGTATTATGTAGATGCAAGTCATGAAATACTATTATATGATACCACGAAACACCAAAGAATCAAAGTTTTTAGGTGAGTCCAAAATCAATGGAATATCCATGATGGGTGTGAATTGGTGGAGGGATTTTGCCATTGATGATTCCCATAAAAGAAGTGGCACAGATGGCCTCATCAAGCATCTCTAGGACCAGAAACTATGTGTTCTAGTCATGCCCTGAGAGTCACAGAAAAAAATAGGGAAAGCTCATTGCACTAGTAGCTACCAGATATTAAAAAAAACAGTTGAAAACCCTTAACCCATTGGGTAGATTTGAGGGAGGATATTTCCAAGTGAACACAGGTAAAAGTTTCAGAGGATGCAAAGTATAAGTTGTTGGGTTCTGCAGGGGTGGGCTGTGAATCCAAGGAGGTGAGGACATTAGGCACTACGAGTATTGAGAGAAGCCCATATTAGCCAGAATGCTCCACCGCATTGGCCAAATTTCTTGGAGAATCATCTGTTACGGTACTCACTTCCCATTGTGATGTGTTAACAATGTCAAATTGACACAGGAGACAATCTATACTCACGTTGACAAAGAATGCTTAATATCTTTTTTCAGAGGCATTGGGGAAATGCACAGAAGATGATTTATGCTTTTCAGGGGGTTTACATAATGTAAGAAAAGTAAATGCCGAGCCAGTTATCCTATTGAGTATTCATGTTCCAAGGACATCCCTTAGACTAGAAATGTGGTTTTTGTTTTAAGTCAGAGCTGTTCAACAGCTCTACCTGTGCACAGGCACACACTTAGGATGTTCCTTAGAAAGCAGATGGGCAAATCCAATAGAATGAAGAAGCTATGACATTTGCTAATACACTTGGTCTTTTTAACATACACTCACATGTGTGACAAATGCACAGAAGACATAGGAATTAGAGTTAAGCTATCTGGGCTAAGGGATTTATTTTTTTGAAGCATGGTTGTCTACTCCAAATTTAACGCAACACACAAACAAGCATTTATTAAGCACCTGTGGTTCAAAGGAGTAGTCTCAATTGGTTGGCAACACTGGAAACCAGATAGCAATGGATTGAGAAGTGATTGAGAAGAGATAATGGAGGAAATCAGGACTCTCTGTAGGAGTTTGGCTTTGAAAGAGAAGAGAGATATGGAATGAGAGTTTTCAGGGATGTAGAATCTTGTGAAATATTGTTGTTCATTTTTAAAGGCTGTGGATGCTCTAGGTATTTGTGAGAGGCAGGAAAGGAATCATTTGGTAGAAAGACATGGAAGCTGAGATAGTCACAAAGTACTTAGTGTCTCTGCACCAATATTAGCAACGAACTAGGGAAGAAGCAATGTCGTGTTTAATTAGTAATAGACATTCTTTTGAAGAGGTAGAATATTTAATCTTGAGATGTTTCTTGTTAAAGTAAGAAACCATGAAGAAGAGTGAAGTGAGATAGTGAGACAGAGACAGAGAAAGGCACTGAAAGACACACAGAGAACCCAATCTACTCACACACAAACAAGTAATAAGAGGCAATGTCAGAGTTTATCCGCTACTCCTGTGTAGGCAAATCCAATGGTCTAACCACTGAACCACACTACCTTTCTCTTAATCCTCAAGATGTTTGATCAGTCACTAAAATAATATGAGCATCACAAATACAAGTTCAACAAAAATAGATGCTTCTTGTCATTCTGACTTCAGAGGTAGCACCGCAAGACTTGGAAGCAGGAGTACCAGAGTTCCAATCCCTCCCCTGGCATTTACCAGCTAGATGACCTTGGGTAAGTCATTTGAGTCCTGTCAGAACTAGAGCTTCTTCACTCACAAAGTGGGGCTGGTGAGCCCAGTACAGTGCCTCCCGCAGTGAGTACTTGGAGTTTCAAATGAAAGAACCTATGAAAAGTATTTGGCAAACTTGAAAGTAGCGCAGAAATGTCAGCGGTGTTTATCATCCTCTGTCAACTCATGAAGAGTTCCTTTCCTTACAAGTACAAAGGGACACCGGGTGCCCAACATCACACATAGAGTCAGCACCACTTGATCCTCTCTCGAGAACAGTGAATTCTATAATGGCTAGGCCAGCTCCCAGAGAAGAAGTGGATCTGTTCTCATTAGACAATTGCAATGATTGTTTAGAGATAATAACTATTTAGAGTAAGTACTACTTCTTTTAAAAGTTTTCTTAATATCTGGCTCCCTGCTGTCCAAGGAAAGAGGGTAGGGAAGCCCAGTGATTTTTTGGGAGGGTCATTGAAGTAGAAATGAATGTCCCTGAATGACATTACCAATGTTCCTGGAGTTGTTTGGATGGGATTTTGATAGATAATGTTTATTTAACAGGGGCAGTTTTGTGTCAATCTTTCATTGCTTGAACACCCTCTGATTAACACTATTTTAATGTGTTGAAATATTTGTCTTTTTTTCTCTCTCCATTCCAATATAGTCAGCCAGAGGGGAGCATTGCCATTCTAGTTTGGTGGCCTATTAACCATAAAGCCCAGCCTCTCTGTAAGCCTTCTGGCCATTAGGGGGAGAACTCGATTTGTGAAACAGTATAGTGTGTCTAAAAGGATGAAAAACTCAAGCCAACTGACCTTTGCTGGCGAGGCACAATTGGTTGATTTAGGACATCCTTTAGACTTCTCTGTTTCAGTGGTCAACAGGCTTCCATTTCCAGGGAGGGCATAATTTGTACAATAACCTAAAGTTGAAATTAGCCTGAAACAAACCATACTGTATTTAGAAGTAAAATCCATTAAGTTGTCTGTATTAGAGGAAGGAGCTGACTGATGGAGTTGAAGTCAGTTTGTTATGTTGGAATAGCTGAACTGGTGAAAAAAAATTGATCTAGCATGCAGGAACTGAAGGATGGCATGGAATGCCAGTGAGGTCACTTCACTTTCAGCATAACTCTTTCTAAAAGCATAATTCAGTCTTTCCCAACTGGCAACTTGGCCAGCATCAGGTATGATCTCTGTAGGCAGTGACTTTGACCCTCCATCTTGAATTGTCATGACCTTGAAAAACCAAAGGGATGCCATCTAATCTTTCATACACAGAGAATCTAAGAGGTTGAAAGGACCTCAGTGGTATGGAATAGGGAGGAGAGAAAACTTTTCAACATTCTTGACGAAGGATCAAGAGACACTTATTGGAAGACCTCCAATATGGGGAGATCCTCTACCTCTAGAAGAAGACCATTCAATTTCAGATTAAATTCAATTGTGAAGATGTTTTTCTATGTATCAATCCAAGATTTACCTTAGTAACTTCTATCCATTGCTCCTAGTTCAGCCCAAGGAACCAACACTAATAATATGCCTTCAAACATTGGCAAGTCAGGTCTTATGCTCTCTGTGAGTCTTATTTCTTCTGCCCATCTCTTTCATAAAATCTTTTACCATCCCAGTTGCCCACATGTGGTTGCTTTCCAGCTTGTCAGTGACATTCCTAAGAAATGGCCCCTGGAACTAGGTTCACTAATCCAGATGCAGTTTCCCCAAGACAGAGCCCAGTAAGCCTACCTTCTCGATTTTCTTGAAATCTACCCCTCTTAATGCTGCCTGATATTGCATTGGTTTTCTTGACTGCCCATCACACTGTTGACTGATGTTGATCTTGTGATTCAGTAAGACACTAGATCTTCTTTAGATGATCTATTGCCTAGCTAAGTGTCCTCCATCTTTCTACTTGTGAAGTAGATTTTGTTTCACCCAGGTGAGAAATTTCTAAATGTATCTGTGTTTATTTCCAAGTAAAGAAATCCCACAAACTTTAACACTGATTTATACCCCACCTGTTACTTGATCATGGGGAGAAGTTAATTTAGGGCTAAAATTATATGACAGCAGCAGCTGCTAGAGAAACTGTCATAGCACTCTGTGTGAATGAATGCCAGTCATTGATTGCACAAAAAATAAAAAGCCATACTTTCAAACTCTGGCCCTCCTAGTCCTTTTACTGATTCTAAATTTCATGTGACCAGCTGGCCAATAACTGAAAGTGATGACTATAAAAATCCCAATGAGGCATATTGCAATTCCAGGAGTTGAAGGTGGCCCAATCATCGTTCCTGGTGCCAAGTCAAAGGGAAGCCCAAGTAATGCCTACCTGCCGTAGACCAAGAATGTTGCATTTAGAGTCAGAGTACCTGACTCTAATTTGTATCTGGGTACAAATCCTAAACCTGCCACTTGAAAATGATGTGACCTTGGGCAAGTAATTTGACCTTTCTTGACCTCAGTTTTCATCTTTCATCAAGAGTAGGAGGTTGGGCAAGGTGACCTCTGAGGTCCCTTTCAGCTCTGGATCTGTGGTCCTATGTTTCTAGATTTGGCTTCATCAATTGTTGTCCCAGATATAAAATATGTCTCATGTTAGGACAATCAATCAACAAACATTTATTAAGCATCTACTATGCATCTACCATGGAGAAGGAAATGGCAAACCACTCCAGTATCTCTGCTAAGAAAACCCCAAATGAGATCACAAAGAGTTGGACATGACTAAAATGACTGAACAACAACTTATACTAGACTCATGCTAAAAGTATGGCACTGTGGGATGACATCTGATCAGGATAAATGAAAGCATGGCACAATGGGCAGATTTTGGAGTCAAGGTCATGTCTCAGGTGGACTCACATTGTCTGGTTGTGGTGAACCATGGCTTATCTTGGTCTTCTTTTTGTCTTTCTGGGCTTCTGTTTCCCTGTCTATAAACTGAAAGATTTATCCATGACAGCCAGGTGATGCAGTGGATAGAACACTGGACCTGGAGTGAGGAAGACCTGAGGTCAAAACCAGCCTCTAAAAATTTCTAGCTGTGTGACCCTGGGCAAGTCATTTCACCCTGTTTGCTTCAGTTTCCTCATCTGTAAAAAATATTCTGGAGAAGGAAATAGTAAATGACTCTAGTATCCCTCTCAAGAAAACCCCAAATGGAATCATCAGGAGTCAGGCATGACTGAAAAACAACTGAATAACAAGTATTTGGGTGCTGTATCATTGGGGGATACTTGGGGTACTGAAAAAGAGTCCAGCAGTAGGGGCCAAAGCTAGAAAATAAGGTTATGATTCATTAAAATAAGTCAATTGAAAGACCCACCACAAACTACACTTTTAATTTGCCAGTCACATTGTTCTTATTCTATCTTACATTATTCTCAAGAGAGAGGACTAGCCCTGTGGGCCAGCACACTGATGATCTAAGGGAAAAAGAGAGAGAAGAATGGTTTGCATTGAGGTTGAGTAAATATTTCCAAAATGATAAAAGGGACACATGAATGTGCCAATCTGTGACTGTACTTTTGTAATATTTGTCTATGTGACGACAAAGAGACATTTTGGGAGTAAACAAACAAACAAACAAACAAACAAACAAGCAGAGTCTGAGACCCTGAGTACTGCTTTCTTTTTAGTGAAACTAGTGTCACAATAATATGCTCTTAATAATGTTGATTGAACTGATGAATTGATTGATTGAAACTAATGCTTCCAAAATTTCTGTAGGACTGCTGTGATCAGCCACACATAGTGTAGGTTTACAGATGGGCAGGCAGCTAACACCTTTTTTCAGCTCTGACATACTCAGAGAGATACATCTTCCTGTCTCCAAAGGGATCTTGGTGGTGGTGGTTAGATACATACCGCAGGAGAAAATTAGAACTAATAACTGTAAAAAAAAAAAGATGAAAGTGAAAAGACCAAGGTGTTGTGAAAAGAGTGATGAATCTGGAGCTGCAGGAGCCAGACTCAATTCCCACCCTGACCACTTATTTCTTCTGTGACCTTGGGCAAGATCATTTAACCTTTAAAGACTTCTTCATTTATAAGAAATGAAGAGATTGGACTTGCTGTCCTGTACGACTCCTTCCAATGAGAAATCCTTGAATCTGGGTGGCTTTTACATAGTTTCATTCCTTTCGTTTTTCCATGAACAGCTCCATTCCGCATTGGTGGACATGATTTAGATGTTTTTCTTTTGGCTTAAACATGTGACTTCATTGGCATGGGAGACCCAGTGAGGAATAGCTCCTACTAATACACATACAATCGAAATAATCTAAGAGAACTATCTGGATCCCAGAGAAGTTAAAGGACCTGCCCAACATCACACAGCCCATACTTCTAATTAATGGGACTCAATCCCAGGCCTTTCTGATAGCAAGGTTGGCTCTCTAGCCTAAACTACAAGGTAGACAAATAAACTCAGTTCAGTTCCATTTGCTTATAGTAAGAAAGATGGGACACTGTTATTTTCTTTCCAAGACATACCAAATCTCCTTTGATTGAAGGGTCTAACTGACCACTTGTTTTGATGCCTCAAACACAGAAAGGGGAAAACTCATATCTAGGTTACTAGGTTACTTTGTGACTTGCTGAGCTACTGTAGAAATCTTAGTGGTGAAAGATTTTTGTCTTTAGATGAAATAGTCCAGGTCACTTGACTGTTTCTTGAAAATTAGAGCAATTTGATCACCTTGCCCAGCAGAGGGGAGGAAAGAGGAGGAAAGGTGGAAGATGAGACCAGTGATGAGGAAGATATTGGAGGAAGCTTGGGATTCCTACATAGTACCTAGCACATCATAAGGGCTTTGTAAATAACAATTAGTCAGTCACAAAGCCTTTGTTAGCCATGAAGGAGAGGAGAGATCTGGGACAATAGCAGACATAGTAGAAAAAAGTAAGGGTTTTTAAGGATTAGCAAGGCTTGGGTATTTTTATAGTCAATGGAGAAGGATAGTGAGAGATTGAATATGGGAGAGATATTGGGGCAGGTGGTGACTCAGTTGATAGAGCACTGAGCATGGAGTTAGGAAGAACTGAGTTCAGATCCAGCCTTAGACATTCATTAGTTGTGTGACCTGAGGGCATCTGTTTGACTTAATCCACTGGAGAAGCAAATGGCAAACCACTACAGTATCTTTGTCAACAAAGTTCCATATGGGGTCACAAAAAGTCAAATGCTACTGAAAGACTGAATAACAACAACATTGGGGATGATAGTGGGTATCATATGTTGGAGAAGATGGGATGAAAATACATTGAGGGTGTGTATAGAGTGGTTTGCCTTAGAAAGGAAAATGAATGTTTTCATGTGAGACTTCATGAGGAGAAGATAATGCACTAAAATATCTGAATGAGGTGAGATGAGGAAAGAGGAGCTTTTGGTGAAAAGCCTCATTTCTTTTTCTTTTTTTGTTTTTTTGGTGACATATGAATGAAAGCCCTTAGCTGAGAGAGTAGTGAGAGAAATGCCATTGAGGAGGGTCAAAAACATTTGGAATAGGTACAGTTGGTGAATGGGACAGAAAATCATTTAGAGAGCTATAAAAGATTGCCTTATTGTAGTGAAGGCCCAAGTGAGGTTATGTAACATACAATCAATTATTATGGTTTCATGAATTTCTCCAGCTCCATTCAATAGTATGTGAATAGGAATGAAGAAAGAAGATAGTAGGAATAATCCAAGGGTAGGTTTGGGTAATTCCTGGATGATGACCTGAGAATGAATTAAGGGGTGGAGGGAATGGAGATTACAGTGAAGACAAAGAATAGGGTTAGGTAACCCAAAGGCAGAGGGAGAGATAGAATGATAAAAGATAATGGTGAGATCAGAGCATTTCAAGGTACATTCATTCATGAAGATATCAACTCAAGAAGTCAGAAAGCTTCTCAGGCTCCACATAGAAATTTTGAACTCATGGAATGTCAATACTTCAAGAAACCTTTGAAGTCACTGAGGAAACTTAAGCCCAGTGAGAGGAAATGACCTAAGATCATACAAAGGAAGGGCTGGAGCCTGAGCTCAAGGGTTCTGACTCATTAACTAGACTTTATCCCATGCTGCCTCTTCCCATTGGAACCAATGAGTTTCCAATCACACCATGGGACTTGAGGATGTGGAAGGCAATGTTATACCACTCACTATCATCACTTTTCCAGGACAAACAATTGAAATACAGCATGTAGGTCAGTGGTTAGCCTTACAAAATGCAGTGAAAACAAAGGAAAAGAGGAAGCAGAAGGGGGAGAATCCCTGAGGAGTGATACTGTTTGGATTTCCTTTTTAGTTTGAACAAATTTGAATCTTTGTTGCTTGGGGCTCCCCCTCTCAAGAGCTCATCTTTGGGGTTGTTATGCTAAGCACTGGACATAACAGTTAACTCAAGGTTACTGGTAGAGTGGAAAGAAAGTCGAATTTAAATCCTGGTTGGGCTATTTAAAACCCGTTTGAGGGGCAGCTAGGTGGCACAGTGGATAGAGCACCGGCCCTGAAGTCAGGGGGACCTGAGTTCAAATCTGGCCTCAGACCAAACACTTGACACGAACTAGCTGTGTGACCTTGGGCAAGTCATTTAACCCCGATTGCCTCACTAAAAACAAAACAAAAAAACAAACCTGTGTGATCTTGGGCAAATCACTTTCCCTTTCTGATTCTAAGTTTCTTCATATGTCACATGAGAGTGTGGGACTAAGTTCTTCATATGTCACATGAGAGTGTGGGACTAAATACTGTTAAGGTCTCTTCTGGCTGTAAGTCTGTGATCCCACGAAGGGAGCCACATTAGCTTCAACTGTCATCTTCTACTCCCTCTGCTGACATGAACAGATTTATAGGCCTTATTGGAATTACCCTGGCTCCATCTTTCCTCCACCTGCTCTAAGGAGTTAGAGAATCTGGTTGTAATGAGGACGATAAATGCACCAAATGCTACTAAGCCTCAGGGGGATTTGAGGCATAAAACAAATGTTTTCATGTTCTGGTTCCCTTTATCTAATGCACATACAAGGCAATATTTTCCAAACAGCCTCTGAAACCCCACATGCCAAAACTGCCACACAAAGACTGAGATAGCTGTGTTGGTACTGAGGAATGAAGGTTATAAGCGGATGCCTCTGTGACAGGTAGGATGAAATCTGGGGCTGTAGGCATATGAGGAAGGATTGCAATAGCCATGGGTACATTTATTCACTTTAGGTAGAGATTCCTCTATGCACATTTGATTAGATTTGTTCCTGTTTGGTTTAAAACTTCGCATATCATTTTGTTCTTTTTGTCCACCAACATATCCCCCTTGTCTCTTCATTTGCTCTATATATTCCTAGCCTAAGCTACATCAGGTGAAATTAAGCTTGGGCATCCTTCAAGATGGCTGGAAATCACTGGAGAAATAATAACAGTGGGGAAAACAAAGGGGAGGATGGTGATAGATTTCCCTTCTTCCTCCCTCAGCATGCTGAGAGGGATCCATTGGAAAGACTTTGTGACAAGCCATGAAGAAGAATGGTACAAGATGGACCAGCATGGATGGGCTACAATCCATACTACTGGAAGGAGTGTCCATACCCCTGGGATCAGAGATCCATGGAAGTAATGATGATGAGGGTGATGAGGATGCTGACAGTGATCATGGCAATGATACTTGACATTTACAGAGCATCTTCAGACTCATAAAACACTTTGCCTATATTTGATCTTTTGGAAAGCTCTGAAAATATAAGCTTCTTGAGTGCCATACCTGTTTCCTTTTATGTCTTTGTAGCCCCAACAATAAGGCCTGGCACACAGTAGGCACTTAAGAGGTAGCTTTTGATTCATTGAGAGCTACCATGTAGATAAAGAGACACAAACAACCTTCCCATGAAGATACTGGAATTCAAACAGTTTCTCATGGAAATCAAGTGATAATGGACTGGAAAGGAAAGTCCTAATAGAGTTCATTTTTAGGAAATCTCTCATCTGATTTTCCTTAGACCCATCTTTGGACATCAACTGTTTGAGTTCCTCTCTCTCTCTCACATGCTAGATGTGGTTGCTCGGTTACTTTTTAAAGAGACAATTTAGCATCATATATTTAGAACTGAGATACTGCCGAGGCCAATGAGTCCTTCGATCTTACCTTTGAGTCTTTCTTAAAGTGATTTTTTCTAAGTGAACTGGTCTAACTCAAATTCACCTGTGAACAGATCAGCACCAAATATCTTTGACGCTTTTATTGACATCATTTAAGGGAACTCTGAATTGAATTTCACATCATCTCGTCAAGGTAGAAAATTTTGAATTTAGAAAACGCCTCCTAGTCTGGCCTCCTGGAATGTTTTCTTGGCCTAGCAGTGCCTAGGGCTCTTTTGTAAACATTAATTTTAGCAAAATTTTTAGTTCCAAGTTCCCTCCTTCCCTCCACCCCCTTCCACACCCATTAAGAAGGCAAGAAATATCATACCCATTATATATGTCAAGTTATGCAAAACATGTCCACATATTGTGAAAAGCGCAAGAAAAAAATAAAGAAAAAAACAGGCTTCAATCTACACTCAGAGTCCATCAATCCTCTCAGTGGAGGTGGAAAGCATTTTTCATCATGGGTCCTGTGGAATTGTCTTGGATGATTATATTGATCAGAGTAGCCAAGTCTTTCAGAATTGATTATCCTTACAATATTACTATTACTGCATACAATGTTATCCCGGTTCTGCTCATTTCACTCTGCATCAGTTCCTTTATGTCTTCCCAGGGTTTTCTGAAACCATCCCCTTCGTCATTTCTTACAGCACAATAAAATTCCATCACAATCATATATCATTCAACTGGGATCCATTCCAACTTTGACAGATTGTGAATCTGGAGCTTTATGGGAAACATGGGGCCAGACATTCTAATCTTTTGTTGTTCTCTTATTCTTGAGATAATATTTGTAAAGCATAGTGCCTAGCACATACTAATCTTCTAATAAATGAACCTTATTCCCTTGATGAGCTCACCATTGAAAGAATGTCTTTGGGCCATCCTGAGGCCACAGAATTCAGAGACTCTCAGAGACTGACATTAGCATGTCAGTGCACATACAAATCTATGTCAGAGGCCTTCATGTTAGTGGAAGGAGCTCTGGACTAAGATTCAGAAGACCCATGTTCCACCCCTGGCACCCTGTCAGTAATAGGAAAATTGTTCCACTTCTCTGTGCCTGTTTCCTCATCTATATGATGGGGAAGGGCAGACAGCACAGACCTTACCAGGTTGCTGTAAGACACAAGTGAAATAATATATCTAAGATGGTTTATAAGGCCTTAATCATGCATTGTTATTATCCAATGTCTGTGTAGGTTTTCCTTAGTGCAGAGGACTACTTGACCTCAGGAAGTCATCAATCTCTAGAACTGGGCTGGCCTTATGGATTGGTTATTTATTTTTTGTTTGCCTAACCCATGAGCTTTAAGAATGAGTCAGTATTATCCACCTATTTGAAGGTAATTCTTTCGAAGACTTTGGCTAATGCAATTAGCCCACGTGGACTCCAAGCAATATGCTGACTAAAGATTAAATGTAAACTTGGCAGGAGGCCTGCAGTGGAATACCCTAGGGCTCTGGATTGGGTCTTGTACTGTTAAACAAATTTTATCAATGAGATGATGTAGTTATCAAAGAAGCAGATGATCCAAACTGGAAGGGATGGTCAACGTGGCTAGATGACATTCAAGAGCCAGAAACATTCTGATTAGTGAGATGACTGGGCATCAGCAAATTGGATGAAATTCAGTAGGGAGAAGAAACCTAGTCTTAAAGTTGGGAGGTCTCCCTGCTCTTCTCCTATCCCTCCCTATCTGCTAGTGCCTTCTCTTCTACGGTCACCTTTCATCTATGATGTTTCTTATCCTGTTTATACCTATTTATATGTTGTCTTCTCCATTAGAATGTAAGCTCACTGAGGAGAGGGACCGTATTGTTGCTTTTCTTTTCATCCTTTGCACTTAGCACAGTGCCCGAGACATATGTTCATAGTAAGTACTTGCTGGTTGATTGATTTTTAAAATTGAATTTAAAGACTCACATTCACAAGTATGAGATGGGGAGAGACTCGAATACATTTTGAACAAAGATCTGGGGTTCTTAGTGTAACTGCATACTCAATATGAGCCCACAGTTTGATAGATAGACCATGAAAAGCTGATCCCATCTTATGGGAAGGGCACAGTGTACAAAAAGAGAAAGTTCAATAAGTCATCTGCCTTCTGCCCTGGGCACTCTCTTGTGGGTTTTTGTTGATTTATCATCCTTATGTTATAGGAAGGAGATTTATAAACTGGGATAATAGGATCTGTAGTAATTAGCCTGGAGAAGAGAAAGTTTGGGAGAGTGGGTCAAGGTAATTATCTTCAAGTAGTTCAAGGTATTTGGAGGGGTGATTAGATGTATTCTTATCCTCAGCTAGTGGGCAGATGAGTGGGGTAGGGGTAGGGGTGCGGATTTGCAAAGTGGTCAATTTAGGCTGCTTATCAAAAAGACCTTCCTGAACAGTTTTCCAATTGGAGAATGGGCTGCCTGGAGATAATGTGGTTTCCCCTCCCTGGAGATCTTCAAGAAAAGCCCGCAAAACCAATTGTCAAAGATGTAGAGAGGATTCTTGTTTAGGTGCAGTGTCTGAGGTCCTTTCCAGTGGATAAAGCTCTAGACTTACAGTGAAGAAGACCTGAGTTCAAATCCTGCCTGTGTGTGACCCTGGGCAAGTCATTTAACCACTGCTTCATTTTTCTTATTTGTAAAATGGTGATAATAATAGCATCTAGTTTACAGGATTGTTGTGAAGATAAAATGAGATATATCTAAAATGCTTTGTAAGCTTTATTATTGTTATCATCATCCTCATCATCGTCACCATCACCATCATCATCTTCATCTTCATTTCTAACCCTAGCATATCAAAATCCAACTATTTTCTTACATCCTTGCCTACCACTGTTAAAGAAAGGAATGTGGATTGTACTCAAGCACATATGCAGCCATAAGGATTAGCAATGATTTGGACACGGAATTCTATCCATTGAACATGCTCAGACTAAAGCAGATCTTAGTGATGTTCTCTCGGAAGCCAAGGTCCCTAAATGCCTGCAGGTGCCCACTGGAAACGTGTCCAGAGTCCCCTAGGAGTAGTTTGTTGGCTCACTGGGGCTTGAGCAGACACCAGGTCCAACTACACATGGTCTATTTGTGGCCCCTGCCTGGCATATCTTCAGCTGGCTTGCAGATAACACCCACATTCTCATACCACACGAAAGGTCAATAGGTTCAGCTCAGTTCCACCCTATGCAGTGAGTGATTGGCATTCCTTAGCCCTGAGTGGGAGGGGGAAAAAAACATCACCTGTGTTCTTAGAACCTCTCCTTCAGCAAGGCTGGAAGAGAACCCCACATTCCCCAAAGCCTAGCTAGCAGCTATCAAAGGCCCCAGGACCATCACTCTTGTACGTTCTTCAAAGGCTCCATATATATGGTAAGAGAAGAGAGCTCAGGTGAATGAAGGTGTGCTGACCTAGCTCTGGGTCCCTCCTGCACTTGATTTTGCCTTTTTTTTGTATTCTCAGAACTTTGCAACGTGCTTGGAATATGATTCAAAATCTTCATAAATTCTTGCTGACTTTTCCTAATCAGCCATATCTCCTTCTACCCATCTCTTCCTAAAACAGTGAAAGGCATGAGGAATGCTGGGCCAGAAAAGTCACTTCATCCTCTGCTTCCTTGGAGCATAGAACTCAACTGGGAGCCATACAGGCTAAAGAAGGAATATGCCTTCTCTGCAAACTCCAGGAAAAAGCCAGCACCTCTGATGGATAAGAGATAGCTCCTCAATATTCTTTCAATGTCTGTAGCACTTTAAAGCTTACAAAATGCCCCACTCACTACAACCTTGTGAAGTGGGCAGTATAAATATTACATCTCCTCTTTTAGAGATGAGGAAACTGAGGCTGATGAAGGTGAAATGAAGAGCAGGGTCAAAGAGTCAAGGTACTTGCCTCCCTTCTGCTGGCCCTGGAGCCTAAGGGCACACTGTCCTTCCTGCAGGCCAGGAAGAGCCTCTCTGTATACTACTGAGGTTCAGGAACATACTACTCAAAAGCCAGGGATGGTTGAACTTGACTTGTTGTTTGACTTTTTATTTGTAACCCTAACACCTAGAATGGTGCCTGGCACATAGAAAGCACTTCATAAATGTTTGTTGACTGACTAAAATCTATCCCTTTCTTCAAGACCCAGTTGAGAGGCCACATTTTTGAGAAAACCTAGCTTTTGGATCCTGCTGAAATGAGATCTATCCTCATGTTTTCTGATAGCTCATGGCCAGCTTCACTCCTGTGACCTTACCAGAGCTTGCTTTGATTTTTGTAACAGTTCTTTGGGATGTGAGGAAGGGAAACCCAGCTCATATCCACCAAGAACTTACATAGATAAAAACATTGGTTTTATCACACAGAGTACAGTGGGAGCATGTGCCAGGACATTACAGAGTCATCCATGGCTCCTGTTGCCTGGATCTGAGCCCTACCCACAGTAAATTGGAAATGTCTACCCCCAAACTGGTCAGTTCTTCCAGGAATGCTCATTGGCCTCAGGATCTCTGGAAACTTGATTCTTGAACTATTTTATTCTAAAGTACACAAAAGGAGCCAGAGCCCTTTAGAAATGTGCCAACCCAGGGCAGGCAGACCCCAACGGCCTCAGAATTGGTATGTTTACTTTGGTCCTTGATAGTTTGTTTATAGGAAGGAAGGAAGGAAAGAAGGGAGAGGGAGGGAGGGAGGGAGAGAGGAAGAAAAAAAAATTAAAAGTTTACTGTGTGCTAGGCTCTATGCTAAGTGTTGGGTATATAAATACAAAAGTAAGACAGTTCCTGTCCTCAAGGAGTTTACCTTTAACAGGGGAGCCAGCACAGCTGGGATTATAACCACTATCCTTCCAATCTTTCCTGAGTTCCAGCACTCCACTAACTGGAAATTTCAAATGGGGCTTGCCCTAGACATCTTTAGCTCAACACGTCTGACACAGAACTTTGTGTCTTTTCCTCAGCTGATCCTCTTCCAGATTTCCTTACCCACCCACTTTCCAGTTTCCCAGGCTTGAGACCTTGGTGTCGTCCTTGGGTCCTTGCTTTTTTCTCCCCCACATGTCCAACCCATTGTCAATCTTGTCATTTCTTTCTCCACAAAATCTCTTGTTTGTCTTCTCTCCACTACACAACTGACACCTTAGTTCAGGCCATTATTGCTTCTCACATCTCAGAGTTCTCTTTACCTGGTAAAGACCTTTGCATATCTTCATTAGCTCCATTTGGCCATTACTTTTATAAACTTTGAGAGTCAAATATCAGTATGTGGGTGACTCAGTGGTTAAGCAGAGGACCTATGGCAATAATTTCATGGCTACTGTCCCTACAGATTTAAAAAGTCACTTTTCTAGCCTGGTCAAATGAGAAATAGTGTTGGCTTTGGGATTAGAGGAACTGAATTTGAATCTTGGCTATTAGATACCTGAGCAAATCACTTTTTCCCAGGGTGGGGAACCTGTGGCCTCAAGGCCGCCTGTGGCCCTCTAGGTCTTCAAGTGTAGTCCTTTAACTGAATCCAAACATCACAGAGCAAATCCCCTTAATAAAAGGATTTGTTCTGCAAAACCTGGACTCTGTCAAAAGGCCACACACCCAAGGACCTCAAAGGCCACATGTGGCCTTGAGGCCACCAATTCCCCCCTCCTGCTTTATCCTGTGGCTCAGTGTCCTCATATGTTAAATGCATGAGGTTGGATTAGATGCCTTCTGAGGTCTTTTGCAGTTCTAAATCTATGATATTATGAAACCTTATGAATTGTATCATGTTATTACCATCTTCCCTCTACAGAAGGAGATATTGAGAATTTAAGTGACTTGCCCTAGATCACATAACTAAAGATTTGAGCAGAGGCTTGAACGTGGGAGAACTTGGTTCCCAGGACTCTGCACTCCCCAAGGCTGCTATTTCAGGTGAGACATCAATCAAAGGATTAGAACTGCAAAAATAAAACACGCTGTCACATTGGGCTCCATATGTTATGTCAAGAAAAAGACTTATAGGAACACACATTTATTTACATTTGTAGATATTTATGATACATCATCTAATTCATTTTTTCTTTCAAAGTTAATAGTACATTTGGCAAGTTAGTCCTTGGATAAAGTTGGGATATTAGGCCCCATCCTAACATGATGCAAGATAGCTCAGTACATGTAGAAAAAAGAGAAAGGCAATGCCTCCCACCCCCTAAGAATCCTACTTTGTTATTTTCCCTCCATCTAAGCATGGGGCCAAGAGCATGCCTCATTGACTCTGTCTGTCATCAATCACCTCTGATCAGTAACAAGCAAAACCAACTTTGAGGAGTCACTTTGCTTAGGAGCCTGGAGACCCAAAGGCTTTTGAATCTACTCATGATTACGTGCTGCTTGTCTCCTAACAGAATGTAAGCCCTTTGAGGACAGAGGCTGCTTAACTATTGTCTTTGTATCCTCAGCACTTAGCATAGTGTATGACACACAGTGATTGGATAAGAAATACTTGGTGATGATTGATTGATTGAAACATGGAGACATCTTTAGGCAGCTCAGTTAGAGACTCTTCATTCTCTTTCTCTGACTTGTATTTCTTTCATTTACATGTGACACTGGATTGAAGCTATGTGACTGGATACCCTGTCAATTGGGTCAGGATCAGATGGTGGGAAATGTGCTCCCTGTTAATAAGAAGGCTGGGATGTTAGGGAATGCATGTCTGTCTTTGTCTCTTAGTATCTCTTACCCCCCCGCCCCACCCCCAAACCCCACTCTCTCTCTCTCTCTCTCTCTCTCCTTCCCTCTTCTCCCTCCAGAGCCGGGTGCTTCCAGTAGTGTTACATAGAGGAAGCAGAAGCCTAGCAGAACTTCCAAAAGGTTTGCTTTTCTTCAAAAGTTCTCCCATCCAGGCACTCCAGAGGCAGGAATCAACTCTTTCATCTGGCCTGTGCCCAAGCCCTCTGTTTCTTTCTCTACGTACACTGTAGTAGTATTGCTCTGGTCAAGGGCCACACCTAAACTAGGGCCCAAAGGGAAGACGAATGAGCAAAATGAGTCCCATTGAATGGGCTTGGATAGGGGTCCAATGGGTGAGCGACTCAGCCAGTCCTACAGGGCATTCAGGGTGCTACCAGAGGATTCTTGTCAGACAAAGCTACGGTATCTGGTCTGAAGCAGGTAGCGTTGTTCTCCTGATTCAGTTGGGCTGCCATTTCCTCTATGAGAATATCAGAGCAGTGAGCTGCCTATGTTGATGCAGGACCTTTTGTGAAGCTTTTAGGGTGGCTTTACTTAATGCACTCCAACCTCACAGGTTTGGCTCAGGCCTCGGCAGCTGGAAATAGCTAACAAATGGCTTCAAATATTGCCTAGTTTCTATTGTATTTCTGTTCTCTATGTTGGCAGGCATGATATAGTGGCCTGACATCATCTCTCTTAAATCTCTCTCTCTCTCATTTAGAAGCTTGTTTTAGGTTTCCTGAGGCTTGGGGACTTACGATCCTATTATTCATCCATGGAGAGAATATTGGAGGAGGATTAATATAAAGGCAGGCAAGGTTCAGAATCCAAGTCACTTCAAAAATAGGAAAAAGTGGTAAGTAGCTATGGGTATAAAAGGCCTACTCCTAGGCATGTCTGCCTGTCCCAGGGGTATGGGTATGTTTTTGTAGCCATGGGGGTGTGCACACATCAGGTTAAGGAGAAAATGGAGGATAATGGCCACAACAGAGGAGCATACACAGATACAGAGCTGGAAGGGACCTCAGGGATCATCAAGACAGAACCTTTCATTTCCTGGAAGAGAAATGGCAGCTGACACAGGTGAAGAGATTTGTAAAGTCGCCACCATAGTGAGCAGCAGAATTGAGGTTGGAACTGAGGTCCTTTCAGTCTGGGACTTTTGTGCATTTGGGAAACTCACATTGCTTCTGAGCTTCAGTTTCCTTATCTATCCATCCATCCCTCTATCTACCCATCCATTTCTCTCTTTTCTTTCTTCTCTTTCTCTCTTTCTCTTTCTTTCTTTCCAAGTATTTGATTTAGTTGAACAGTATTACTTTAAAAAGGGGCTTGACCCAAGGTCCATAAGCTTTTGAAAATATACTTAATAACTACATTACAATATAATTGATTTCATTGTAATCATCTGCATTTTATTTTATGCACATTCAAAGATTATTCTGAGAATAAGACCCTCATTGGACAATAAGTCCTCAGATTGCCTGTGACAAAAAAAAGGCAAAAATCTCTGCTCTAAAGGGTCCTTTTTGACAAGATGTCTCAAAACACATACCAACATCATACAAGATTGTTGTATAAATTTGGACATAGAAATAATCTTGTTCAATGATTATCATATCAGTTGAAGAATAAAACAGAAAGATGTTTGCTTATGAAATGTGGTCTCCATTCTTATAGTAAATGTCTGTCCATGCAGATCCTGAACACAGAGTTTAATTAGAAGAGGGTTCCCCTATGAACAGAGAGCTCATTCAGATGTTGCTCTTCTCTTGGGGCATTGAGCTCAAGTCTCACAAGGACATAATGCATCCACAATGAGACTCATAATCAATGACTTATATTGAAATTCTTATTTTTTGTCAGTAAGTTGATAACAATAAAGAAAGAAAAGTTGAAAGAGAGAGATCAGCCTAACTCACCACCCACACAAAAAGACCAAATGAATGAAAACACATTTATTGTTCAAACTGTGGTAAGCAATAGGCAAGCAGTCTATTGAGTTAATCCATGATTATAACTATCTAGTACAGGCTGTGTCAATGGGTAAGGTCCAATGCTTGGAATGCAAAGAATACAAGCTACATTGCATTTTTCAATGTTTTCAAGCTCTCCTTGACATTAAAAATATGTATTTTAAACCCTATCATTCTTCCTTTTGTTCTATATGGCATAAAATTCAACTGCTTCTGACAAATCAGAATTGTGGACAACCTGGAGTGTAACCTGATGAAGTTCAGGAGGTATAACTAAATTGTAACATGTTGTCAAGGATGATTTGCATGAAAAAAAAGTCACATAAAAGAGAATGTCTGGGAAATGTAGATTTGGGAAAGGAAACGGACCTGTTATGTATTGAAAGGCTACACTCTGACCTGTGAAAGGTTAAACAATAGAGGATGGAGATCCTCCAATGTATCAAGGAGATGCTTGCTAGAGCACTTTTATGGGAGGATCACAAGGTGTGAGCAGATTGGGATCTTCAGCAATGGACAGAGCTCACTGATTTATCACAGTGTGAAAGTGTTGCCACTAGAAGCAGTAAGCTTCAGTTATCTGGGATTGTGGTGTAGCTGAGGGAAGGAGGGAGGGGAGAGAAAGGGAGAGAGAGAGACAGAGAGAGAGACAGAGACAGAGACAGAGACAGAGACAGAGAGAGAGACAGAGACAGAGACAGAGACACAGAGAGAGAGAGAGAAAGAGAGAGAGAAAGAGAGAAAGAGACAGAGACAGACAGAGACAGACAGAGAGAGAGAGAGAGAGAGAGAGAGAGAGAGAGAAA
>NW_020954577.1:17747739-17768996 GCF_900497805.2 Vombatus ursinus | reverse complement strand
AGAGAGAGAGAGAGAGAGAGAGAGAGAGAGAGAGAGAGAGAAAACCAGGATGAAGGAAATCAGCTATGCTGGGACTGACTGACTCCTCAGGGCAACTCAAGGCAGCTCACAACTGGGTTTTGTCCACTATTCTGCTCTTGGAAACTTAAAGGTGCTGTATTGGTTTCAAATCTCTCCCTTACACAGTCTGACAAAACAGGGGCTGATTCAAGATTTAGTTACAAAAACTTGAGTGTGTTCACTACAAAGAGCAAGGGGTTTGTTTACCAAACTCCAAGTTCATTTTTTTAAAGCAAAAGTCTTTGAAAATGGCTATAATGTGGGCAAATATGTGGCCAGAAAGCACAGTGGCTTTTCTGAGGAGTGAAACATTGTCTGGGCTGTGACATTTCCAAACTGATGGTTGTATTTACCACATATGAATCTTGCTCTTCTCAAATAGAAGTCTGTAACCTGGGGCTTGAGGGAAGCATTTCATCTGAGCTACAATCTAGGAGTCAAGCACAACTCTGAATAAGTTATTTTTTTTCTAAATTACCTTGATCAATGTCAGGTTAATAAATAGTGCCTTAAATTTCAACTCTTAGAGTGTCTTCCTTCCTATATTTCATGAGAACTATGAATAACAAGGCATCCTTTGATGGATCTGTCCAATTCCTACTGCCCCAGGGGCCAGATCCCAACCCACCTATCCCCTCTTGACTTGGGTAACACTTGTTCATGGTCTCCTGCTGATTCTCCATGGTGAGTACAGTTTGTGTTGACTTTTTTTTCCTTCCTCCAAGCCTTGGTATTTTATGGGAATTGACAGAGCTCATCCTCACTGAGGGTCTTGTCCCCTCCTCTTTGATGACATGCATAGAGTCTTTGAGCTATTCAAGTCATCATTGGTAATATGATGCAGCCTCTTCATGTGCATCTTGCCTTGCTCCATCACTTTTAGGATGATCCAGGTAGTTCAATCCCTGAATTAAAAGGGGCATAATAAGAGTAGTAACTAATCACTCATTTTTCTATGGTGTTAAAGAGTTTATCAAATTATTTCCTCAAGACAAGACTGTCTGTCCAGTAGAGAATATCCCATCTCACAATAAGCATTGGGAGGGCGAACTCCAAAAGAAAAAAAAGGGGGGGGGTTTGACCTTATAGAAATGACAGTTGATTTTGGCCGGTGCATCCTGGACACAAATAAACAAGCACAAGCTAATTAGAGGGAGAGAACATGGGAGACACTTAATGATGCTGATGCTTGTTGACTGACTGACTGGGAGGAAACTTACCAGTGCTGTCTGAAGATGTTCTATATTTTACAAATGAGGGCAATAAAGACTTAGTGAAGGTTCTAGGTTTTTAAGAATCAAAACAAAAATTTGAAAACAGAGCTTTGGGGTTCAAGGCTGGTGTCTATCTCCCCAGTGCCCTGGGTGTGACCAGTTATCCATGATTTCCACAACGTCCCTTTTACATGATTGATACCATGATTGATGCTCGCCCACAGCTCCTCGGACTCGACTGGCCACAATGTGCCATCTCTGCATTTTGCTTGTCCTGCTGGTCATCCTGTTTTTGGTTTTCCCTTTTCTCAGCTCCATTGAGAAGGAGAATAAGCTTTGACAAAAGTTCATGTCTTCTCCCCCTTGCCATGATGTAAGTTAAGGCTGCTGCCATTTATGTCCTATTATCCCCCAGCAGAAAAGAACAGTTCCCATTCAGAGTTGGAGAAGCCTGGCCCCTGTTATTCTCCATCACTGGTGATCTCTCTATGCTAGAAACCCTCCTGGCCCACTTTATCTGTGTCTATTTATCAGGAAGACAAAGAGCCTCTTCTGGGAGAAAGGCCAGGGAAAGATCAAGATTGATGGCCTGGCTATATGGAGTCTCTAGGCTCCTTTTAGGAGGATTGGGGCAGTAAGGGGACACCCTTGATGTGCCAAGAGGGGGAGTTTCATTTTTACAAGACAATGAGGAATGAACCACCCTAATTTTGTATCACAGACTTAAAGGCCACTTCTTCAGGGAACCAGACAGTCAAGGAGCCTGTAACTTAATCAACCCATTCCTTCCCGTATGATCTTAGAAAAGTCTCTGAAGCCCTTTGGTTTCCTGCTATCTCTTCTGTAAAATGGGAGAGGGGAGAATATGCAGAATGGTAAAGTGCATCACATTCCTACCATATGACCATCCATTTAATAAATTATAACTGCTTTACCCAGAGACAGAAGGATTGAGGCTAGGGCACATGGGTGGGGGCACAGTGGCTGTCTTTAAGCATTTGAAGGAGTATTGTGGAAAAAAGGATTAGTTTTGTTCCGGCCCCTAAGGGCAGAACTAGGAAGAAATAGTCAAAATTTCAGACTTGCAGATGAAGGGAAATATTCCAAATAATTAGAGCTTAATCATCTTCATCTTCATCATTATCATCATCATCATCATTATAATGCCTTAGGAGGTAATGAGTTTGCCCTCACTGGTAGCCTTTGAACACAGTCTCGATGATCTTTGTCAGGAGTGCGTGAGTGAGGATTGCTTGAGTACAAGTTGAACTGGATGGCACTGAGGCCCCTTCCAACCCTGAGATTCCCTGGGATTTCAAGGCTAACTGGCTGACTTCTACATTTCCATCCAACTCTCATCATTGGCTTTTTCTATCCTTCCTTGCTCAGCTTCTAGGGCAGATACAAAGGAAGAAATGGAGGGAAAGCCGAGGCTTTTTTTTCCCCATAAAAGGGATAATGAATAATTCAGAGTTGACTGGAGTTGGCTTTCTCCATCCAACAAGGTTAACAGGTTTTTTCATCTGTTCTCATCAAGTTCTTTAAGATGTACATGTCAGAGTGTGTATGAGCCTGTAGCCTCTGGTGAAGAGCTGAGACATTTACAATCAATGGAAATCACACACCTCACAATAGTATTTTTCAACCGATGTTCATTAGTGAAGCTTATTCTTGTCTATCAACCAGAAAAAAAATCCTGTTTTGTTAAAATAAACATGAGCATTGGCATGGTTATGTTCGGAGAAGATACAGCCATGACCAAGAAAACATTGGGGTTTGCCCAAATGTGCCACCATGAGCCCCCACCCCCTCTTCTTTATGCCCCCTGAGATGCTCTAAGATGGGTTCAATTTAAAAACAAAACAAAGAACTCTAAGGATTGCATCCTATTAATCTGGTTTCCCAAAGATAGTTACTGAGATTGGATCTTGGGCCAGAAGTGGCCCACTGACCTTTCTGGACAGTCCTTGACCTAAAGACTTTTAATATTTTTTGAAGTCAAGTATGTTTAAAATGTAAACACTATTCTTAGCATACAAAATGGGCAGTGGGCTAGATTTGTCCCACAGGTCATAGTTTGCTGACCCTGGGTCAGATAGTACAGACTCAAACAATGTATGAGTTGTGAGGATTATCAGAAAGTGGCTAGTCCATCCCCCAAATGAGTAACCAATCCTATGATCTGTGGATCTAGAAGTTGCTTAAATATCCCCACTGGCCAGAGTAAGCCTTGGGCCTTGGCCTGTAGTATAGCCTGAAAGCCAGCCAGGCCACATCTAGGAACCCTGCTTTGGGGAATGGGTGGGAACTCCCTCCATTCCCAGAACTCAGTCTGTTTTTAGCAAAGTAGAAAATGTCTGTGGAAATCCAGTTCTTTACTCAAGGACCAGACTAGGCAGCGTCAGAGATGGGGCGTTGAGCTCTGGTGTTCCCAGCTTCATGCCTATCATTCTAGGTCTAGTTTCTCCAACACTCAAATGAATGTGTATATTTAATAGACAGAAAGAGTGGCAATAGCTCATTAATTTTATATTTGTATGATTCACGGAATCAAATTTTAAACCTCCAACAGTAACTAACATTTGTATAGTCAAATACTTACTTTGTGCCAGGCACTATGCTACGTGCTTTACAATTATTATCTTATTTGATCCTCACCACAACCCTGCAAGGTAGGTGCTATCATTATTCCCACTTTACAGATGAGAAAACTGAGGTTAAGTGACCTACCCAAGGTCGTACAACTGGTAAATGTCTGAGGCAGATTTGAACTCAGGGCTTCCTGATTCTAGGCCTGGCACTGTATTACCTGGGACACCTAGAAAAGAACCTTTATTTTCTCCAGTATTGCACAGTAAATAGGAGCAGACAGACCTGGGCTTAAGTCTTCCTTCTGGCACATCCTGACTGAGTAACCCTGGGCAATTCACTCACCTCTCTGTGCTCATGGCAACTCTCTAAGGCTGTCGGTTGAATAGAAGGGGCTGACCTGCACTGGTAGCAGGAGCTCCTTATTCCAAAGGAATCTTAGGACAAGCCCTATGGCCTATCCCAGTGAACCAAAACCAGGCATTCAGCTTTCAAAGGCTGCATCCTTAGAAATCAAAAGTGGTTCCAGCTTACTCCACATAGCACATGCTTGTGAATCTATTTTCTTCTGCTTTGTTAGGAAATATTTTAAGAGCATACAGTAGGGAATGGGGAACAGTAATTAGTCTGGTTTGGTGGCAAATGGAAGTACCAGCCCACCATGTAAAATCGATGAATAATAACAATAATAATAGCTAACATTTTTATGGTGCTTTCCAAAGATGACCTCGTTTGAGTCTCTCAACATCACTGGGAGGTAGATGTTATTATCATCTCCATTTTACAGATGAGGAAGCTGAGGCATATAGCAATTACATGGCTTGTTCAAGTTCACATAGCTAGTAAGCCTCTGAAGCATATACAGCAAGGTGAATTCAAACCCGGGTGTCCTCTGACTCCATAGCCCGGTCTCTCTTCACTTTATCACAGTAATTCTATGTTTTTATTGTTGTTGTTGTTATAAGGGTGACTTTGTTAACAAATTGAATAATTAAGGGGAAAAAAAGAGCTAAGCTATCCCATGTTATGGTCCTTTCCTTCTATCTCCATTGTGAGACCCAGAAGCCTCTGGCTGCTGGTTTGCCTTTGACCTAGATGTGATAAGCCATAGCCCCCTCCTCTCTGGTTCTAGACAAAGGGTCCAAGTTGTGTGTATGTGGGAAGGGGGGGACAGTGTTCACCTTTGACTTTGTTTCAACTTTAATAGCACTCAATCATAATTAATTCTGATGATCTTAAACTAAATTAGAAGCAATAGGGATCACTGCAGGGAGGGGAAAGCAGAAGGACACCTTGTCCTGGGCCCAGTGGGTAACTTTAACCCAATTTAGAAGCCCATTTGGTCTGTGGCAGCCCAGCTCCAAGCCAAGTGGTAGGGACTCTAGCCCATGGGAGGGAAAGGGGCTTTGTCTTTTTGCCCAGACTTGGTAAATGTATGGGGGCCTGGGGCTTTTCATTAGGCAATCAATAATATGTTTTTATTAGTTCCAGAGTACTGAACAAAACCCACTAGAAACCATCTCCCTCCACTGTTTTGGGTGTGAATACCACAATTAACCCAAGAAAAAATAAATTAGTTTTTTTTCTGAAATCTGGAGGGTTTCAAGTTGTAAAAGTCCAATTACAAATTAGCAAGCTGTGAATAATCAGATAAAAAAAATTCAGACTTGAGGCTGCAAGTGTGTTCCTTGTAAAATCCCTGAAGATTTATGATGTTCAAGTTGTACAGAAATTGATGAGGAAAGGAGCATCACAATAACACTTGGAAGTGTGATCTAGCCTGGCTCAGAGCAGGGACACTTTCTCGTCTCTTGGGAACATTCACGTGTGAAGGAGAACACTCATTAGCTGAAGAATGCTTAATGGAGGGCAATCAGCATGGGGAAGCGTCTCAAGTCCGCAAAATGTGAGGGAAATCTCATGGAGGTGGAGAGGAGAAGTCTGGGGTGAGGCCAGTGATGACTGCTTCCAAGGTATCCCATAAGATAACGTGTGCTTCGTGAAACTTAAGGCCCTTTGGCAATATGACCTACAGTGATCATTACTTGAAGAACCAACACATGGAAGGATTTGCCTTGTTCTGTTTGCTCACAAAGATCTGTGCATGGAGCAGTCAAAGAAAGCTCCATTGGCCACTCCCTGCAACCTGCCAAAAAGGAACACATTCCTTCTGGCATTCAAGGCCTCCTACAATTCAAAACACACCTGCTTTCCTATTTACCTTATACTCATTCTGGTAAAGTGAAAAATTATGTTGCAGGTGAAAGATGAAATGACTGAGGAAACAAAGGTTCACTCTTCCAAGCCTATCAGTTTATTAAGCAACTTGTGCGCAGCGATTGCCCAACAGACTCATATGAGACCTGCTCAGCTTAGGCCTGGACCCCAAATACAGGGCGAAACAAAATTTTATACATTAAAAACAATTACTCAAATGAGACCAATCAATTCAGAAGAAATAATAAGAAACATTAGGTAATCTGATTTCTAATTGGATGAAACATTAGAGACTTTGCAAGTTGGGAGGAAATAGCAAACAGGTACAATTCCCTACATTCAGAAAAAGAGGTGTCCCACTCCCCCCAAGTGTCTGTGAACAATCAAAGGAACAAGGAACCATAACAAATTGATCAGTATGGTGCCAGTTTACAGAGAAGACATGTGGGTTGCTTGTGAGAAAACTCCTTGCCTCAGTCTTTGGGTGTGATTGGGCTTTGGGTTCACATAACTGAGGTCCTTAGTTAAGGGTCTCTAAGCAACAGGTAGGGGAGGTCCAGTTTCCCAGCCACACAGGGCTATGTTCAAACAATGCAAGAAGGTTTTCTCCTAATTCCCACAATTGAATAAACTTTTCTCACTAGACAGAATTTGGACCAGACCCATAATTGAATAGAAAAGGAACTGGGCTGGCTCCAGAATTGACTCACAAGATGGAGTCAGTGTGGTTCACTCAATTCCCACAATTAACCCCTTCCTTTCCTAAGCCCCTCAATTCCCTCAATTCAAAACAAGAGAAAACTGTCCTTTCTCTTTCAGTTTCTAGAGTTTCCATTCACAATGACTAGAAATGTACATTCGGGGCAAGGTCCTGGGCAGAACCCTTTTTTTTTTTCTTTTTTAAAGTAGTGGTGCTAGTGCCCCACCCATTGACATGAATTTATTGTACATATGTACTGATGGTCTTATGTGTGTAAACATTGCCTCCTCAAAAAAAAAGTAAGTTCCTTGGGGGCAGAAACTATTTCACTTTTTTTTGGTATCCTCATAACCTAGCATAATGTCAAATATCAGATGCTTTAGATAAAGGAGGTTAGTTTTCCTACCAAGGAAACTGTTCAGTCATTTCAGTCATGCCTGATTCTTCATGATTCCATTTGGAGTTTTCTTGGCAAAGATACTGGAGTCACTTGCCATTTCCTTGTTCAACTCATTTTACAGATGAGGAAACTGAGGCAGTATTAAATGACATGCCCAAGGTCACACAGCTAGTAAGTGTCTGAGGTCAGATTTGAACTCAGGAAGATGGAGTCTTCCTGACTCCAGGCCTGGCACTTTACACACTATGGCACTACCTAGCTGTTCCAGGCAAATGCCGGATGACAATTTGTCAAGGATGTTACAGTAGGAAGGCATTGTTGGTGGAGTTGTGAACTGATCCAACTATTCTGGAGAACAATTTGGAACTATGCCCAAAGGACAATCAAGCTGTGCATACCCTTTGACTCAGCAATACCACTACCAGGTCTGTATGCCAAAGAGATCACAAAAAAGGGGAAAGGACTCCCATGTACAAAATATATATATATATATATATATATATATATATATATATATATATATATATATATAAACTCTTTGTTTGGTGACAAAGGCTTGGAAATTGAGGGAGATGCCCATCAATTGGGGAATGGCTGAACAAGTTGTGGTATATGATTGTGATGGAATACTATTGTGGTATAAGAAACGATGAGCAAGTGGTCTTCAGAAAACTTGAAAAGACTTGCATGAACTGATACTGAGTGAAGTGAGCAGAACCAGGAGAACATTGTACAGAAAATGCTCTCCACATCCAGATAAAGAACTGTGGAGTCTGAATGCAGATCAAAGCAGACTATTCTCTCTCTCTCTCTCTGTGTGACTTCTCCCTTTTGTTCTGTTTCTTCTTTCACAACATGACTAATGTGTAAATATGTTTATATAATTGCACTTGTATAACCTATATCAGATTGTTTGCCATCTTGGGGATGGAGGATGGGAGAGAGGGAAAAAAAATTTGGAACTCAAAATCCTACAAAAAATGAATGTTGAAAACTATCTTTACATATAATTGGAAAAAAAAACAAAATACCATTTTTTTTTAAAAAGGATGTTACAGTGGGGTTGCTTTCCATGTATGAACTGGACGTGATAGCTGTGAAGGTCCATTCCAATTCTCCAATTCTGTAATCCTGTGAAATGCTTGTTGCTTGGTTGTTGTAGAATGGGTCTTTTCAAGCAAAAGGCAGTGGGTCCAACACAGCTATGAGAGTCTCTCCATATGCAGGTGTCTACTGGCATAGAAGAGAAATACCTCTACCTTTCCCCCACCCATGTCCTACATTGGATATGCAAAGAAGCTAAATTTCCAGCTGCAAAAAACCCATATTTCACAAATAATAGAATTGGGGGAAACAGAGCCAAGATGATATCATGAACTCTGACAATGTGACTAATAGGCAGAGAGGATGTCATTTCTTAGTATTAAAGCTTGATTTTCTAATTGAAATGTTTGTTATTAATGAGTACTTATTATTATTTCTTTCATTTTATCGTTATCTATCTATTAAATTATTATAATGTGTTATCACTTTTATAGGTTATTCTCCACTTTGCTTCTGCATAATTGTAGCCCCTGACAAAATTTTACATTATGTGTCTCTTGGAAATCTGAGACAGATGAAGAAAATGCAGAAAATACCACTGATACTGAATGCCTTCCTACCAGAGCTCAGCATTCTATGTGTGGTCTTCATTGGAAGCCCCTGAGTATTAAGTTCAGGTGGGATCCAATTAATCAATGATTGGTTTCCTCCTCCTCCTCCTCCTCCTCCTCCTCCTCCTCCTCCTCTTTGTCTTCCTCCTCCTCCTTTTCCTTCTCTTTCTCTTTTTCCTTCTACCTACTCTTCATCTCCTGGGTCCCCTTACTTCTCTTTCTATTCCTACTATAAGTAAATCAGTTAATAGGAAACCCTTGTTTGGATCCCATACCAAATTTTTCTTTAAATTCCTCCCCCCTTGCTACTTGCTTAACATTTTTATGTGGGGATATTGCTAATATCCTTCCATCTTCCTCCATAAGAATTTACAAATACATTTATATCCTTAAAAAGTCTTACTCTTGGCTGTCATATCTCTCCACTTAGCAAGAATCTTGTGTTTGTTGACTGTGGTAGTTTCTAGACTGCTTTTGTCTCCACAATATTGCAAGTCATTCACACCTCTTAGGAACTGGTACCAATCTGTATAAGTGTCTGTCCTTTTATTTATTTCCTATTTTTTTCTATTAACACTTTGTTTAAATATGTCAGGTTGTAGGACTCCAATTGCACTCCATATCTTCTCATTAAAATGTTTTTCTTCTAATTTTCATTTTTTCCTGTAACAATATCTTGGGGTTAGGGTTAGTTAATCAGACTAACTAATTTAAAAATAGCACACATTGGTAACTCACCATTTCCTGATTATTAAATCTAATCAATTTCATTTTATATCTGACATGAACAATATCTCCCATGACTTTTCTTGACTAAGGTATATTAGTATGAGTACTCTATGGTGTCCACAAGCCTTTATCTTCTTTCATTCCTTAACTCTGAACCAAGCTTTTGAACATAACCGTCACTTCTACGAAGTTGACTTTTTATTGAAGTTGTCAAGAATTCAGAGCAACACAGAGCTAGAGTTGAGAAGGGCCTTCAGATGCCTTCTAGTCCATCATCCTTATCTGAACAATGAGCAAGCCTGTAGATTTCATGTGTATGGTATTATTGTAGTCTTGTAAAATTTCTCTATATTCCTATCCTCTATGGCAAAAAATAATGGCTCATGGACCATGGTGTTCTTCATGACAATTTTGTCGCAAATATTCATACTGACTATTGAAGTTTGAGATGAACAGATTTCTTGATAAACAATGTTCCTTTTGCTCATAGACAAACCATAAAACCAATTCAACTAAGTCTGCTGTTTGCTTCTTTGAGGAGGAACTCTGAAATACCATTTTGAGCTGCCAGTACTCTTGGTCTTGTTTTATATGTAACAAGGATGTCAAGAGTAGTAAAATTAATTTCTCTCTGAAGTACATCCACAGCGGACACAGAATGGAATTCTAGCATTTAGAGTATCATTCACTAAGCTAATGTTTAGAGGAGAAATGGAATGGTTAACAGCCTTTCCCCTACTCACACTATGACTGACTGAAAAAACCAGAGCAGTCTGCACAGCACTGAAGGGCTTGTGTATTTTTTCATGGCTTTCTGGCTTAAGAATTTGTCACCAATTTGCAGCCTCAGTGATGATCCTTTCCTACTTACCTAGGCTGGCTCTCAGAAAGCAGCTGTCATCTATTCCTGGGATGGAACCAACCATCTTTACAGCATGGAAGAATCTACAAGCACTTGGACTTTGAGGCAGAGATTCTAAGAGCCCAGCATCACCTCCATTCCACAGTGTGGCATCAACTGATTCCTTTGTAGAGGGTAAAGAGATGGAAACTGACCCAATCTCCTCAGTCAAGTGGCTTAAAATCTAGTAGAATCAGGATCAGGGTAGGACATCTACCCAAATTAATCTTATATAAGGGAGAGTGAAATGGGGCAAGAGAACAGTCTAAAAAAAGGGCTATGGGAAAATCTGAGAAGTGATAGATATGAGGCATAGGGAAAGATCATAGAAGGTGTTAAAAAAGAAAAGAAGCAGAACCTGAACTAGTCCTTGAAGATGGAAGGAGTGGCCTCCTTACTGGGGGATATGCAAATGTAGGGAGATGGAGATAGCATTTAAATTGTGGAATCACTACATATCCAGTGTGGCTAAAATGTAGATGTTGTTAAGTGATTAGCAGTTGACATAAAGCTTCAATGTGAGATAGGAGCAAGAGTTTCTAGGACCTTAAAAAGAAATTTAAAGAAATTTGATTTTCTCCCAGATGCAATAGTCACTGAATTATTTTGAATGGGGAAGTATAATCCACATTGTACATTAGCAATATCATTTTAACAATACTTTGAAGGATAGATTAAAGAGGAGAGAAAGTAGAGATTAGGACAGCATTTAACATCCTAGAGGTAATAGAATTCTCAAGTAGAGTGCTGTCCAGGCCAGTGGAGAAGAAGAGATATCAGTCAGACAGACTGGTATGTTATTGAATTCTTGGTTTCCTTTTTTTCTGTTCTAAATTATAGGTCTGATTACAATATTGATTTTAATCTCCTATGGTTATGGGACTGCTCCTGAATTATTCTGTATGAAAAGGGATATTAATCTAGGCAATATCTTCAAATCTTGCCTTTCCAACTAAGGGCTGACTTGTTTGGCTTCAGTTATTGAAGTCAAACACTCTAAATGCTGGAATTCCATTCTGTGTCCACTGTGGATGTACTTCAGAGAGAAATTAATTTTACTACTCTTGACATCCTTGTTACATATAAAACAAGACCAAGAGTACTGGCAGCTCAAAATGGTATTTCAGAGTTCTTCCTCAAAGAGGCAAACAGCAGACTCAGTTGAATTGGTTTTATGGTTTGTCTTTGAGCAAAAGGAACATTGTTTATTGAGAAATCTGTTCATCTCAAACTTCAATTGTTGTTCAATTGTTCTCTCAATCATGGAGTCAGGGCAGTAGAAATGAAGATTATGGAGGAAAGATATAGTTTCATAACATTGACCTCATTGTTGTATGATTGGCTTAAGCAGGGAATAGAAAGTAATTCACATAAAGAACTAGTCTAAATTGTATGTTGCTGGCATACCTGGAGTAAACAAAGTCTATATGTAGGCTGACTCCAATTTCTCATGTTTACATATGTCTTAGCATTTTCTTAGGACACTGTGGACTTGGAGTAGAAGGTCAGGGAATGCACAGGCTCCTATGGCAATGAGGCAGACAGAAATGGCTGAAGGTGGTCTCCAAGAAGTTCATATTCACCACGTATGCAAGCCCTAACTGAAGCCTTCTCTGGGCTGAACAGTCACATAATGCTGCATGAGAGGACACATTCTGGCCTCAGTTCTCTCATCATTTGGAGAAATCTTTTTGAGGAAGGTCCATGTCAGTAACAAAAGTTCAGCTTCCTCTAAATGGACTGAGTTCTCTTTCCCATCTGCTAAGGAGGAAAATGACGATGGCAAGTCCTCCTCCCCTGAGTTTAAGAGATGGCAACCACCATGGCAAAGATGCCATCTCTGGCAGGCTGGATTGCCTCATCCTCTTTGTGCAGACAAGGCACTTTTCATGTCTAGTTTCTCCTTCCTTTCTCATTCATTCCCTCCAACAACAAAAGCCAAGAGATGCAGGGAGAGGGGAGAGTGAAAGGATCATTGGCCTCATCGAAGGGGGAGCTGGAAGGGACCTCCTATTGAGGATGTTTGAGAGCATTTGTCCCTTCCAAAAGATAATTTGTCTCGATCAGGCCTCATCAT
Source organism: Vombatus ursinus (assembly GCF_900497805.2). NCBI lineage: Eukaryota > Metazoa > Chordata > Mammalia > Diprotodontia > Vombatidae > Vombatus > Vombatus ursinus. Next base: position 17,756,454 of record NW_020954577.1, on the reverse strand, counting down.
GCTAAGTGCACAACTGGCATCCAGACACCTGCAGATCTTGGCATGCCCTGAGCAGAGCAGATGCCCACACTTGCACATCGGAGCATATTCAGCCCCAGCTCTCCCCTTCCACGAGCACGTGCCTCCTCCAGGGAGATGGCTGAGTGTCACCATGTGTCCTGTGTGGTTTGTCTCCGGGAATACACAGCCTTCCTTCATGCTCTGGAAGCTCATCACTGCCCCATTCAGAAAAGAGGCACCATGTTGGTTGAACCTTTCATTTATTATGATGACTTCTTAGTTTAGAACTCAAAGGCTTTTGTTCTCATTGCCCAGGCTACATTTTTTTCCCCTTGAGCTTTGTGGGGAAGTGCTGAAATGCAGCTAAAAATGCTAAGGGAACAGGTAAAAACTCCTTTTTATAAAATTCCCTCTTGGAGAGACAGCAACATGTTTAAATTATGGGGTGACAACCTCTCACTCTCACCACTTACCCTAATTGTCTCTACCTTATGAGCTTCTTCTATTTACTTTTGGCTACATTTTATCCCATCTTTGAAAACTCCTTAAGCTCCAGGCTCTGGAGGATTTCTTAAACTGTGGCTAAGTTTAAGGTCCTCACGAACAGGAGGTGCTGAAAACATGGAAGTCTTATTTCTGTTGGAATAACTGGATGTCACCAAGCAGCCACTAGGAGGAGCTGAGTGCTTTCCAGAGAACATCGGGTATTGATTTACTTCCATTGCCAATAAAAAAAAGTGTTAATAAATTGAGTTCTGTAAGAAAAGTCAGGCTAAGCTAAGAGATGGCTGAAGTATGTGTGCATTATTTACAACGGTTATATACTCACTTGTGGGCTAAATGTACTGTTTAACGACTCAAATGCACTTCCAGCCAGCAGTAAGGAGCTTCAAAAGCTTGAAAGGAAAACAGAAGGGTGTTGGCCCAACCCTCAGGTACAGAAGGATGACTGGCCACATGCCCTGTCCCATCCACCTGGTCCTCCAGGCCATTGGAGAGGAAAACCAAACTCCCAATGGCTAAGCGCAGTAACAGCTGAGCTCAGGGAAGCCTCAAGGTGCAGGGGAAGAGGGTCCAAGCTGGAGGCAGGAAATCCATTGGTTTCACAGACTCATTCTATGGCCTGAAGCAACTGGCTTCCTCTCTTGGGGGCCTCAGTTTTCTCATCTGTAAAATGAAAGGGCTGGACAAGATGATCCCCAAGTCTTTTGGAGTTTGGGAAGTCCATCAAGAAATGAAATGAAGACGATGCCTGCCAGGTAGAGCCCTTCAGAACATCTCCCATATGTGTCCAATCTTATTTCCCAGCATTCCCCTCCATGCATACCACATTGATCCCCCACCTCTGGGCCTTTGCACAAATGGCTGGCCCCATCAGAAAGGCTCTCCCTCCTGGCCTCTGGCTCTCAGAGTCCTGAATCTCCTTCAAAGTTCAGCTAAGCACCCTCCTACATGGGCCTTGTCCTCATCTCCCCATCACTCCTGCTTCCTACCCCTCCGTTCACCTTGTGTGTGGTTCCTGCAGTCTGTCTGTACTTCTGTATGATCCTGATGGATCCATTCCTGTAGGGTGCACACTCCTTGAGGACGAGAGCTGTGGCTCTTTCTGTGCCTTTAGATCTGGCCCAGAGTCCTAATTTAATAAAATTAGTTGGCTGATTGGCTGACTACTGGGTCCTCATTCCCCCAATCATTAGCACTCTCTTTGCTTCTTAAAATTCCTTTTGTTATATTCTATATCTTTGTGCACCTAGTCTATTTCTCATTTCCACACCCCTAGCAGAGGGCAAGGAACATTTCATATTTGTCTTTGTACTCCCAGGAGTTATCACAGGGGCAGACACATAGCAGGCACCTCAATGTTTGTTGAACCTTACTAAATTGAACGAAAACAAAATTGAATTGAATTGAATCACAGTCACCAAATGGCTCAGGTAGGAGGATATGATGTGAGGACAAATGCATGCCTAACAGAGGTAAGTAACTGATGAGGGCATAGATCTTTCAGCCCCTTTGTGTTTTGTCTCTCAGCATAAGGCATGTGTCCATCCAGTAAGGCTATGCTCCCTCCCTCCTCCAGTCCTCCTCCTCCCCACCCCCAGTGGGAATATTTTAAAATCCAACCCAAGGCCACATTGTTGAGCTTGAGTTGAGGCCTGACCTTGGAGCCAGTGAGGTGAGGTGCCAGCTCCTATCTGTCTCGGACTTCGTTGTCAGGGACGTCGTCATAAAGTGCTCTTAGCATCCTGAGGAGTGGCAGGTGGATTGTCCTAGTTTGTCAGACCCTCAGAGGAAACCCGAGTTTTGTCTTCATTGTGAGTAAAGCTTGTGCCTGCTTCTCCAAATTGCCCTAAATGCTGCCCCCACCTGGACAGGCCAGCCCCACGAAAGGAGCCTGATAAGAAGGGTGACAGAGTTACCCTTTCATGTCTGCAATTAATCAATCAATTCACTGACAAATATTCATCGATCATTTCCTAATAAACAAGGTTCTAAGCCCGTAGGCATGGCTGCGGATGCAAGGAGGCGTAGGCGTCAGTCATCCGGGCCTTCTACACATGCATTCCTGCTCAGTCTGGGAGGATGTGCTGTAGCACTCAGATGACACCTTAGTCTTTTATTTTTCTTGTTTTCATTTTAGGAGTTTGCCATTTATACAGGTCACAGCCATCCCCTCTGAGGCTTAGTCTGTCGTTTTCAAGATTATTTTATGGCTTAAAAGATTCACCAGGTTATGGCTAGCTGCAATAGACTCACTCAGATGACTGCACTCAGCCCTCTGAAGCTTGTTAGAACCTACCACAGAGGGTGTTCCCCAGAGAGCCCTGTTTAACCTGGTCAATGGCACAGCCAGGTACTGGCTCCAGAGGGGAGCCCTACAAAGAATAAATCATAGCTTAGGGAAAAGTAAGAGAGTTTGATTGAATATAATAGATATCGCTAAAGTTTACTTGATTTTTGTTAAGTAAATGATATAGATAATGAATGCTTCAGGGATTAGAGGAGGGAATAGTCATCTTAGGCTAGCTAAAGTGCTTCTAAGGAAGATTAATTAGTAGGTATACAACAGTCAGGCAAACTGCAGGGTACAGGAGAAAGATTAGTGGCTTTGGGTGCAATTCCCACTTTGATTCATACTGTGTGACCTTCAGCAAGTCACTTAACTTTTCTCTGCCTCAGTTTCCTCAGCTGTAAGTTGAAGAGATTGGAGTGATGGCCTCTGAAGATCCTTCTAACTTCAAATCTAAGCCCTACAAGTAGAGGGCTATTATACTTCTGCACTTAAGCACTTGCCTAGAATTGAAGAGAGAGAAAAGGAAGAAAGAGAAAAGCAGCCTCAGTTTACTCATCTGCAAAATGAGGTAATTAAACTTAATCCTCTTTGAGGTCTCTCCTAGTTCCAACACCATTTATGTCAATCTTTCTGAAGCAGAGATGTTGGCTGTCATTTTCTCTTCACTAGAATCTTTCTTCACCCCCCAATTCTAACCCTAGGGGAAATGTAAAACAAATCCACAACAGGTAACTCAAGAAGATACATGTTTCTCACATCCTTTGCTGGTACTCATGTATTTAAAGCAGGGAGTCTTTATTTGAGCATAGAATTCTCGCTCCTCTGCTCTTCATGATAACATCTAGAGTGAGCAAATGAATGAAAGATTTCAGCAGGAAAAGGTCTGCTCAAATAGAAATTAATATAATTATTGTTTTTTCTCAATTTTTCTGAGCTTTAAGTAAGATCGCTTACCTTGAATTCAACTCACATTGATCTTGTGCTATGGATTTTCACAAATGTACCTGGATTTTTTTTCCAACAAAAGTCAAACTGTTTTCAAATGGGCTCCATGTACAACTTAAGCTTAGAAATAAATTTGGGGAAACAATTACAAATTGGAAACCTAGTTGAGAATGATTGGCCCTAGATTGGGGGAATCATTCTCTTCATTTTTGTGATTTTCCATTAAATTCTGGAGCTAGCACAGAGGAGATATTAACTGGACCAGCTCCTGCTTACCAGGCTGATGAATATTACATCTATCTGTAGGTTTTCTTAGCTAACTCATGTTTTTTTTTTGTTGTTGTTGTTGTTGTTTCTAAGCCACTAGTTTTCTAATTAGAGGACTTGGGTTGGATTCTGGCTCTCATAGTTATTAGTCATTTCCTCACTGGTCAAGTCAATGAGTAATCTGTGTCTTAGTTTCCTTCTTTACAAAATGAGGGAATGGGATTAGGTGATACATCCCTAGACCCAGATTTCTGTCTTCAATAATGATAATAATAATAATAATAATGACTTATAAGTAATAACTTACACTGGCATGATGCCTGGGAGACAGTACTAGAAGCAGACTATGTCTACTTTCCACAGACCAGCCTAGTTAAATATAGAGAGGTCGGCCATTTGGTGATGAATTCTTTGGCTACAACAAGCCATCAAGCAAAGAAAATACAAACTGGTGCCCAGTTCAACGTAAAGAGCCCCTTTCAACTTAAGTCGAGATGGTGGCCAAAGAGCAGAGAAGGTGGCAAGGTCACTGAGACTGCCACTGTGTTGAGGTCAGGCCCAGCCCTTAACTATGGTTGCCTGAAATGGGAGATGCCTGGCCAGTGGCCAGCAAGCAGACATTTAGGGTTACCACTGCAAGTCAGAGCAATTTTGCGATCCTTGCAAATCATGACAGGAGAAAGCAGAAGGAAGACAGCTCTGCAGCCCATGGAAGCTCATTACTCATAGAGCCAACACTCTGAAGATGCGTCATTTTATGGACTTCTCCTACTGCTGCACTCACGAGAAGTATTTGCAAGAAGACTGCCCTGAGCATAATTGCAGCATTAGTGCCAAAGATTTACAGAAGATAAGGAACCATAGACAAATTACAAAGAATATCAGAACCTACTTCTAAATTAAATCAATGGACACTTACCTGTCTTGTGGCTTCATTGCAAAAATGTTCAAAATGGAAGGGAGTGAAAATTTGCTTGAATACTTTGTGCATGAATAAGAGATTGAAAGATGACAAAGGCTCCTGAAAATACAGATACCCCATTTTATAAATGTAGGGTCCAAAAGTCTGAGAGCCATTTTAAGGTCTTGAGTTCAAGCTGCCCTTAGAACTTTGGGACATGCTTCCTTTGAGAAGAAAGTCACCAAGTATTGAATATAGCGAGCATAAAATAACATCACATACACACGCACACACACATACGTGTTGGCAAAGAACTGGAAATTGGAGGGGTGTCCATCAACTGAGGAATGGCTGGAAACGTTGTTGTATATGATTGTGATGGAATACTACTGGGCTTTAAGAAATGATAAGCTCAATAATCTTAGAAAAACATGGAAAGACTTGCATGAAATAATGAAGAGTGAAATGAGCAGAACCAAGAGAACATTGTATATAGTAACAGCTGTATTGTTTTAAGAACAATTTTGAGCAAGTAAGTCATTTTTATTGTTATAAATACCCAAATGAACTATAAAGGACATATGAAGAAAGACACTGTCTGCATCCAGAGAAAGAACTCATAAACAGAAACATGTATAGAATAGTTTTACATACATACACACACATACATATTTGTGTCTAATGGTAGCCATTTCTAGAGTGGGGGAAAGGGAGGGAAGAAAAAAAAGATGTTTACATAATAATTTTGTATATTTGAAAGGAATTGCAAGTTGTGCATAGCAGACTTGCAGTTTCATGTGTAATCATCATTTTTCTTGTACTATGTTATGGATATGCTTGTTTTATTCCATAAATTAAAAATAAAATAAAAAAGCCACATAAATATAAAGAAAACCCAAATTATTTAAAGTCTAACAGCCAAGAAGCCATTGGTTATAATATGGGAATTACTTCCAAAGCATACACCTATGGTATATGTATGTATATATCTACACACACACACACACACACACACAGATATATTTAGATGAAAATGGCATGTATATTTAAGCCACTCCAATCTGACTTCTTAAAAAGAAAGACTGCTAAATGGGAAATGAATAAAAGAAGTGACATTAGAACCCTGAGTAGTTCCTAAGGAAGATTAAGAAGTGTGAGTTAAACGCTACAATGAAGAGACTGAAAGAACCGAAAACTGGCCACAATGAGCCAATAGTGCATCTCTGTGCCATGTAGAAAGACACTGAAGTGAAGACAACGTGTTTGGAAAATAAAGTCATTTGTAAAATAACATATGATTATGAACAGCTTCGTATCACAAAGCAACAGGAAACAATAAAGTGAAAACATGCCAAACATGTATAAACCTTGAAGAGAGGCCTCACTAGGCAAGATCAGCCTGAAAACAATTAAGCTTGAAAGTAGGACAACAAGCAGATGAATAAATGAAAACATTGGTCCAGACTCCTTTAACAAACTCTCTTCCCAATCAATATCAGTGGAGCCATGATGTTTGGGGTTCTCACATGACAATTTTCAATGTGTGGCATCCATCCATCAATCAATCAATAAGGAGAGATTATTAAATGTTTCCCACATGTCACTCATTGAGATGTGCACATGGGATATAGATAGAAAGAAGAAAACCATCTCTGCTCTCAAGAAGCTTACATTCTATCAGCAGGGATGATGCTCGATGAAAATCACATTACCAAATGATGTCCAACACATTGGACAACAAAGCCAAGATCTGTGCCATCTAAACAGTCCAGAACACTGGGTGGAATCCAATTAGATGAAATGTGTGTAGATGAATGTAAAGTCTTAAACTTGGGTTTAAAGAATTAACTTCACTGGTTCAAGATAGGGGAGCTTGGCTTGATAGTGACTCATCTTACAGAGAAGTCAAAGGTGCATGCATTTAAGGATTGGGAGCAGGGTTGTTGGGGAGAAAGATCAAGTTCTCTTTGGCCACAGAAGAAAGAGCACCTAGCGCAGTGAGTGGAATTTGCCAAGGCTTATTTAGACTTGATATAAAGGGGAAAAACAGAAAACAAAGCCAACTACCCACCCATCACCACAACCAAGAACCCAAAGCATGGAAACAAATAAACAAACAGTTCCTAACAACCAGAGCTATCCTGCCTGAAGAGAGGGAGTGATGTCCCCTCAGCTGTCTGCTGGAGGTAGCTCTAACTGACTGGCCAGGAAATTGTTAAATTTTTGGATTGTCTAGACATAATAAGATATTTATGACGCAAAATCAACTTGAAAAGATGCAGACGCAAGTGTGTGTATACATGTGCATATATGCATATGTGCATGTATGCTTGTATGTGTATGCACACACTTTTTTCTTTGACTGCCTGGTTGTTAAACATTTACCACCAGCCCACTGCTGGCCCTTTCAGTAATGGTCCTCAAACCATTGGTTGATGACCACTTGGAAGGTGGGTTGTAGACAGGATTCTTAGACAAGCATGGTTTAGACCAGGTGGCCTCTGAGATTCCTTTCAACATGAAGATTCTGTAATTCTGGATATTTGAATTGCAGGCAGACATAGTTATGCAAATGAGGCAGATGCACTAAATTTACTCAGTCCCCTGTGAACTCTAATTCCATTCCATGAAACAAACAAAACCATTAGGTGGCTACTCCATTCAAGGCTCTGTGCTGGGCTAGGCCCAGGGACAGAGAGACAAAAAATGATGCAGGTCTTGCCCTCCAGAGGCTTGCATTTTACTGCTGGGGATAGAACATGTCCACAAATAAAGAAACACAAAACATAGACAAAAATGGCGTAATGTTGGAGTGAGTTAGACGAGGCAATGGCTAGAGTGCTGGCCTGAAGTCAGGAAAACCTGAGTTCAAATCCAGCATCAGACACTTTGTAGCCATGTGACCTTGTCAAGTCATTTAACTGCTGTCTGCCTCAGTTTCCACAACTGTAAAGTGTAAGTGATAATAGCACCTACCTCACAAGGTTGTTGTGAGAATAAATGGATCATATTCGTAAAGTGCTTTGCAAACCTTAGAGCACTATATGAACACTAGTTATTATTATTATTATTGTATAAAGTGAATAATGGGAGAGAACAGTAACAACTGGAGGTGGGCATGGTAGTTCTGCTGTACAAAATGTCCCCTGAACTGTACTCGGAAGAAATCTAAATCTGTGCTCCTATGGGTCTATGAAATGGAATTGAGGATGGGATATAGTCAATTCAACAAAAATCCATTGAACACCTGCCATGTGCCAGGCACTGTGCTAAGTCCTGGCAATGTTAAAAGGGGCAAAAGACAGTCCCTGCCCTCAAGGAACTCACAATCTAATGGGGCGACAACATGTAAACAAATATATACAAACAAGCTATGGACAGGATAAATAGGGAATCATTAACAGAGGGAAGGCCCTGCAATTAAGGGGTTGGGGAAGGCTTCCTGCAGGAGGCGAGGTTTTAGTTGAGACTTAAAGGAAGCCAGGAAGGTCAGTGGTCAGAGCAGAGGAGGGAGAGCATTACAGGCATGGAAGAGGGGCAGAGAGAAGGCCCAGAACTGAGTCAGGTGTATCTTGTTGGTGGAACAGGCAGGAGGCTGAAAAGCACATGGAGGGGAGGGAGGTGTACAACCAGGAAGGTGGGAGAGGCTGAGATATACAGGGCTTTGAATTCCAAACAGAGCATTTTGTATTTGATCCTGGAGGTGATAGGGAATCACAGAGTCTATTGAGACAGAGAGAGAGAGAGAGAGAGAGAGAGAGAGAGAGACAGAGAGACAGAGAGACAGAGAGACAGAGAGACAGAGAGA
>NW_020954577.1:17696374-17747729 GCF_900497805.2 Vombatus ursinus | reverse complement strand
AGAGAGACAGAGAGACAGAGAGACAGAGAGACAGAGAGACAGAGAGACAGAGAGAGACAGAGAGATGGAGACAGAGAGACAGAGTAACAGTGATATGATCACAACTGCACTTTAGGGAAATCACTTTGGTGGCTGAATGGAGGATGGATTGGAGTTGGGAGAGACTGAGGCAGGTTACAACCCCTCCCCCCCACCCCAGCAGACTATGGCAATAGCCTGGGCATGAGGGGATGAGGGGCTACACCAGAATGGGGGCAGTGTCAGAGGAGATATGGGGGCTTATTTGAGAGATGTTACAAAGGTGAAATTGACAGGCATTGGCACCAGCTTTTATTGGGGTGAGGGGGGAGATAGTGAAGACTCCAGGATGACTCCTAGGTTGGGAACCTGAGGAATTGGGAGAAAGATGTTGTCCTCTATAGCAACATGGAACCTAGGAGTGGGGGGGTGGTTAGGCGGAAAGATCATGAGTTATGTTTTGGACACATTGAGTTTAAGATGTCCACTGTATATCCAGTTTGAGATGTTTGGAAGGCAGTTGGAGATGCAAGATTGGAGGTCAGCAGAGAGTTTGGGACAGGATAGGCAGATCTGAGTATCACCAACATGGACATAATAATTCAATCCTTGGGAACTGCTCACTTCATGGGAGATCACCCAGGGAAGTAGTAGAGAGGGAGAAGAGAAGAAGAACCAGGAGAGAAGCTGAGCATCCCCTACAGTTAGAGGGCATGATCTGGAGGAGGATCCAGCAGAGGAGAAGGAGGGGCTGTCAGAGAGACAGGAGAAGATCTGGGGGAGAGGGGCGTCTCCAAAACCAAGAGAGCAGAGACTGTCAAGGAGGAGACAGTGACTGACAGTGGCAAAGGCTACAGAGAGGTCAAGGAGAATGAGGATGGAGAGGAGGGAACTGGGGTTTGCAACTAAGAGATCATCAGTGACTTCGGAGAGGGCAGTTTTGATAAAATGATAAGGTTGGAAGCCAGATTGTAAAGGGTCAAGAAGAAAGTGAGAGGAGAGAAAGGGAGCCCATTGTAGATGGCCTTTTTGAGGAGTTTCTACAAAGCGTAGAAAAGAAATAGGATGATGGTGGGGATGGAAGGATCAAATGAGGGTTTTTTCCAAGATGAAGGAGACAGGGGCATGATTGTAGGCTGTAAGGAATGAGCCAGTGATGAGGGAGTGATTGAAGAAAAGTGAAAGAATAGGGATGACAAAGGGGGTAACCTGTTGGAGATGGTGGGATGGAACAGGGTCACTTGTGCAGGTAGAGGTGTTAGCTTTGGTAAGGAGTAAGGCTACCTCATCATAAGAGGCAGGGGAGTCTTTACCTTCTCATTTCCATAAAGCTCTGCCCTCTTCCAAATGTCCCTGTTTCTGTTGAGAGTCTTACATCCTTCCTGTTACTCAGGTTCAAAGCCTGGCTTTGACTTTGTCTCCTGACTCAACTTACCCCATCTACCCAATTAGGGTCATTTCTCTCTCTACCAGATCTCTTGTATCTGCCTCCTTTTCTCTCTTCACAGACCCATTACCTTTGATCATAATTTATGACTATCCACTGAAGCATTGTGTTAACCTCCTGTGTGGGCTTTCTTTCTCAGCTCCCCCAGCTCCCACCTCCTACTGGAAGTCTGTCTCAACTCCTCTTCATTCTAGCACCTGCCCTCTTTGAATTATTTCCTATTTATCCTGCACAGAACTTCTTTGTACATATTGGTTTGCTTATTCCACCTCCCATTCGATTGTGAGCTCCTTGAGGCCAGGGACTGTCTTTTTGCCTCTTTTTCTATCCCCAACACTTAGCACAGTGCCTGGTACGTAGTAAGTGCATCATAAATGTTTATTGATGGACTAACCACAACTTTAATTGATATTCTACATAGTTTCCAAAGTGATTTTTATAAAGCAAGAAACTTCAACCGCTCTGCGTTACCTTCAGGATCAACTTCAAAGTCCTTCACAACTGGGGTCAGTTTGGTGTTCTCTTAGAAATCTCTGAGACCCCCCCATTCCAAATGTCTCAGTGCTTAGTGTTTGAGTAACCTGACACTGCTGGAACCCCAGTCTTGACCTCCATTGAGTGGAGTATTGCTCTTGATGCTGAGAAACACCACGAAGTTCATTGTCTGCTCGGGACTTTGCTTTCATGATCTCTGGCATGAAAAAAAACACAACAACAAAACCCATACTTTTTTTCCCCAAAGAGAAATTGCTATTTTCCCCAAATATTAAAAATCTCCCACTATAGGATCCCCCAAATAAGCCCATCCCATCCAGATGCAGACCAGTGGGATATAATTTGATGAAATAAGAGGTGCCAAAGCAGGGAGAAATTGTCTAAAAAGTGTCAATCTGGAATCTTATTGTGGCTTACTGTGAACCAAGAGGTTTGGGTCTCCAACTATAATGTAAGGTTTCTGGGATTATTCCGCCCCATTTAACATCTGTCTATGTTTTCAAAGACAAATGGGAATGATGCCTTGATGTCCGTGATTAAGATAGCTTTCACTTGTGAACTTATACCAGCATGCCAGAGAAAAATATGGTGATTCCAAAGTAGCCTCATGCAATATGGATGTTTAAAAAAATGAATTATACCCCCACACAGATTTCCTCACAAGTTCTCCTATTAGCACTCTGTCTTCCAAGAGTCACAGATGTGGGAAAAGATCGTTTCAAAAATTCAAACACTTGCCAACTTAGATTATCATAATACCATCTATCAAGCATTTCCAGAATGTTACCCTTTAAAGAGGGAATGGAGGCAGAGTCACTGAAGGTGGGATGAATTTCTTGAGCTTATGCAAGCTTAAGCCTTGTTTTGAGAAAGTCTTTGATACCAGCTCTGTGACCTCGAGCTTGGTCCTTAACCTCTCTGGCTTCAGTTTCCAAATCTAGAAAATGGAAAGGAATCTGTAGGATCCTTTTAAAATGAAATCCTGTGATTCTCTGCTGAAATTGTTGATGTGCTCAGCACTCAGGATGCCCTACCTGGGTCAGGTTGTGGTGCTTCTGGCTAACTACACATGTACAGTCTTCAACATCCTGGCCCACCGTCTGACCTCCATCCAGGACCACCCAGAGAAAAGTGTATGTTTCCAAATGGTCGTTCACCCCCCGAAGATGAGGCTGTGCAGTGCTAAGGAGGCAATGGGGAGCCCTGGGCACACATCTCCAGGTCGGGGCATGACAGGCTTGATGCTGTGGTCAGAGGATTCTGCCCAAGCTCTGCCTTCACCACTTTGTCTGAAAGAATGAGGCTGCTGATGGCCAAGACCAGAGGGAGAGTTCTGCTTCCTTAGAAGATGTGAATGCACTTACCTGAGTCTGTGTGAGTTACTGGAGGCCACATGTGAAAGACTTTACCTTGACAAGAAATCATTCTGCCAGACTCAGTGCAAGAACAATATTGAATGTGAAGTTTTGGCCTCATGAAAAGAGTGTGATGGATGGGGCTTGTGTTGAAATCTCCCTCCCCAGAGTGTCTTCTCCTCTGCCTCCTCCCTCTGCTTCTACCACCCCCACCCCTTTTCAGCTTCATCTCCTCATTCTTAGATCATTCAAAGACCCTTCAGGTGACTCCCCCTGACTCAGCTCTCTCCCAACTCCAATCTCTCCTCTACAAAGCTACCAAAGGACTGAAGATCATGTCACTCTCCTGCTGAACGAGCTGAAGAGGGTCTCCCGTGGCCTCGAAGAGCAAATAGAAAGTCTTCTTATTGGCATTCAGAATTCTTCTCCCTCTTTCCCGGGCCTCAGCAGACAACACACCCAGTCCAGCACCAGAGGGTCTTGGCAAAGGGCTTCTTTCTGTTTCTCGGTCACAGCCTCTGTCCATTCATTGCCTGGTCCTCATGGCTGGAAGACCTTCTCCTGCCCAGCGTCTCTTCAAGTCCCTCCTCCCTGAAGAATTACCTTGGGTTTCTCTTGTGTGTGTGTGGCTGTGTGTGTGTATTTATAATCTGTGTACACAGTATAGTATAAGTGTATAACATACAGTGTATGGACACATGCATACATGTAAATACACATATATGTGCATAGATAGATGACTGAGGACAGAGCACATTTCATTTTTGCCTTTGTATCCCTACTGACTTGCCCAGTACCTAGCACACAGTAGGCACTTAATAGCTGCTTGCTGATTTACTCAGTAGCTTCAGATAGAGAGATTGTATGGTCTTAGTAGACATTGTGCTGGACTTGGACTCATGAAGACCTGGGTTCAGATCCTACCTTAGACACGATGGCTCTGTGATCCTGGCCCAAGAACTCAAACCTTCTAATATTGAATTGTCTTCATCACTGGAATGAAGGGGTTAGAGTTCACCCTCAAGGCCTGTCCTGGCTTTAAATTCGGGATCCTCTGAGAAGAGAAACTTTCAAAATGGCTGGGAGAAGGCAATGCCTATGAGAACCAAGCAGCCAGCTCTTCCATATGGAGAGATCGGCAGCTGGCTGTCCAGGGGCCCTCCTCCAACTGTTCAGATTGCAACCAATTCAATTCAGCCCCCATGCACTGAGTCCTGGGATGTGTCAGATCCTGTGTTAGGACCTAGGGGATGAGGAGCGGGCCTCCAGGAAGGCCAGCAGACAAGGGAGCAACTGAGGTGAGCCTTGAAGAGACCTTGATATCAAACGCCTGTGAATTCCTTTAATGGGTATTGTTCCTCTGTCCTTTCAATGAGACAGCGCTCAGGAGAGAAATGTAAAAGCATGTACATGCACACATACACACATATACACACATACACATGAATACCCCAATACACAAATAGCACACACATACATGCACATGCTCACACAGGCATACATACACATGCAGACACATGTTCTACAGGGGAAGGGCAGTGTTGAAGAAGGCCATACAAGTGCCCGACAGAGGAGCCCCCACCCTCCTGCCTGCCTGCCTCACTCTCTCTGGCCCCTCACGTGCTGCGTTTCCAAGCCAGCCGTCTGGCAATTTGGCCTGTTTGTATTTCTCTGGCATCGCTGGCGGTTCTGCTAAGGCAAAGTAAATGTCATAAAATGTTTTGTTTTCCCGCAGCCATTGGCAAATAATTGGCATCTGTTTTCTGTTGTCTTGTACCAGTTGTATTTTCTGAAACAGAAACTTCTCTTCCTCATCTAATTCCTGGTGATTTAGGGAACTCTCGGGACTGAAAACCTTGTTTCAGGAACAAACCCTTTGGCCTTGGGAGCAGGGAGAGCTCCTTCATGAATTCCAACATTACGTCCTTCCAGGAAGCTGGAGAGAGGCCAGCAGAGGGGAGCAAGCCTCCAGGGGCCAGAGGCCAGAGGGCTCCCAGGGCAGGGCTTCCAGGAAGCTCCCCTTGGAAAATGTCTCATTTCTCCTTTATATTTAGCTCCTTCATCATGAGGATAAGATGGGTTAACAACAACAAAAGCAAACTACATGGGGGCTTGGGGTTCTCCTTGAATTTAAACATTTTGAGAAAGCTGCTTGAGTAGGGGAGGTGATTCTTGGCTGAGCAGAGAAGGCTCTCAGGCAGGAGGCTGGCATTCTCAGAGCTAACAGCAGAGGAGATGGTACTCTGTCTACTCTAGGCTCTGCTCTTCTCGCTGAGGACCAAACTCAAATTGCTACTAGTACTGGGCCACAGGTATTGCCAGAGTAGCGATTCAATCATCACCTTCTCAGTAGGTAAACTGAGGTTCCATCTTCTCACTCCATAGTAAGGCATGCAAGACTTATAATGTCAACCTTAGTAAAAAACATAGTTAGTGTTGGGTGTTGGAGATTGTGAATATGTGAATGGGTGAAAAGGAGTGGAGAGAGAGAGAGAGAGAAAGACAGAGAGACAGAGAACAGAGAGACAGAGAGACAGAGAGACAGAGAGACAGAGAGACAGACACAGAGAGAGAGAGAGAGAGAGAGAGACAGAGAGACAGAGAGACAGACAGAGAGAGAGATCCAAAGTATCCACTCCTTAAACACACAGACAGGTACAGGTAGACTTCTCAGAAAGACAGACAGCCCATCGCTCTGAAGTGCCAAAGATCAGTGAGTCCATATCTTGGTAGAAGGTTGACAACGTGGGAGCATTTGGCTAGTGTGCTTTGAAAATCATAAAGCCACAGCTGTTACTGCTGGTACATGACTCATGGTCATCTTAATGCTGTTCAGCTTTGAAGCTGAAAACAGAAAATCCTATCTCATAATTGTTCCAGGTTCCACATGAAATGAATTAGTCCAGTTCCCAGTGGACAAAAAACCAACTACAAAATGAATTGACGCCCCTATTGCCAGTCAACTTTGAACTTTTCTTATAAAGCTTTTAATATCTAAAGGTTTAAAAAAAGTTGGTGTTAACCCCCACAGAGAATGTTCTTCTGATTGCCTTTTGGGGAGCTGTTTCTCTTAGAATCACCTGCTGTTCCTGAAACATCCAGTCCCCAGGACTAAAAAGCCTTCTTCCATCCTTCCTTTGGCCCTCATCAAAGAGTGAGTTTTCTTGTCATTTCCTTGGGCTCTGTAGAGATGTGATGCATGCTAGGAGATGCTTTGATCTCAGAGAGAAGAAAAGGGTAGTCAAAAAAACTCACCTTGGGTCAGCTCTTTAAGACCTACCTGGACCTCAAAGAACTAGGTAGTCTATGTACCAAAAGAGGATTTCAGAGGATCTGATAGTGATTATTACATTAACACAAAATAAATTCTCCCTCTGAATTTACTACCAGTTCATCTGAACTTTTTCCAGAGTTCCCTTACTTTGAATTTTAGTGTTTGGTCTTAGGAAAAGCATTGAGATGCCTTTTAGCCATAGATGTTGAGCTAGGACAGACCTAGGAGGTCATCAAATCCAATCTCCTCATTTTACAGATGAGGAAATTGAGGCCTGGGGAGATTGTGGTAGCTAGGTCACTCAGTGGCTAGAGCACTGGGCCTAGAGTCGGAAAGACTCATCTTCCTGAGTTTAAATCTGGCCTCAGACACTTATTAGCTGTGTGACCTTGAGCAAGTCACTCCACCCTGTTTGCTTCCACTTCATCATCTGTAAAATGAGCTGGAGAACAAAATGGCAAACCATTCTGGTATTTTTGCCAAGAGAACCCTGAATGGGGGAAGAAATAGTTGGACACGATTAAACAATAACAACTTTAAAATAACAAGGTGAGTGAAATGTAGCTTCCTTATTTTTTAGTTCTAGCAAGAAGTGCATGTTTTCTCTAAGAAAGCACCACATCTCTGGATAATCGCCAGTTTGCCAATGTTGGTTCATAATGGTGATGCCCCGAATGTCCATGTTGCTTTAGACATAGTCTCAGCAGGGCAGAATACATTCAGGCTATCACCTTCTTGCTCCTGGGAGCTCTGCTCATTCAATCAGTTTTCTCGCCAACCACATCATGCAGTATTCATCTTTACCTAGCAGATACTAAGGCCCGTTTTTGTTTTAAACTCCTGTCTATTATGGCTCCCCTTTCATCCTTAAGAAGTGAATTTCTAGAGCCCAAGTTTAAGATTTTCCATTCATCCCCATTGATTTTCATCTAATTTGACTTAAGTTTAGTTTTGATAAATAAACTTGCCTATGTCACCAATGGGCTAAATTCCATGACTTTTACTAGTAAAGTCACAGTCCCAGAAATCCTTCTGCTCCTAAAAGGAGTTGGCCAACTCTGTTTTAGAAGAAGTTGAGCATAGAAGGATAGCTCTTGTTTTCTTGTAAGTTTCCCTGTAAGTTACAAGGGAAAGCTCTGAGCCCTAGAGCTTATTTCTGACTATAAGCAATGATTTGGTCCTACAAGTCTACAAGAACAAGCATTTATGAAGAGCTTGCTATGTGCCAGGCACTGTGCTAAGTGCTGGACATATCAAGAAAGGGAGAAACAGCCCCTGCCCTCAAGGAGCTCATGTTCTAATGAGCAAGTATGGAGAAAGCAAGGTCACCAGCTGGACTCAGCCATCCTGTTTGAAGTGGGTCTCTCCCCTTGATCCCTCTTCGTCCTCAAGTTTGATGCTGTTGATGCTGAACTCTGCCTGTTCAATGTTCTTGTCACCTCTGACTCATCCTTGCTACATGATGCATGGTAGCTTCTCCTTGGGTCCCTGGAACTCCCAGGGAGGGTCACTGTATTTATTCAGTGCCACTAGCTTGGGAATGAATTTTAACATGTTGGGAGCGTCTTCAGTATTGTTTTGCAAATGAGTTGACATGAAACCAAACAGTGATAATGTGCTGCAGTGGGTAAGGTTAATGGCTCCTGATTACCTCCTCTGAGTACAATCACAGTCACATTATTTAAATAGCCCATCTCCTCAAACTGACTGAGAAATGAGCATGACTTATGAATGTGGTGGAAAAGATATGTGCCATGAAAAAATATTAAGGGACAGAAGTGAATTTTGTTTGGTGTGGAATTAAAAATATCTAAAGTGATGGGAACTCTTGGTAGCAGACAATGGCCCAGAAGTCAGAAGGATATGCCTTTTGGGATGTCAAGGGGATATGCATGCCCTATGGCCTTCTACACTCTCCCCTCATTTGAAGCTCAGGTGAGAATAAAAGGGAGAATGCACCATTATCTACTGGTCATTGCTTGTAATCTACACAGCAATAAAGAACATAACTACCTCAAAGGAAGCTAGCACCCACCAACAGAGAGACATAAATGCATTTATTGTAGCAGCATACTAGTCTGTTCCATCCAACTCTGCCTCTGCTCCAGTAAGGACTGTGGCCTTCGTTGGAAGTGCAAGGCACACAAAATGCATGAGGTGAGTCAAGTTATTGAGTCGATACCTAGTTCCATGAGTAATTATTCCATTCCATAATTGTACATAATGCTGCCCACAACATAAGATAATGGCACCATGGAATGACAGTGCTGGAAGGAAATTCAGAGAGTAACTAGTCCATTATGTTCCCGGTCCCCTATATACATACGTCTTTATAGAGATACACATAGACTAGTTAAGGATAGATGTGTAGATACATATAAATACATGTACACGTACACATGTATATTTATCAATAGAGGATATAGGTAGATATTGTTGTTTAGCTTTCATTTTCAAAGAGGACCAATGACATCATGGAACGATGTCTTAATTTGTTCATGAATTGGATTTAAGTGGAGCAGAGTTGTACAAAGGTGTCAGCCTCACTGTCTCTTCCTAAGTCATGAAAGTCCAGTGGTAGAACAAAAGTCAAAATGACTGGTGATGGTCCAGGATAATCTAGATGATTTTGGCTTCTTTGATGTCTGACCAAGCTCTAAGCCTCCACATCTTCATGGCTATTGGAACAAATTGTTATCATCAGCCCATTCCTCCAGGGGAAGTTTTCACTTGTTCAGGGTGGACATCCCTCTAACTCATCAATGAGTTTGAGGACTTTTGGTTGCCCTCAACCTGGTTTAGCCCATCTGCCAAGACTTTTTACTAGGGTGTGGTCATTACACATGCTGCAGCTTCTTGGAGCCATAGGTGAGAGTTAGGTGAATCAGGTGGACACCAAAAATAGATAGGCAGCCCTGAAAAGGGCTCAGCATCCCTCACTCCAGAGGTGCTAATCCTCCCTGAACACCCCACATACCATAGATAAAGATAGATAGATGGATGGATAGATAGATGGATGGATAGATAGATAGATAGATAGATAGATAGATAGATAGATAGGTCTTTGCTGACTCCCCATTACCTCTAAGATAAAATACAACATTCATAGCATTTACAGCCTACCATGCTCTGGCTCTCACATGTCTTTCCTGTCTTCTCTCCTTGTTAATTCTCTTTAAAATACTCTCTTCCAAATAAGACTGACTTATAAGCTTCTCTCCCTGTATAGGACAGTCATTCTCTTGCTTATGAGTCTTGGCACAGACTGCCCCTTGAGTGTGAGCTTTGTCCTCTCCTTACTTCTGCATTTTGTCACTCCTGGCTCCCTTCAAGACTTGGTTCTGACACCATCTCCTACACTGGCATGCTCTTTATTCTCTCAGTTGTAGGTGCTCCTCCTAACTTGAAATTATTTTGTAAATTCCTCCTATCTACTTTTACATGTTCATGTTGCTCTCCACTCCCCATTTCCCCCTCCCCAGTAAAAAATAAACTTTCGGTCAGACTTTTTTTTAGTCACTGTCTTCTGAAACCTTAAAATAGTAGAAACTTAAATATTTACAGAGTTGAATTGAAGAAGAGAGGGAAAGTAGAGGAAACAAGGCCAAAATGCAAAATGTCCATCAGCCAAAGAGAGAAGAAAAGTGAAGGAGACCTCCAAAAATTCATGCCTTCAAGCTTTGTGTCTGAAGGTCAAACCAATTTACGGGCTCCAATTCATGGCTGCTCAGCTTTCTTCTTGAGAAATGATGGCAAAACTCCATTCTCTAAACTCCCTCAATCTTTGTAAAGTCTGAAAGTCAGTGGAGACCTCTCTCCCCATTTTTTTTCCCAAGGGCTGTCAGCTTTGGATCAATAATAATAAAAACTAATAGCTAACATTTGCATAGTTCTTAATATGTGCCAGTCACTGTGCCAAATCCTTTACAAATGTCTCATTTGATCCTCACAACAACCCTGGGAGATAAGTACTATTATTACCCCCATTTTACAGATGAAGAAACTTAGATAAAAGTTAAGTGACTTGCCCATGGTTACACAGCTAGGACGTATGTGAGGCTGGATTTGAACTCAGTGCAACCTTTCCTGTTTTATTGTTGTTGTTGTTCTTACACAAGAGCAGAGTCCTCAGTCATTTCAATTTGTCTCTTTGGGGACCACAATTACACCAGGCAGAGTCCAATGTAGGACGGGCAAGTTATAATTCTCTTCCTCCTCATTCTCCTTCCATTCTGATCACCTAAAACAGGTGATCTTAATCTTTTGGTTTGTGTTCTCTCAGCAATTTAGTAAAGCCTTTAGATCTCTTTGGAGAATTTTTTAATGCATAGAATAAAATATATAAGATTACAAAGGAAACCGGTTGTGTCTAAATTGTTATCACAACAAAACAAAATAACATGAGAATAAAGATCACAGAGCCTGGGTTAAGAACTCCTAACCTCTAAGGGTGTCAGTTCTTAATTGTGAGGCTACTGAAGATGGCTGAGCAGGTAGGCTCCTCACAATGACGCCCAAAGCTCAGTGCAAAATAATGGTCAGAAAGATGAATGGAATTCTGGACTGTTTGAAGTCTTACTTGGTGCCGGAAGGCATATGTTCTCAGGCAGTTTCAGCATCATTGCAGTTCTTCACCCCAAGAGCTTATTCTCAGATGACTTATGACCACAGGCATGCCTTTCTGCAGCAGGAACCGAAGGGGCCCCTCAGCCACTGTTTCCCAAGTGACAGGTGATTGGCAGCTGGTGAGTGCTTTTTTGGAAGCAGGGTCTCACATCCAATCCTGAGCCCTATTCTACAGACCTAGTTCACCCCAGTCTTTCAAGGATAATTATATCCACTGGATAGAGAAGGAAACTGAGGTTCAGTCAGGGAAAGGCAAGGAGGGCACCATTGACCTGGTGAGCCTGGGAGAGGGATCCACGAGGGGAACCAGCAGCTTAGATATGTGAGTGTATAAGAGTGGAATGAGGCTGAGGTCCCAGATTAGTTTTTCACCAGCTGTGGGATATAAAAGTCTCTCCACCACTCGGAGTGCTGGATTCAAGTCCATCCTCTGACCTGCACTGGCTGTGTGACTGATGGAAATTTGCTTCTCTCAGTGCCCTAGGTAACATGTTAATGCCAGAAGTTTCAGACAAAGTTTGATGTGATCTGTGCTTTTGAAGCTTCCTTGTGCTGGACAGCACCCCTTTTCTGAGCTCTCTTCACTCCACAGGGTTCTTGTGAGGATCACATGGGAAATACTTGTGTATGTGCTTTCAAATTTGGTGAGGCCAGTTCAGATACTTACCTTGTCTCATAAATTCAACCCCCAAAGCCACAGGACAATCAAAATAGCAAGAAATTTATCGGTAAGCTCAGCACTGGACATTACAGGAAACTTTGGGGGGGGGGAAGCTATTTCAATACTGCCTGTTTTGAGATGAATTAATCACTCCCTGGTTAATTAAATAGCAGAGGAAAATGGATGACAAGGAACATGCTTTCAACACAAATGGTATACTCTATTACTGATATCCACAGAAAACAAACTCCATCTTTCTCGATCTACACCATGGGAGGGAGCCTTAGATCATTTACCCAGTTGTACCAGTTCCTACTTGTCCCACATTGAGAGCAAAGGGAACTCAGTCATTTGTGGAGGGGGATAGGAGATCTAACAATAGCTCTTGGTGTTCTAGGAAAATCTGAGTCCAACTCCACAGCTTTTACACAAGCCCAGCTAAAGGGAGAAATTCCTCAATTCTAGCATCACTGATGGAAGGGAGTTTAGAGACCTTTCATGTTCAGCCCTTTCATTTTAAGGTTTGGGGAAACTGAAGCCCTGGAAAGTTAAGTGATTTTCCTAAGGTTATATTGAGTGTGTCAGAGATGGGATCTGAACCCAGCTCTTCTGACTTCATAGGCATCAAGCAATTAATAATTGTTGGTTGGTTGACTGCCTGGCAGTCCTCAAGCCCCATCCCTGTACCACAGGCTTCCTGCTAGGGTGTCAGTCAGGTCCACACTGTACCCAAAAGGTCTTGATCACATCTAGAAGGAAGGTCTCAAAGAGGGGAAGACCAATTATGTGTCCTGCCACCCCAACACCGTTTGCTGTTTTTGCTGCCTGACCGTAAACAGTTTAATTTTCTGTTTTCTGTTGATAAAGAGGCATTATCTATTTTGTGTTGCCAAAAGCACCATGGAGAATATATTCCAGAAAGTCAGTGTTTCTCTTGACATGGACCCCTTGTAACTGTATTTTTGTCAAAGGTAAGAGAGCAGGGCCTAATTGTCACTCTTTGACAATTGCACAAGGAAAGAAACAAGATGCTTTTTTATTCATGTGTCAATTATAGAAATTTAATTGAATGAAATTCAGCAAGCATTGATTAAGCACCTACTCTTTGTGAGGAATTGTTCTAGGTACCAGGGTTCACAATGAAAGAAGTAAAACAATACCTGCCTTCCAGAAGTTTATGTTCTATTGAGTGAGGTGGGGTGATGGTGAAGGAAAAAAAAATATATATATATATATGTGTGTGTGTGTGTGTGTATGTGTATGTAGATATATGTATATGTGTGTGTGCGTATGTATAAATATATGTATACACACAAACATATATGTACAAAATCAATTCAAAGTGGGTTTTTTTTTGGGGGGGGGAAGGTGAGGGAAGGGTTGGTGTGGAGGAAGGAAGGAAAGTACTTGTACCCAGAGATATCAGGAAAGTCTTTGAAAGAGAGAACCAAGAATTTGCTTTAATAAGGAAGTGTGAGTTGGAAAATGCAAAGCTCTAGTGGGATGATTCTCTGCTTTTGGCCAGAGCATAAATCTAAGGAGCAAGTCCCAGGAGGCAACCCCTGCCTTTGGTCTTAGAAAAAGACCAGAAAGAGCAGAAAAGGGCAGAAAACAGGAGAGCTCATCTCAGAAAAGGTTTCCCCTAAGTCAAGAAAGGAGTTAAAGGGAAAGCCAAGAGATAGTGTTCTACTTGGGGAAGATGAATGGAGTGGCACTTTTCATTTATTTAGTATTCAGGATCTCAAGTTTAATTAGGGCTCCTTTGTCACATCATTCATCAAATGCTCTTGAAAAAATGGAAATTCACCTCCAAGTTTCTTTGGCCTCAGGCAGGCTTTTCCTACTTTTATCTTATTTGAGTTATTGACGTTCAGTAAAAAGCAGAGATTGACTTGTGAGTATGGAGGCAGCAAGTAGGAGAGAAGCTGCACCCTAAGCACTCTCTGGCAAACACTTCCCAAAGCCCCCAACCCACCCCTTGTTAAGCAATGTTGGGAGAACGTTAAGGTTTTTATGAAAGTTTTTTTTTTTTTTTGCCAAGAAGTCTTTTATGCAAGGGACTTGTGATAAAATTGAATAGAGCTTTTAATGGCTAGAGAGGAGGAAATAGGCCACTCTACTGATAAGTACATTTGATGAAGTTTCCTTAGTCAACAAGTAATATTAATATGAGTGAACAGGATGATGTGGAAAACCAGAAAACTCGGGTAATCTTATATTGCATTAAGAGAGATAGCACTTCTAGCAATTGAAAGGTGATAGTACCTCTCTGAGCTGATCAGACTTCATCTGCAGTCCTCCATTCATTCCTGGGTTTCATATCTTAGGAAGCATATTGATAAGCTAGAGAGTCTAAAGGAGAAGGCAACCAGTAGGATGCAGGGCCTTGAGATGCTGCCATAGGAAGATTACTCAAAGGAACCTGGGGGAAAGTTCCAAATAATCACTGATCTCAAAAATGGAATGGAATGCCTCTGAGGGTGCCTCTCTTGGAAGCCTTTAAGCCTTGTAACTGACAGGCCTCAGATGCATTGGTGAGTTGGGGAGATGTCTATCCCAAGCAAGTGAAAACATCTCCCAGTGGAATGGATGGATGAGAACAATTGGTTCCAATGGCCGTGAAGGTGGCTGAAGCAGGCACCATAGAGTGCTTAGAGCTTGGTCAAACATTGAAGACTCCAAGGTCATCCGATGAATCCCAGGCCATCACCAGTCATATTGACTTTTGTCCTGACACTAGACTTTGATAACTCTGGAAGAGAGTGAGGTTGTTGAATTTGCACAGCTCTGCCTCACTTAAATCCAATTCAAATGTAAGTCAAGACATCACCCCATGATGTCATTGGTCCTCTTCAAAAATGAAGGACACAACACGATGTGGAGATTAGATGGATATATTGTAGATGAATTCTATTTTGATAGATGAGCTAGGAACTTTTCCAACTTCCTTCTCATCTCTTCTCTAGTACAATATTGCCCATTACAATCACAGTGTTGTTCTGGGTTGTGTTATTATTATTACTGTGTTTCCATTATTCTATGGTCTTGTGAAATATCAAAGGGGAAGGTTATTTGCCTGTGAATTCTTAAAACTAAGGACAGAATGTGATTAGAACTGTACTCAGTGCCCTAGGCCATACAAATGGACCAGAAAGGTAGGACTTGGGCTCAGTCTTCAAACATAAACCAGAGAAGAGCTTCTTATGTAAGCCCCCAAAAGGAGTCCATGGCCATGGATGTCATAGAAGGTGGACTAAGTTTACTACATGTTGCCCAGGATTGAATGTCAAGTAGAAGATATTGTGGAAATAGTCATGGAGGAAGCAAGATTGAGGAATAACAGGTAGATGGGTTGTGTGACATCAGGGCCTGTGGATGGTAAAATAAAAGTCCTAAAGGAAACCATCCAGAGAAGCCACTTGGGAGAATCTGTGGGAAAACGGGGACAAAAAGCACCCAGGATTTAAAGGTGTGGATCAGCTGCATTTTCCTCCTTTGAATGGAATTGTGACATCCATGAATGCACATTTGCTACACGGCAGCCCAGACCCCCCAAAGCACATCTCAGCAAATTTATCCCTTTGGATAAATTCAAATATAGAAAGGAAAGGCAGTTGTCTTCAGATTTTCTCACAGAGTATGAAACCAGATCTGAAAGTGATGAATGAAGCATTAAAGGTGAATGCTTAGAAATCCTATAGCAGAGTTTATCCTTAATGTTCATGAAATACCTCCTACTTGTTGATGTGGCCTGCCAGAGGCAGCTAGTGCTTGGTGAACAGGGTGATGTGTGGAGATGTGGATTGGCATCTGAGGGAAGGCTTCTCTGAAGTTCTCCTACAGTATCTTGGTGTCTTTCTACCCTTTCAATTCTAATGCTAACCCTCCTCAGAAATAATCTGTCCCTTAACCCTTTCATAAGACTTTTAATTGAAGAGAGATCTGGGATATACACCTTTCTAGAGCTACCAATATTTTCACTGGGGACATTTGCTGACAACTAACCTTTGCCCTGAGAGGCTAATATAAGGCAGACTCACTGATTGTCTAATTATAACATGTTGCTAACATGTTTTAACATGCTTGGGACTGAACATGTTTCTGTCCTATGACTTTGCTAGATTCAAATTGAGGTGCTCATGCACCTATAGAGATGACCTCCATGCCTGTGGAGATGACCACCATCTCCCATCCCTACTACGTTCTGTCAAGAGATTGAGTCATGAAGGAGTGACCTAGGGAGGACATTGATCAAATGTACAGCATCTATAGAAGGGTAATATGGATGGTAGAGGACCTTGAGTCTCTGCCATTTGAAGATTATTGAAGGAATTGAGGAGGATTATCCTGGCTGTGATGATTAAAAAATGTTCAAGACTCATAGTTTCTGGGTAATTTAACAATTTTATTAATAAAGCCAGCATGTTATTAATAGAAGGATGGTCATTTGACCATCTCTCTTAGACCAAAGACTATCGTGCTGGCAGACCCAGTTTATATATCCTTCAAAGAGTAGGTGTTCAATGAGAGGCTGAGAGTGGTATCATGTCACCCTTGGACAGGGAGACTCATCTCTATGCCCAGATTACCCCCAACCTTGGGCAATCTATTAAAAGAATGTATGTCTCACCCAAGTCTGAGCAGAACAAAATGGCTACTCCACTTGGGTGGGATCTGAATAAGGAAGTTAGTCCAATCTCATTATCAGTAATATCCTTCAAGACTGAAATTTTTAAAATCAAGACTTTAGAAGAAGTAGAACTCTGGATCTCCCCAAATCATTGGTAATTAATAATCATTTCTCTCATGATGAAAAGAAGACACAGACAGTGGAACAACAGCTGCCTTCAAATATTTGAAAGCATGTCATAGAGAAGGGGAATTCATCTTGCTTGCTTTGGCCACAGAGGGAAGAACTAGGAGCCACAGGGGAAGGAGTGGAGGAGTTACCAAAAGGCAAATTGAGGCTTGAGGTCAAGAACAACTATACCAAACTATGTTGGTTATCAGAGAGTCAACCAGTCTGGCTTGGGAGGTGGGGAGGATGCCCCTTGTTGGGATCTGTAAGCTGGGGATGGTACATGTCCAATATTATTGTTCAGAGCCAAGTGGGGTTGGGTGACCACTGAAGTTCTTTCTATCCATCCATAAGATTCTGACTAAAACAAAAATAACTGACCAGCCCAAACACAGGTGCTTCACTTTGGAGAAACTATTGACCCTCCATGTGTGCAGGATAACATCTACACATCTTGGGGAAATCATGTGTAACAACCCAGAAGAGCCTTGAAGATAAAGAACAGTTGTTTTCCTTGCTTTCAGTATCCCACTGGCCTGGATGGTCCTAGTTGAGATGAGTAGCCCTAAGCACAGAGTTTAGGGGCCCCTGAGCCAGATCAGAAAGGAAATCCAAGGCAGCTCTGAGGCTCGGCTCTGTGCCTCACACTCCAGAGCTGTCAGTCAGGATTTTTGATCATTAGCCATCTGTGATTATTTTAATTTTTGCCAGCAGGAGAAGGAGCTCTTTCCCACCCGGGAGCTCTGTTATTACAATATAATTTATATGTAAAGAGCTCCTTTCATCAGGATGGGAAACTTTTATAATTTTTTTTTAGATTAAAAAGAAATACTCATTGCATCCTCCCCCTTTCCCCCCAAACTCCAGCAAACTGCTCCTCACTCTCACTCCAGTATCTACGTGGAGATCCTATTGAGACCATCAGCACTTGGAAGGATAGGTTGAACATCACTTGTCTGCAGGGTGAAGGGGGAATTGGGAATAGATATCAGAAAACCTGTGGACTGGCTGCTGCTTTGCCGTCAACTCACTGGGGAACTTCTGGAAAGCTCCTTGCTCCCTCTGGGCCTCACTTGCATCTTCCCTAAACCGATTATGTTTGATTTGAGGGGCTCTTAATGCATTGATGGCCACAGGACTGTAGGCTAACAGGTCTGGAGCCCAACAGGACCTCAGAGCTATTTAATACGATACCTCCATTGTACAGATGACAAAACTGAGACCCAGAGAGGTTTGAAAAAATGCCAACAGTCCCATAAGTGGCCAAGTCAGGATTTGAACTTTGGTCTTCTGACTCTGAAGTTGTGGCTGGATGAAAGAGGAGTTAGCCTTGTACTTTCAGGTCCCAGGGTGTAGAACTGGGTGCAATGGATGAAAATGCCAAAGAGGAAAATTTAGATTTGATATTGGAGGAAAGACAACAATAGCAACAACACCAACCAGTCAACCATTGCTGAAGACTCAAAGCTATTTAAGAGTGGCAAGGCCCACCTTGAGAGGTCTTTCAGCAGAACTAGGCAACAGATCTCCAAGCAGATATTGCACTGGCTTGTTGAGGTGAGGATATTGTTTCAGGGACGGCCTGGATGAGGTGGCTTTGAGGCGTCTTCCACCTCTGAAATTCAGTGATTCTGTGAAATATAGGAATGTACTTAAAAAAAAAAACTATTTCAAAACTTGGAGGAAAAAAATATTAGATGACATTTATAAGGGAAAGCTAGATGACACAGTGGTTTGAGTATCAGCCCTAGAATCAGGGAGATGAGAGTTCAAATCCAGTCTTAGACACTTACTGGCTGTGTGACCTGGGCAAATCACTTAACCCTGTTTGGTTCAGTTTCCTCATCTACAATATGAGCTGGAGAAGGAAATAGCAACCAATCTAGTATCTCTGCCAAGAAAACCCCAAAAGGGGTCACAAAGAGTCAGACACAACTGAAATGACTGAACAACAACAAATATTTGTAAAGCACCTTAAGCTTTGCAAAGCACTTTATATATGCTACTTAATTTGATTCTTGCAATGAACCTGGGAAGTAGGTGCTATTATTATCACTTCCTCTCTTTTTAAAATTTATTTTAGTTTTCAACATTCACTTTCACAAGATTTTGAGTTCCAAATTTTCTTCTCCTCCCCTCCCCTCTCCCCCCCTCCCAAGATATCATGCATTCTGAATACACCTTCCCCTAATTTGCCCTCTCTCCTATCACCACCCACCCCCTTCTCTTATCCCCTTCCCCTTCTATTTTCCTATAGGGCAGGATAGATTTCTATACCTCATTACCTGTATTTCTAAATTCCCAGTTACATGTAAAAACACCTTTTAACATTAGTTTTTAAAACTTTGGGCTTCAAATTCTCTCCTTTCCTCCCTCTCCACCTACCCTCATTGAGAAGGCAGGAAACTTGATACAGGTTATACATGTGTAGTCATGCAAAACACTTCCATAATAATTGTGAAAAACTAATTATATATCCCTTCATCCTCCAATCCCCCCATTTATTTTATTCTCTCTTTTGACCATGTCCCTCCTCAAAAGTGTTTGCTTCTGATTACCCCATCCCCAATCTGCCCTCCCTTCTATCATCCCCCCTCTCTCTTATTCCCTTCCCCCATATTTTCCTGTAGGGTAAGATAGATTTCCATACCCAATTGACTGTGTATGTTATTCCCTCCTTAAGACAAATCCTATGAGAGTAAGATTCACTCATTCCCTCTCACCGTCCCCTGCTTCCCCTCTACTGTAAAAGCTTTTTTCTTATCTCTTTTATGTGAGATAATTTACCCCATTCTACCTCTCCCTTTCTCCTTCTCCCAATATAATCCTCTCTCACCCCTTAATTTTATTTTTTAGATATCATCCCTTCATCTTCAACTCACCCTATGCCCTCTGTGTGTGTGTGTGTGTGTGTGTGTGTGTATGTATATATATTTTTTCCCTCCAACTACTCTATTACTGAGAAAGGTCTCATGAGTTACAAATATTATCTTTCCTTGTAGGAATGTAAATAGTTCAACTTTAATAAGTCTCCTATGATTTCTCTTTCCTGTTTATCTTTTCATGCTTCTCTTGAGTCTTGTATTTGAAAGTCAAATTTTCTATTCAGCTCTGATGTTTTCATCAAGAATGCTTGAAAGTCCTCTATTTCACTGAATGTTCATTTTTTCCCCTGAAGGATTATACACAGTTTTGCTGGATAGGTGATTCTTGGTTTTGATCCTAGCTCCTTTGACCTTTGGAATGTCATATCCCAAGCCCTCTGATCCTTTAATGTAGAAGCTGCTAAATCTTGTGTTATCCCGATTGTGTTTCCACAATACTTGAATTGTTTCTTTCTGACTGCTTACAATATTTTCTCCTTGACCTGGGAACTCTGGAATTTGACTATAATATTCCTAGGAGTTTTCCATCAGGGATCTCTTTCAGGAGGTGATCAGTGGATTCTTTCCATTTCTATTTTACCCTCTGGTTCTTGAATATCAGGGCAGCTTTCCTTGATAATTTCTTGAAAGATGATGTCTAGGCTCTTTTTCAAATCATGGCTTTCAGGTAGTCCAATAATTTTTAAATTCTGTCTCCTGGATCTATTTTCCAGGTCAGTTGTTTTTTTGGTTTTTTTTTTCAATGAGATATTTCATATTGTCTTCTATTTTTTCATTCTTTTGGTTTTGTTTTATAATTTCTTGATTTCTCAAAGAGTAATTAGCTTCCATTTGCTCCATTTTAATTTTTAAGGAATTACGTTCTTCAGTAAGCTTTTGGACTTCCTTTTCCATTTGGCCAGTTCTGCTTATTAAGGCATTCTCCTTCTCATTGGCTTTTTGGACCTCTTTTGCCATTTGGATTAGGCTATTTTTCAAGATATTATTTTCTTCAGTATTTTTTTGGGTCTCCTTTGGCAAGCTGTTGACTTGTTTTTCATGATTTTCTTGCATCACTCTCAGTTTTTCCTCTACTTCTCTTACTTGCTTCTCAAAATCCTTTTTGAGTTCTTACACGGCCTGGGACTGATTCATATTTTTCTTGGAGGCTTTGGATGTAGGAGCTTTGACTTTGTTGTTTTCTTCTGGTTGTGTGTTTTGATCTTCTTTGTCATTAAAGTAATATTCTATGGTTTGAGTTTTTTGTGCTGTTTGCTCATGTTCCTCATCAATTATTTGACTTTTAAACTCTTTGTTAAAGGTAGGGATCTGCTTCCAGTGTGGAGGCTGTACTGTCCCAAACTTCAGGGGTTTTGTGCAGCTGTTTTCAGAGATACTTCTAGGGACCTATATATTTTCAGTTTTTCCAACGTGGTATGATCTAGGGTGAAGTGTTTACTCCTTTCCTGGCCTGTGCTCTGGTCTATGAGTGACCACAACACTCTTTTCTGTCTTGGAACTGTGAAGAGGATTTCCTCTCCACTGCCACCACAAGCTCCACCATGCCAGCACCCAGGACCACCACTCAGAACTGTGATCCAGAGCCAAGCACAGACAGAGCAAGAGAATCCTGCCTCAGCACCTGCAAAGAGATTCCTGCAAACACCCTCTGATCAACGGCTTGATCCTCCCACTGTCTATGGGCTGAGAGCTTCAGAAGCAGCTGCCACCCTGGGGCTGTGCCAAGACTGGGGCTAGACCATGCTAATCTCTCACCCAGGTCCAACAGACCTTTCCTACTAACTGTCTAAGTTGTCTTTGGTGTTTCTGGGTTGAGGAGTGTGGAAACCACTACAACTGCTAGTGATTCAGTCTCCTGAGGCCTGCTCCAGGTTCACTGAGGCCCAGTCTCTATCTGTGAACTATGCCCCTCTCCTAATCTGGTGCAACTGACCTTTCCCATCAACCATACAGATTGTTTTGGGCTGGAAATATGTTTCACTCTGTCTTTTTGTTGGTTCTGCTGCACTAGAATTTTAGAGCCATTTTTTATAGATATTTGGAGGGGTTTGGGGGAGAGCTCAAGAGAGTCACTGCTTTTACTCCAGCATTTGGCTCCACTGCCCAACAGTACCATCCCTCCCTTTTTTTTGCAAAAGAAATTGAGGCTGAGAAAGGTAAATGATTTGCTCAGCATCACATGGCTATAAGCAAGTGTCTGAGGCAAGATTTGAACTCAGACCTTCTTGACTCCAAGTTCCGTGCTCTGTTCACTGCATATCTTACCCTCCTCTTATTATTCATCAGTGATGGTTAGTGGCCAAGGCAGCCCAGGGATTACTTTTCTATTTGTGGAAGGGCAGAACCCCAGGTCAAAAGCCATTGCAAAATTTTGGAGATAAAAAAGAAAAAAAAGGGAATGATTACATCCCTGAACTCCCTAAACACCCAAAAGGCCACTGGTTAGAGCCAGGCATGGATGTCTGCACAATCTTATCCCAGGCTGGAGTCTGATCTTTAGCAATACCCTTTACTCCTCAACCACTTTACATTATTAGGAAAACCATGATGAAGTGATTGTCAAAAAGACTTGTTCAATATTCTTGAAGCAGTCAGTTTGGATAAATACTCTGAGGGATCAGAAAGTGGAACCCCAAATTCATTGTTGCAGGTGGTTCCATGAAAAGCTGTAGAGTTGGCATTAAAGACTCAGGTCTTAGATCCTAGACTTGGTGGAACAAAAGTGTCAGGTCATTGGAGGGATACCTTGGCTGTTTCCAGTTCCCAAGATCACTAGGATCCAGAGCTGGGAGGAGCCACGGAGATCATTTTAAAGATTCAGAAACCAAGACCCAGAGTGAGGGAAGTGACCAATCCAAGGTCACACAGGGAGCCAGAAGAGCATCTAAGATTCAAACTTGGATCTTTGCCTTCTGAAGTCATTATCTTTTTCACAGTGCCACGATCTTCTTAAGAGCATTTCTAGGAAGAATTCCTAGGATATTATTTTGTTTTTTACTGGTGATGTTATACAGTCTTGAAGAGGAGCATAGACTAACTGAATTAGAAGAAATTGTGACCTCCAACTACTCTACAATGTGACATATCTTTCTTTCACAAGCCCTTCTTGTCTTCTCCTGTTAAAAGACAAGCTTGGTCAGAGTAGAGACTGTTCCCTCAGTTGATTCCTACATAAAGGCCTTGCACATATTCGACCCTCATTACTGATGCTTAGATAAATGCTTATTGATTCATCAATAGATTCCTCTGTTTTTGCACCTTGTCTCTTTCCTTCTCTCATCCCTTTTCATCAAAAAGGGAGTATTTCCAACTCTGTGGGAAATGACCCCATTGCTAGCACTCTGGAGGATCCAAAGAGAGCTTACTTGGTCCCTCATGAACCAAAACTTACTCTCTGGCTACTTGGTTTCAAACAACATAAAAATAAAATTGCCTCCAATCAATTATTGTCATGGAGCTTTTCTGAAGCCACTCAAAGAATAAACAAACAATTTTGTATTTTTTTAAACAATGCAGGGGTCCAAAATCTGGATTCAGGGGTTGGGAGTGGGAGTTAGACTGTCTGAAGTTGTGATCATCTGGGTGAGGATCATGGCATGTCTTCTGGTAAATGGTAGGGCTGGTAGCCAAGAACCCACAGGACTGTGAGTCAGTAGGTCCGGTTCCATCAGAAACTAACCTAATCTGTAGCCAATTTACCATCTGAACTTAATTTTCTTGTCTCTAATCAACCCAGAGCATCTTTATCAAGAAGGCCTGAAATCACAATTATGATATCAAGAAATGCCAAGAACAATGACCCATCTTTCATATACAGAGATATAAGCCTATATATAGATGTGTATGTAGACACAGACATTTCATGCACATATACATATATACTCGCCTCTATCCTATAGCTAGACTACTCATTGTTCCTTAAATACAACACTTCATCTCCTGCCTGGGTCTCTTTGCACAGGCTGTGCCTCAGGCCTGGAATCTTTTCCTTCTTCATTTCCAACCTCTTGGAATCCCTGGCACCTTTCCAGCTCAGCTCAAGTGCTACCATCTATGGGATGCCTTCTTGACCAACCCCACCTACACACACACACACACACACACACACACACACACACACACACACACGCACACACACATGCGCACACACACACACGCACACACAATCCATCAGTCTATTCTTAGTGCACTCTCCTTTCTCCACAAATGACTTTGCATTCACTTTTTATATTCCCTACATTTCCTTATTTGTCTAGCTGTTGATTACCACATCCCCCACGTAGATTGTAACCTTCCTGAAAGCAGAGACTACTTCCCCCCACCCCCATCCCTACCCTTGTTGTCATTGCATCCCCAACTCTGAACACACTACCTGGAAAGTAATAAGCATATAATAGTTTCATGTCGAAATTAATGGAATCGAACTGAATGGAAATGTACCAAGATTGCTGGAATTCACCGCAGGAGACCTGGGTTCAAATTATATCACTGAAATGTTTGTGAAATGACTAAATCAATCTGAACCTGTCTCTACATCTGTAAAATGGGTAGATTCATCCTTGCATCTCATAGGGCTATTGTGCCAGAAGGGAAAAATCAGTGCAATCTATGATAAGCAGTCTGTCAGGGTGCTTGGCTGTCTACTCTGCTCAGTTTTTCCATCAAGCATTCATGGGTGAGGTTTCCTAAGAAAAGAGTAAATGATTATCTTTGGATGCCAGTATCCATCACTTGCCTTGAATATAGATGCTTAACCAGTTCTAATAAGATTGGATTAAAGTGAATTTATTTCCAACAGCTCCTTCCAATGTGTAGTTCATCCCTTGGAGCCATCTCCACTCCAAATCTCATGTGGACAATTTGTGCCCAATTTGTGGTAGAATATTCTAAGCTCACATTGGTCTGATCATCTGAAATCAGACACATTGTACCTTGACCCCAACATAGTGTTGCCATTTGGGTTCTCTTCGAGAATGAAGGACAACAACCAATTCTAGTATAACCCACTGCTACCACCCTGCTGATCTCACAGAAGGCCAGGGTACCAGAGAGGCTACGATGCCAAGTAAACGGGAGATTGGAAAAGCTCTAGCTACATTTTGATGGGACTTGGAGGAGCCAGTGGCCCAAAGGTCCCAAGCACATGCTCCTCCCAGGCTGTCTGGTCCATATTGATCGCTATTTTGATGCCATCACAGGATTCCTTCCTTGGCACAGGTTTCTCCACCAATGCCTAAGACTCCTGGGGTATTGGGGGCATGTCTAATCTCTGATCTATTCCCCTTTTCCAAGTGTAAGGCAAAATAAAATGCACCCTTTATTTATAAAAAATAAAGACTATGACTTTATTTCTATGCAAATGACAACTCTTCAGGGCAAAGAAGAAGCCCCCCCCTTTTAAAGTTCTATATTGCCAAACTTTGATTTGCTTGATTCTCTATTGATCCCCATGTGGTGGTTGGAGCACACACTTTAGAAGGAAACTTTCTTAATTCCAGTCTATCAAGACAAATCTGCAAGTTAAAGCGTCACTTGGATCAGCAGGCATTCAGAGAATGGCAGGTGGCAAATAAAGCCCTGAGTGGATGCTTCTAATTGCATTTTCCTCTGTCTCCAGAACTGAAGGAGTCCTAGGAAAAGAGAAGGGGCAACGTCTTCGAGCTCCCAGAGAGCTGTTTACTTCTTTTCTTTCTGAAAAACTTGGAGTGGAAGGGATTCAGAGACAGAAGGTAATGCAGCATAGTGGAGAAAGACTGGCCTGGCTCAGGGGTCAGAGGAGTTGGGTTTGAATGCTGCCTGTGTCCTCTGCCACCTAAGTTAGTGGGCTCTGGCAAGTCATGTCATGGCCCTGAGCCTCAGTTTCCTCATTTGTAAAATGAGATGATCTCGGAGGTTCCTTCCAGCTCTAAATCTGTGACTCTAAATGTTTTCTAAACATGGAGGCATAATATTTCATAGGATCTCAGAGCTTGGAGGAACATTAGAGGTTACTTATTCTTTTTTTTTAAAGTATGCCTCAATCTGTATTCGGACACCATCAGTTCTTTCTCTGGGGATGGATGGCATTTTTCATCATAATTCCTTCAAAGTTGTCTTGGATCATTGTGTTACTGAGATTAGCTAAGTAATTCACAGCTGATCATCTTAGAATATCACTGTTAACTTTGTAAATAGTACATTTTACTTTGAGATGCTACCAATTCTAACCCTGTCATTTTACAGATGAGAAAACTGAGGCCCAAGGAGCTACAATAATTTTCTTGAGGTTATGTTCAGTTGTTTCAGTTGGCCCAACTCCTCCTGGCCCATTTGGGGTTTTCTTGGTAAAGATACTAGAATGATTTGCCATTTCCTTCTCCAGTTCATTTTACAGATGAGGAAACTGAGGCAAACAGGGTTAAATGACTTACCCATGGTCACACAGCTGGCAAATGTTTAAGACTGGCTTTGAGCTCAGATCTTCTTGACTCCAGGTTTGGCACTCTGTCCACTGCATCACCTAGCTGCCTTAAGGGTACAGAGGTGATAGATGTCACTGTGGAGTGAGAATCCATCTCCTCTGTCTTTGAAGGTGGTTCTCTCTGAACTAGAATCCCCTCTAAAATACTCCTGATAAGTGGTCATCTGGTCTATGCTTGCAAACCCTCAAGAAAAGGAAGCTACCACTTGCTAAGGCTTCACCTTCCTCTCTTCCTACCAACTCTCATCGGTAGGAAGATGATTTGTTTTCCCCTGATATCTAGACTCAATCTGCCCTCTTGTAACTTTTTCTCACAGTAACCAGTTCTGCTCTTTGGCAGAACAACAAGAATAATCCACCTTCCGATTAATTACACAGTCGTTCAAATATTTTAAAACCACCATTGTGTCCCCCAGGCTGTCTCTTTTCTTTCCTTCAACCAATCTTTGTCGGGCTTTACCCAAGGACCTTCTCCATGTTTGTGAAGGCAAATGTAAAGAATGGGTATATCTATTATGGTCTTTTTTCTTACATAAATGATTTCTTGATACTTCTCTTCAACCTCTTTTCCAATGATTTCCTCCATCCACCCCTTAGAAGCTTCCTTTGTCACAGAGCACTGTTCAAAAGTGGAATGTGCAGCCTCGGGCTGTGCTGGTTGCCCCTCACTGGGGGCCTCCCAACCAAGGATGAGGGAGTACTTTCCAACAACTCCAGAGAGAGGATTCTCATTTAGGCAGAGGCTGATTTGGCTTCTAGCTCTAAGAATCTGAGATTCTAGCCATTCCAAAGCAAAACAAAGCAAAACCAAATAAACTCTACAAGAGCTTTAGTAGTGTTTAATCTGGCAATTCCCTCCTGGATGGGCAAGCCAAAGAAATTTCCACTTTGATGTTATAAATCTTCAGTTTTTTTATAAGTAGGTACATTAAAACTCTCCTAATATCATTGTCTGGTATTATGGCAGATTTGAGGAATGCTGTGTCACCTATTTTACTCACCTCCTAAACGTGTTCTTCAATTTATCTTTCCATCCATAGGTGAATTAGGGTGCAGTCAGAAAGAACATGGCCTTGGATTCACAAGGTTTGGGTTTTCCTCCTATCTCTACTGTCTTAAGGATCCCTCTGAGTCTTGATTTTCTTACCTGCAAAATGGAGATAGCCATGTCTTTGCCATGGGCTTCAAAGTGTAATGGAGCAGCCTAAAGGATGTTTTCAAAAACAATTAGCAAATCACAAATGCACTACTGATGACTGTTGTTACGGTCATTACTTCCCCAGGTTTGCTTGTTCCCAGATTAACCCCTGCTCTCTAATCCTCAACAGGAAAATCTATGATCTTGGATCTTTCCCCTCTCTGTCTCCTCATTTATCCTTTTACATCAGCTGGAAGCATGATTCCAAGAGCTTCCATGTCATTTTCCTTGTGAAATGAGTTGCTGCTGTTCCTAAGCTCTCCCTCTGCCTTCCTTAGTATACACTAGCCCTTTCTTGGCACCTTCCCCACCCTTGGTTCCACTGTGGTGATCCATCCATTCCAAACTGGCCCTACTACCTTCTTTACTTCTTTCTGTTCAGTGATACTGTGCGCTGCTTCTATCTAACACCACCTGGATCTTTCAATCTTCCTTATCCAAAAAAAAAAAAAAAACCAAAAACCAAAACCTCTTCTTATGAAATATTGAGAGGCCACAAGGTGTAGAGGAGCCAGAACACTGGACCTGGAGTCAGGAGAGAGTAGTTCTTGAATCTGGCCTCTGACCGTTGCTAGCTGGGCGGCCATGGATAAATCACTTAGGCTCATTTTTTTTTCACCTGTTAAATGGACAGACTATTATGGGTATTCCCTCCTTCACAGGGCTGTTGGGAGGAAAGTTGTTCCTTATGTTAGAACCACAGCCCATGGCTCAGCTGCATTCAGATTCTCTGGACAATAGATTGCTGCTGGTCTCTCCCAGCAGGTTAAAGTAACGTATAACTGATGGTCAATATGGTCAAAAGCTGGGGGGGGCGGGTAGCAGACAACTGAAAAAGAAATGAGAACTTATCAACATGATCAGTAATGCAAATGGGAGATGGAAAATAAATGGCCAACGAAACAATAAATAGTCTTACACTGGTATAAAAATCCACTTGACAAGGATAAGATGGAAGCACGGAGAGACAGCAGTTGTTTTGTGTAGGATCTGGGATGACAGCCATTTCCCAAAAGAAAAATGGTCAAAGGACATGAACAGGCAATTCTCAAAGGAAGAAATCCAAACAATTAACACAGGAACAAATGCTCCAAATCACTAATAATTAGAAAAATGGAAATTAAAACAGTTCTGAGATTCTACTATGTCCATCAGATTGATAAAAATGATGAAGAAAAAACAATGTTCATTATTAGAAGGGCTTTGGTTTATGAGGCACATTGATGCCATGTTGATTGCATTAAAACCTTCAGTTGTTTTTCAGACTGCCTGATAGCTCTCCCTGTCTCTCCCATAGGTTTTTTGGTACCGAAGCCTGAAAGTTTAGTTTGAGTCAGCTGCATGATGTGGAGGCCACAAAAGATAATGAAATG
Source organism: Vombatus ursinus (assembly GCF_900497805.2). Lineage (NCBI taxonomy): Eukaryota > Metazoa > Chordata > Mammalia > Diprotodontia > Vombatidae > Vombatus > Vombatus ursinus. The sequence continues at coordinate 17,719,139 of NW_020954577.1, read as the reverse complement.
TCGGATGACATTAAGAGGGACAAGAAATCCATGAGTCAGGAGATGAGAGTTCCACTCATCAGATGTGATCTCCTCTGGAGTGTGGTGTTCAGTCCTGGGCACCATGGTGTGGCACCACTGATAAACTGGAAGGTGGCCAGAGGAGGGCAACCAGAAGAATGGAGAGACATATAAGGAGCCATTGAGGGAACTGGTAATGTTTGGTCTAGAGGAGAGAAGACCTGCGGGCCGTGATGATGTCTCTGGAGGCAGTCCTGTGGAAGAGGAATCAGGTGCAGGGGGAATGAGTGGAAGTTTAAAAGAAGCAAATTGAGGCTTGATTTCAGGGGGAAGAGTCTTTGCAATTCAAGCTGCTCCAAAGTGGAATGAGTGGATTTCCCTTCATTGGAGATCTTCCAGCTGAGGGCAGAAGCCCATTTGTCAAGTACAACATAGAGGTGACTTCTTCACGTATCAGCTGGATAAAGCGGCTACTGAGGTCCCTTCAGACTATCAAATTCTGTGCTTCTATGATGAACAGAGATTTGTAAAATTCTCAAGAAATTGTGAGGGAAAGGTCATACCTAAGAACTATTATTTTAATGTCAAGTTCCATTATAAGTGATTGAAATGAATGATTTACTATTTGAAAATGTCATCTGGAGGCCTAGATCTGCCTGCAAATTTGGAATGGTAAGAAAGCACTGGAAATAATAGGCAGAATTTGAAGGGATACATCTGGCAGAAGGGCAGATATTTTTGTGGCTGATCTCTTGGGCTCTACCCGTAAGTGCTTAACTACAGCAGGACAGAGTCTAGTTTTCTACCTTTGGTGGAGGGGGAAGTGGGATGGTTTCATTATCCCTTATAAGCATTGGTATAGCGGTAAATATGTAATAAGTGGCTCTGGGGGAAAAGATACACAACAGGCATTCATTTAAGTTTAGCCCGCATTATTAACACATTTGTTTTTTCCGTATCATAAGTATAGCTGATCAACAACACAATAAATAAATCCCTGATTTGCATCTTTGGCATTGTCTGAAATATGAATGTTCACACTCTAGCACACACTGCCTACAATCCAAGATGCTAATGGGTACAAGGAGGAAGAAAATAGAGACCTCTGAAAGCAAGAAGTGTGAGTGCGGAGCCAGGGAAGGCTGTTGCTGGGGCTTCAGGGAACCCCCTAGGGATGTCTTGAGTCCAGAGCCAGGGCCAGGAGTCATACTGAGCGAGTGTGAACCATGTCTGACTCCCCACCTGACCCGCTCCTTCCCTTTCCCAGAGAAAGCCCATGTCTCTGGAGGGGATGTATTATTCATTTTGGATTCCGTATTTCTTTTTCTGGACAAGCTACCTGTTAGTATTTGTTCCCCATGCTTACTCTCCCTTGTAAGTAGTTAAAAGTGACAAAGCTGTTGGTCACCATTAAATTAAACAGTGTGTGGTATCCTTTAACTGCTCACAGATATGTGTGTGGGGAGGGAGAGGCGTTAACCCTTCTAGAGGTGAGAGACATTTTGCCTAAATGAGTTTGGCTGTGGGATTGGAGTAATAATTCAGAACCATTGGAGGGGCCAAAGGGGCCAGGGGAAGAGGCCTTTGTTATGCTTTGCACACCTGGCAAAGAACTTGGGACTAGACCCTCCTATTTAGATTCAGACCAATTAAAGCCACAGGAACCAATATGTCCAGGTAACCATGTAGTGCATGGGTTTTCAAAGAAAGCCACATCTTCTTGAAAAGAAGGGGAGTGAGCTGGTAGGGAAGCTATCTGTCCAATCAGTCAGTCAGTTAACAAACATATATTAAGTACTTCCTGTACTAGATTCTCAGGATTGTACTAAGTGCTGAGGATACAAAGAAAGGCAAAAACAGTTGTTGCCCTCAAGGAGGTTATATTCTAATGGGAAAGTCAATATACAAATAATTATATGGCTACAAGGTACACAGTATAAATGAAAGACCATCTTAGAGGGAAGGGAGAAGCAGGTACTGGGTTGTAGCAATGCATCCTGCAGAATTTGAAATTCGAAATGAGTCTTGAAGGAAGCCAGAGAAAATAAGAGACAGAGGTGAGAAGAGAGTAGTCCAGGTGTGGCAGGAAGTCAATGCAAAGGTGTAAGTTGGGAGATGGAATGTCTCCCAGTGTTGCTGTATCGTCACCCTCAGAGTGAAGGGGTACAGGAGGTAGCAGAGGAATAAACTGGCCAAATGAAGTCAGGTAGAGAAGAGATCCAAACAGAGGATGTTACTTTTGATCTTAAAGGTAAGAAGGAGTCACTGGAGTTTATCAAGCAGGGGAATGATATGCTCAGATGTGCATTTTAGGAAGATCCCTTTGGCAGCTGAGTTGATGATGGAGTGGAGTAGAGAGAGACTTGAGACCGGGAGACCACCAGGAGTTTATTGCAATAATATAGGCTTGAGGTGATGAGGGCTTGTTTAGAGGGCACGTATGTGGGGGGGAGGGGACACAAAAGATGTTGTGAATGGAGAATAAACAAAATTTGGCAACAGTTTGAGGGAGTCAAGTGTGAGAGGTGAGTTAAGAATGACCTGAGGGTAGCAAGCCTGGAGGATAATGGTGCTTTTGGTAGTAATAGGGGAGTTGGAAAGATGGAAGGTTTGGGGGAAGATGATATGATGAATTTTGGACATGTTGGTTTGACTTGCCAAGGGTACCTCTAGGTCCAGCTACCTAACAGGCAGTTGGTGATGCTAAAGGAGGAATGTGGGTATTCAAGGCATGCTCAGATAGGTCCCTTGGGGTAGAGAGAATGATTGACAGCTCAGCTTGCCTTGCTTGCCAGCACCACCTGGTGGTGAATGTTGCATATGTCAATTTCCATGTCAACAAATACTGGTGTCTAGCCGTCTATGGAGCTCATATGGAATGCACCCAAGGACATCTGCCATACTGGATTAACTGGGTCATTCTATGTTTCTAGTCATGGAGCTTCAATTAGAAATTCCTCCAGTCCAAAGAGCTCTGCATTTATAATCCTGAGAAAATTCTAGAATTAATCATTGAATTTACCCTTATGTTAAGCAGGGGAATTGGGTGGACTCATTGACTCCCTAAGGGCCTTCCCAGTTCTACGTTCTAAGATACCCTCCAGTTTTAAGACCTACTAGCCTATGGAATAATTACATTTGTTTTAAACAAAAACAATAAGAAACTCATGTCCAGCAAAATTATGATGGGAGGGAACCAACTGGTTCCCTCTCTCATCAGTATAACCATGTTTCCACAGCAAAAGGCACTATACTAGTTCAAGAAACAAAATGATCCATTTTCAAGTTCTAATTCAGCTCCTGTTAGACCACACTAGAAATCACCTAAAGTACCCCTTTATGGTCTATTTTTTAACTCTTAAGAGCCAATGACTTCAGATGAGCAATGTCTATTTCTCTAAGTCAATTCTGCCCATGTTATTGAGAAAGATACATAATTGACAAGATAATCTGAAGAGCTAGGAAAACAATGATTTCTCCAGATATAATTGTTTTACAAACATCATGCCAGTCTGGGAATGTAGAGCTTCTGGGGCATGGAAGGTCCTGAGGCTTTAACCAGCCCCTCCTCCACTCTGACCCCTGTACCTCCAAGACACCCACATTTCCAGGAGGAAATGCAGAAAATGTAGGCCCTGATTAAAATGATAGAAAATGGGCAAATCAAAAAACAGATGTGAGCAAAATGGTAATGATGACTGTGAAATGTAGCTGGACTTTGCTGTTTACATTTAATTGATAAAATTGGCTGAAAACAGACATAATAATAAATTTGGTAGGATGAGCACCATGTCCCTGGGTTCCTCTCTGTTACAGCATTCCTAATTCATTTACTTGGGAACATCTAATGTTTTTTTTTTTCTTATTTATTGTTTGAATGAGAACAAGAGGGTTTTGTTCCTTTTTGACTCTTGCTTGAATATACTTTGGCAAAGATATGAACTACTTCCCCAAATGACAGACTTGGGACTGATTTCCTTATCTGTAACAAGGAAGGTGAACCTTAAGGAGGAAAGTCTATCCAATGGAGATTGTTTCAGATGTTTATTCTACCCCATTTATATGGAAGTGTAATCTTTTTATAATTGAAAAAAAAGGGGGGGATGAACTTTAGATTCCTTTAGAGTGGAAGCTCCTTGAGGGCAGAGACTATCTTCCTTTTAGTTAATTGTACTCCCAGTTTAGCACTGTGCCTGGCACATAGTAGGTGCCTAATAAATGTTGATTAGATTGGAACTGGGATGTTGATGAATGTATGATGCTAATGGGTCAGGTTGGAGCTCAGAAAAGGGTATGCTCAATTCAATTCCACACACATTTGTTAAGTCCTGCTATGTCCCTGCATGTTGCTAGGCTCTGGGGAGACAAGAACACAAAATTACCAGGTCTGGCCCTTCCCTCAAGGAGCTTATATTCAACTAGAGACATTTCACAACCAGGAAATATGCATACATACACACACACACACACACACACACACACACACACACACACATATATATATACACATATATATTATGTATAAATGTATATATGTATATGTATACATACATATACATACGTACACACACATATTATGTATAAATGTATATATGTATATGTATACATATACGTACACATGCACACACACACTATATATATATATATGTAAACAATAACAAGTAACTTCAAGAGAGAGAAAGTGCTAATAGCTGGATGATTAGGAAAGGCCTTTTTGTGGTCAGCAGCCCCTGAATTATGCCTAGAAGGACCTGAGGGGCTGAGAGGTGGCAGGCACATCTGTAGCTTCCCTTATGTGTAGCTGTGATCCCAGACTAACTCATCAGTCATGTTCTCTGCACCAAATCCATGCTTTCCAATAAAATCTGAGCACTCTGAGGAAAGGGGGAGGGCAGTTTTGTTTGAGTGTGTCCAGAAATGAACACAGTACCAGGTTCGTAGTAGAGATCATTGACTGATTGATTGTGCTAGGCTGCTCCTCAGAGGGCCGGTAAGTACCTTGAGGACTATAGTTCCTTTCTTATCAGGATGTGTGGACCACAGCTGGCCTTCTGCATACCACCCCCAGCCCCCATTGTGGCCATAGGGCATAATCAGCTGAAGTTGCATCTCCTTGTCTACCCAGTGCCAGGCGATACAATACAATAAGCATTCATTAAGCTCCTTCTAGGTACAATGCATTGTGCAAGGTATTGGGGGATACAAAGACATTAAAAAAAAAAAAACTCCTCCCTACCTCTGTAAGCTTATGTAAGTAGTAAAAACAAATCCCCAGTAAAAAGCAAACCAAACACACGTGATCTCTGAAGACTTCCCATGGGAGACAGAATACGAGCTGAGCTAGGAAGGAGAGTAATAGACATTTCTAATTCTCTAAAATTTACAAAGTGCTTTACCAAAATGACCTTGACCTTGTTTGCTTCTTACAAATCTCTGACTTATCCCCATTTTACAGATGAGGAATCTGACGCTGACACATTAAATAATTTGTGCAGCGTCACACAGCTAGTAAGCATCAAAGGCCAATTTTTAACTCAGATCTTCTTAATATGAGTTCCAGCAGTCTATCCACAATACAATATTGCCTCTCCAGAGGTGAGGAACGAGTATCTGCCAGGTGAATCAGACAGCCGTTGAGAAGGCACAGAGCCAAGTCAGGGGATGTTGAGGTCAGAGAAAAGCTCGTAGGCCATGAGCACTCCCTTCAAAGTCAGTCTCATGATGTATAACTCATCAGGTTAGATTTTCTCTGTTAAAAATCTCTGTGAGGCACCTGGAGTCTTTGGAGGAAAGGGAGGCTATAAATATAACAGTAAATACATAAGTGATAATGGGGACATAATACAGCAACGTTACCAATTTAGAACTGAGAAGGAAAATGATTTGGGATACGAGGTGGCTTCTTTCCTACTGCAGGATACACTGATCAAGTCAAACATAGAATCATCAGATTCATCCTGGAGGCACACAGTTGGCTAAAGTGTGAGTCCAATCATTGACATGATGCCAAGGGCATCCTGGATGCTTAAAAAGGAGGAAAGATAGGAAAGAGCACAGATTTAGCCCTTGGAAGATGTAAGCTCTTTTCCTCTAAGCGGCCTGACTACGTAGCCTGAACAAACCTCAATTTTCTCATCTTTAAAATGGGAACTTTTTTAGCACAGTCTCAGTGCCAAATAAATTATAAAACAAATTCTTCACACATAGATTGGAGTAGCTGTCCCTGCCAACTTTTCTGTGGATTTATTCATGCTTTGGTCCGTAGATTTGGAGCTAGGAAGGATGTTGGAAGTCCTCTAGACCCCAAGCACCACTTTCTCAAGGTCACATAGGTAATAACAGCAGGAGCCAAGTTTGCACCCTGGTCTTCCGACTTGGCAATCAGCATTCTTTCCAGTATGTTCTGCTCAGCCTACCTCAGGGCATGTCTCAAAGGTCAAGTCAGGTAAAGGAGGTGAAGGGCTTTGTAAATTGTGAAGCACCATTGGTAATAATCCATTAGACTTGGTTCTATTTGTCTATTTTCTACCATACTGGAAAATTTCCAGCATTGACAGTAAATGCATTTTGAAAATGAATAAAATAAATCTTCTTTTATTTGTAGCAACAATCACTTTAACATTTAAGAGCAGAAAGGAATGGGGTTTAGGTTCAGAGTTTAATGTGCACGAGGCAGAGATGCTGAAAGATCCTTTAAAACATAGTGACAGAAGGGACTTGGAAAGCAATTGGAAAAAAAAAATCCTTTGTATTTATTTTGGAGGAAAAGGAACAATGAGGTGGAGATGAAGGACTCACAAACATCTACCGTTTCCATCATTCAGTTACAATAAGGCAGCTCATTCCTGAGCATGTTCTCCTCAGGGCCTTTAGCCTGTGTCCCTGGGTCACTGGCATCGGAAGCTGCTTTCAGAAGCTCTCAGTGCTCAGGGTTGGCAGACCATTGATCCAGCGTCCTCTGCCCTGCTCAGACCATGAGTGAAGGCCTGCATTTGGTTCTGAGCACCCCGGGGAGAGAGGATGTTAGGAAGAAGTTAGAGGGAGCCCAGAGAAGGGCACCTAGAATGGTGAAGGGCCTTGAGATGATGCTGTATGAGGACTGGTTGAAGGAACTGGAAATGTTTAGGCTGGAGAAGAGGAGACTTAGGAGAGTGGCAGTCATGTTCAAGCATTAGAAACTGTGCTAGGCTGCTAGAGAACAGAACTAGGAGCAATGCTGGGGGAAGCAGGCTGTTTCTCTGGAATGAGCTTTGGGTTTGGCCTCTGCAGGTTTAGACATGTCTGTCACCTGTTCCATATGTGATACTGGTCAAGGCCCATGATTTATCTGGACACTGCCTTTCTCAGCTGTAAAAAGAAGAGTTTGAAAGAGAGGACCCCTAACACCCCCTCCTAGTTCCAAATCCAGGATCTTCTAGGTGACAAAGAGACTAATCAAAGCTCAATGTAAGGAAAGACTATGGCATTTCAAATGGATTGGTCTCCTTCTAGAGTGAGTGGATTAGCCCTCTGTAGAAGTCTTATGGCAGAAGTTGAGGGAGGGAGTACTCATGGGTTTGCTAATGAAGGGAATTTTCATCAGAAAGCATTTGGACTAGATAACCTCCAAGGCCCCTTCTAGATTTGAAATTCCTCAGTTCTGTGGGATGCTACATGAAATGGGATTGGTCAGGAAGTCAGAAGTCATTCCAAACCCATGTGACCTTTTTGCTGTCTGCTGAAGCCTTGGCTTTTGTCAATATTTAGTATATTAATCAGTGCAAAGAGGGACAAGTTATTGCCCACGTGATTGAGCCTCTATGTCAAGCATCTGCAGTTAGGGGGCATACATAGAAGGCTGCTAGGTGGTGTAGCAGGTAGAACTCTCAGGAAGAACTTCTTGCAAATCCTGCCTCAGGCACTTGCTGGCTGGGTGACCCTCCGTAGTCATATAACATCTCTGAGCCTCAGTTTCCTCCTCTGTAAAAGGAGGAACATTAGATTCAACGGCTTCTAAGGTCTCTTCTAAAGTCCCATCATTCTCTGAAATCCACGTTGGAGGCTTTACTTTGTCAGCAGCGATTTTTTTCTTTTCCTAAGTGGTGTCCAGACCTGGGGCTCTCTGTCTCATGACTGGCCAACTTTGCTAATGAAATTCATTTGCCCAAGTTCCAGTTTTCAGCCACCAGAGGGCCCCCACATTAAGTCTGTCACCCTCCAGGATTCATCCGATACTCACCTCTTCATGGACAGACACCCCACAAGCTGAGTTCTTCCATGGAGAATCCAAGAAAGCCGATGCATCTGGTCTGGTCTCAGGGGCCCTGTAACGTCCTTTGCTGGTCTGAGTCAGGCCTTCCCTAGCATGAGGTTGCTTCCTCCTGGATCATCCTGAGACCTGGCCACGGGAACAGCTTAATTTTCCAAATTAAAAGGAAAGGAAAGTTATCCTAGAGCAATTGATGCAAAATATGATAAATGAATCTGTGCTTTTCTTGTGGAATTTATGCAACACGCACTCATTAAGCACCTACTGTGTGCCAGGCACTGTGATAAGGTACAAAAATTAAAAACAACAACAACAAAAAAACATTCCTTGCCCTCAATGAATGAACATTGTTTTGGAAGAAATAATGTGTTTGTTTGCGTAAAAGTAAAATGCATACAAAGTATGGTGGGGAGCACTCACTAGTAGGGAAAGGGGGGCAGATGAAGTGAGGTCACACTTGATCTGATCCTTGAAGGGAGGCGGAATTCTCTGGGCCTCAGTTTCCTCACCTCTACAATGAGGGCCTTGACCAAATGGCCCTTTTATATCCCAATCTGAGATCTTATGGGTTGAATTTGATGACTTATACGTCAGGAGCATAGGAAAATCAAGAATTTCAGGGCTGGAGGTCAGCCTATTAGGGCATGAAGACTTCAAGAGATGAAAGTAGTATGGAAGCCTTTTTGGCTGGAAGATGGAGTTGGGGTTAATATGAATACTTGCCTGTTGGGGTTAATATGAAATCACTTTGGAGCCAAGGTGCCAAGATTCAAAACACCAGAGGGGAAGAGAAGAGACTAAATATTTCTATAAACTCTACTGTGTGCCAGGCACTTGTTATTAATATAATCTCATTTGCTCCTCACAACACCCCTGGGAGGTAGATGCTATTATTATTTTCAATTTATAGATGAGGAAACTGAGGTAAACAGAGATTGAGGTTAAGTCAATGAGCATTTATTAAGTGCCGAGTATGTGCTGGGCACTGTGCTAAGCACTAGGAACACAAAAAGGAAAAAAAAAAGATAGCCTCTGACCTCAAGGAGCTTGGAATCTAATGGGGTAGACAACATGAATATATATATATATATATGTATGTATGTATGTATATATACACATATATGTGTGTGTTGTATGTATATGCAAACACACACATACATATATGTGCGTGCTCATATACACATATGCATACACCTACGTAATATACACATAGGTATATGCATGTGCTCATATATACACACGTGTACATATATGTATACACACAAAGCAAGTTATATACAGGATAAGTTGGAAACAATGAGCAGAGGGAAGGGATTAGAATTAAGAGGGATTGGGAAGGCTTCCTGTAGTACTTTAGCTGGGACTTGGAAAGAAACCAGGAGGTCAGTAGTCAGAGAAGAGGAGAAAGAGAGTTCCAGGCATGGGGGCCAGCCAGAGAGAGGGTCCAGGGCTGAGAAATGGAAGGTCTTGTTTGTGGAACAGTCAGGTGCACAGGGTCACTGGATCAAGAGTACATATTGGGGAGTAAGGTGTAAGAACCCTGGAAAGGCAAGAGGGGGGCTAAATTATGAAGGGCTCTGAATGTCAAATAGAGGACTGCGTATTTGATCTTGACAGTGATGGGAGTGGCTAGAGGTTATTGATTGGGGCTGGGAGGGGTGACTCGATTGGACCTGCACTTTAGGAAAATCACTTCAGTGGCTGAATGGAGGATGGACTGGAGTGGGGAGAGCCGAGGCACCTCCAGCAGCTATTCTTGTCGTCCAAGTATGCGATGATGAGGGTCTGCACCAAGGTGGGAGGCTGTGTCAGACGAGAGAAGGGGGCACATTTGGGAGATGTTGCAATGGCAGAATTGACTGACTTTGGCACCAGATTGGATATGGGGCATGAGAGATCTTGTGGAGTCTAGGATGACTCCTAGGTTAAGTGACTTGCCCAGGGTCTCACAGCTAGCAAGTGTCAGAGGTGGGTCTTCTTGACTCCAAGACTAGCATTCTATCCTCTGAGCCACCAGCTGCTTGGTGTTCAAAGTTCATGAAAGATAACTTTGTATTGTCCTGCCTCTGATGGGGAGGCACTGGGCTCTCTGAACTCACAGGTCACCGGCACAGCTCCCCCATCTCTTGAGCCACCAACAACTGCCCAGCCCCACATTTCCTATGAGCTGTTTCTAACAACAGAAAGCCAATTCCACAAGCTTTCGGGGACATCTCAGATAAGACCAGGAGTGTGTGACAAAGTGATGCCGAGTAAAAACCATCAACTTTGAAGTCAGACAATCTGAGTTAAAATATCACCTAGCTGTTATGACTCCGGGAGAGCCACTCAACCTCTCTAAGCCTCATTTTCCTCATCTATAAAATGAGGAGTTTGGACTAGATGGGCTCTAAGGCACCTTCTAACTCTGTACCTGTGGTCTTTCTAACAAGAAGACTGGAGAGGTCTCTGGGAAATCCCTTGTCTGTGCAGTAGAGGCCAGAGCATGGTACCATCCTGATCTTAATGTTCAAGTGGCTGGGGAACCTTCCAAATGATCCAAACAGACTCAGTGTCTCTAATTGTCCCCCAGTGACTCTTGAAAGGAATCCCCTTGTGACTTTGTAAACTGCTTGGTCCTAAAATAGGCTCATTGAAATATTTTGGGACTTCTGGATTCCAGGAAATGATATATAAGATTCCTTGGAAGCATTTACAGAAATGAAAGGGAAGAATAAAAGAAAAGGAAGAAAGAGAAGGGAAGAAAAGCAGACACAAATTTCCTTTTCACGGCACAGACTCAGGGCTTGTCTTCCATTCACTTACTATCAGAAGCCCCAGCAAAAGGTGCTGACTTTACAATCTTCTCTGTGGCCTTTCTCAAATTTTCCTTTGAATGTCAACTTCTCTGCCAGAAAACAGCTCAACACTCTTTCCTTTGTCCCTTGCCCTAATGGTCCCCCCTCCCTGGGCTGGACAAATGTCACATCCCCTGGCCTTCTCTGCCACAGAATGGAAACAGACCAATTTCCAGCTCCACCTCAATGATTATTTCCTCCCTGTGACTTGGCTAATTTGTACAGCACAAATGAAGACTTCAGCAGTAGCCAGAGGAAAAGAAGACAAAAAAGGGATGGCAGGGCAGCGTCTACATGTGGAGACCTGCAGCAACCGTGGCTGGGAGACTAACATGGGGAGGGGAGCAAAAGGGAAGAAAGGGCCAGGAAGGAAACCCAAGACTCAAGACAGCAACCTTCCTTCACAGCCATTGCAACCCAAAGTTCACCAAGATACTGGCCTTACATGTTCATCACTTTCTTCCTTTCTGTTCCTTTGTTCAAGGCCTTGGGAAGGCGTGCCTCCTTCTAAGTTTCTGCTGCCACTTTGCACTCTGAGGGTGGAGGACAACAAAGAAATGTGAAGGTTCTTTTCCACCCAATGTGAAGGTTCTTTTCCAAGACTGCTGAAATATTTCCATATAGGAACAGGATCCTTGGGGAGAATTCCTCCCTGCTCTCTAGTGTATCTAAGCTTTCAAATTAATCACTCAGTTAAAACACTAGTCATGTTTCCTTCAGCACATTCTTGGAGGTAGGCCTCCTGACATTACTCTATTTCCAGGGCAGGGCTTCTTAACATTTTTTTTTGTGTGTGTTATAGACCCCTTTGGCAATCTGGTGAGCCCTATGGATTCTTCTTGGCTTTTTTGAAGTCATAATTGAAGGAAATGCTAAATGTCAGTTAGGGTTCAGTGAAAATAATATTGTATTTATTATTTTCCCATGCAAGTTAACTTCAAATTGTAGATTTACATATATAATGTATCATATATATATTATATAATATAATATATATGTATAATACAATTAATTACATAATGTATCTTAGCCTTCAGGTAAAGAACTCTTTCTCTAGCAGAAGGAAGAAAAATCTGCCTTTCTTTCCTCTATTTCTTTTCCAGCTCTCTTTCTCTTGTGTGTACCAATGCAGATCCTCATCTACTAAGTGAATTGTCTGCAGTCTTGTAGGAATTGTGGATCACAGGTAAGTCTTGAACCCAGGTCTTCCTGACCGTTTTGTCTACTGGTACAAGCTGACTCTCCATGGGAAGTGAATCAATTAGGGAAGAATTAAAAGATTTCTGTGTGGTGTGAGGGTGCTGTTCTGATCAGAGACTAGATAACATACATCTGGAATGGAGCCCATTGTCTCCATTGTCATGGGGTTCCCCACAACATCATTCAGAAGCTTACATTGAGAATGAAGAGAGATGGACTCTGAGGTAGGGTTTGGCATTTCATAGCATTTCAAAGAGAGAAATAGATTCAAGAGTAAAGGATAGTATAAAGCATGGTGTTAAACTGCCTTACTGGATGTTCAAGGGAGTCCAAAGCAAGAGGGATGGTCTGGTAGAGGGAGGACTTCCATAGTCACTGGAGATTACAATGAAGATAAAAAAATAGGATTAGGAAGAATGAGGCCAAAGGAAATATGGAAGGAGAGGGAGTTTCCATCTGTTCTGAGAGAGGAATTTCTCTTTTCTGAATAATGGAAATAGAATTCTTATGGGTGATAGTGAAAGGAAGGTCTGAGTAACCCAGAGGGTCAATGGGCAGGGGGCTAAGCACAGGTCCTTACAGTTGAAGATGGTGACTTAGAAGTCAAAGTCTTTCATGGGATAATAATATTTATTGTCATTTGTCCTTTGTTCTTGAAGGGGACCATGACATCGGGAAGGCGATGCCATGACTTGCAAGTGAATTGGATTTAAATGGGGAAGGGTTGGGCCAAGTTACCAACTTTAAACTCTCTCCTCTGGAGTCATCTAGGTCAAGTGGTAAGATATAGATCAGGAGGACTGGAGATGGCCACCAATGTTTATGCTAATGTATGAAAGCATGAGGGCAAAGCTGGGGGTAGAGAGGATGGCTGTGAGCCATGCACTGACCTCCTATAAAAAAGGGAGGGGTCTTTTCTCAACAGTAGTGGAATAGGGTGTTAAAAAAGGAGGGAATTTAGCCTGTTCCCCAGGCCATGTTCTTATGATTGGAGGCTCAAAGGGTGGTAAAATGGAGAACAATGGAGGGCAGGTCAGGAAACTTAAGAACAAAGTCTTTCTAGTTCTTTTTAATGTAATTAGTACTAGAGTAGGTGAACCAGGGTATTGGATTTTGGGGGGTGTGGTGGAGTTGGGGGGAGGTCTGCCTTCTCTGAACAGAAAAAGTAAGAAATGTGAAAGGAGGTCTCTGACCACCTCATGAATTCTTTGTTAATCTAGTAATGGGGATTCTAGGCTTGTTCTGCTAAGAGTTGGAATGACTATGTTTCTAAGCCTCTCTAGAATACTTTTCACTTTACCCCACATTACCTGCCCAATGAATCTCCAACAGTCAAAATATACCCCATGGGGATGGGCAAAGTCCACCCCTCCCTCCTGCCTGCTTGTGCTCAGCCTCCTCCCCATATTCCATAATAAGTAAGCCTACACTCAGCTCAGAAGTGTCCCTGAGGAGATTTCCTTCTACTTCCTAACACTTACAATGACACAGGAGCCTGGGCTCCATAGTCAGAGCTTTGTTGTTGTGGTTCAGTCATGTCTGACTCTCGGTGACCCCCTTTGGGGTTTTCTTGCCAAAGACATTGGAGTGATTTGTCACTTCCTTCTCCAGCTCATTTTACAGGTGGGGAAACTGATGTAAACAGGGTGAAGGTGAATAGGGTCACACAGCTGGGAAGTATCTGAGGCCATATGTGAACTCAGGAAGAGAAGTCTCCCTGACTCCAGCCCCAGCACTCTATCTACTGTATCACCTAGCCATCCTGGAGTCAGAGCACCTGTCTCCAATGCTTACTACCTGAGTAATCTTCAGCAAGTCACTTAAACTCCTTGAGTCTCAGTTTCCTCATCTGTAAAAAAAGTGGGGTTTGGACTAATGGTCTCTGAGGTTCTTTGTGTCAAGGTCTTGTGTCTTTCGAAGGAAAAGCATTTCTGAATCATATAGTTATAAAACTATAAGAGATCTCTAGCCCGCTTTTACTCTCTTTCTCTCCCCTCTAATCCATGCTCTAAAAGCTGCCAAAATAAAGTCTGAGTCTCATCATGTTACTTTCCTTCTCAAAAACCTTCCATGGCTGTCTACTGATTCTGTGACCAAATAAAAACTCTGTGGGCTGGCTTTTAAAGTTTCTTATAAGCTGCCTTGAACTTACCTTTACAGATAGATTTATTTTCTGTTAATCCCCTTTCACACACTCTGTGTTGCAGCCACAAGGTCCTCAGAGCTGTTTTCCTAACTCATCCCATCTCCCTTCTCCCCATCTTTGTATCAGTGGTGCCTGCTCACTCCTGGAATGCTCCCTCTTCTTATCAGCTATTTATTAAAATCATTATCTTACTTCGGGTTTAACATAGTTGCAGCTTCTTCCTAGAAGTCTGTCCTGATTGCTCCCTACCCCCTGCTTACTGCTCAGCACCAACTGCATACATAGCCAGGGGTGTCATAGACCATCCATCCATCATTCCTCACTCTCCATGCCTGGCTGCCCCAGCTTTCATTTCAATCGTCGGTACTTAATAAGTGTTTGGTGAATTTAGTTGAACTGATGAACATTGTGGCCAAGATCTTGTTGGATGATTCTCGAGGCTTTTGTGAGATGAGGGAATGAGAAAAGCCCTGGGAGTTTCTTGATTTCTGGAATCAATGTAGAAGCCCAAATAAATGTACCTTTTCTTCTTCTGCTGGAACATCCAGTGGAGCGAAGTGCCAGGAGTTACCTCTCTTCTGAGGTTCTATGGGATGTCTTCTGCTGTCGGTTAAAATAACCATATAGTTTGTGAGTCAATCTCACAGTGGATGCTAATTACCTTACAAAATTGGTCCCCCCCCATTTCTCCTCAGCAAGCCTGCTTATATTTATATATGTGTGTGTGCACATATGGGTGTGTACTTGTACATTTACATTGTGCCTATGTTTCAAAAATGAACACATTTTTAGCTGATATTTTAATTTGGGTCAATTTCTTTAAACTGTGACTCTTCTCCCTTCTGAGTTTTAAACAAACAGAGCTCCATGACTATTACAAGTGAGGTGTGCAGTATGAGGGAGGCAGGCAGCATTTATCTTTTGTACATTAAGCAGGCTTTTCAGAGAGCACATTAAGGGTCCTCAGAATCTTCAGAAAATCAACCCTCAACTCTTTTACTGAAGCATTTTTTTCTTGTCCTTCTCAGGTGAGCCAGCTTTGTTCTTCCATTCTTTCAGGAAAAGGTATGAGGGATCAAGTTCAGCTCCCAATCTAATGGAGGAAGGGGCATAGACCACACTAGGTCAGTGAAAGGGGCAAACTGAGGTGCAGACATTTTAAGTGACTTGCCTGTGGTCAGACAGCTTGTGTCAAAACCAGGCTTTGAGCTCGGGCATCCTTATTCCCAGTCCAGGGTTCTTTAGACTGACTGTGCCACGCCGAGGCCAAAGCAAGGGCAAAGACACCATTTTTCAGGTATCAGCTAAAGTCAGGGGCCAGTGCAGACACCACACATTGTAAATCTAGTCATTAACATGGCATTTTTATGTTTCAAAGATTTTAACAGACCTAAGAAATGAAACCAATGCACGGAGAATTGAGCCAGGTATCTCCATTTTTCAGATCAGAGGAAGAGCAGACAGAGGGATCCAGATGGTGTCCCCTGGGGTGAATCCCTTAACCTGTCCAAGCCTCATCACTAAAAACAAGGCGACCGGAACAGTGGCTCTCCAGCGTCCCTTTCAGCTCTAAATCTGATTTCCTAAGCACGATTCCAAATGTTGTACATTCTTCTAATTCTCTTCTTACACATCACAGACATTTCAACTCAAGGCACAGTTCAGACCTCTGCTTGAAGGTTATTTGGTGCCTCACTTTCCACAAACGAGCCTTTCAATTACTTACAGGTGATTCTTACTTCCCAACAGATCTGCTCTCTGCAGTCTCATTACCACCTTTTCCCTTCTCACGATCTTCAGCTGGCCCAGATTCCTGGGCCCTCCCCAAACTGGCTTCCCTTCTGGGTGCCCACTGTAGTTTGTCAATGCTCTTCTGAAAATGGGACATTGAGAACTGAGCAAGGCAGGACTGTTGAGTCAGCACTAGAAGGGACTCCTTTAGCTCAACCCAAGCTGGAAGTCCCAGGAGGAAAGGGAAGTGAGCTTCCTAAAAGTAATGTGAGAGAGAAGATTTCATGTGGGCCCTCTGCCTGGAGGGCCACTGGGCCACTTTCTGTGGCACAATCATGAGTGCTCCATGGGTGGGATTTAGTGGGATTGAGTTGTCCAAGCACAGTTATAATGGCAGCTCACACCTAACTGGCATTTTAAGGCTATAAAGCATGTTGCAGGTGTTGTCAGATTTGATAGGTAAGAGACAAAAGTATTATTAATCTCATTTTACTGATGGAGTTTAAGCAATTTGCCTAGAACCTGAGCATTAAGGCATGACACCTCTCTCCAAATTCAGTGTTTTACTTTTCAGGCGGGACACAATGCCATTCATATTGGAAAGTAATCTACATATAATGTGAAAACCTGTCAAAAGTTACATCTAGTAGACAGTGTTTTGGGTTTGAAGCTAAACCTAACGGAGAAATAAGGAGGAAAACAGATCTCAACAAGTCCAGACACACATTAACCTTAACTGAACCTTGTTACAAAATGTCTTCTTGCTCACTCTAATGAAGTCAAAAGGCATCTGTTTGATGTCTACTATGTGCCAATCACTGTGCTAAGCACTCTCTCATCAGTTCCTCAGCTGAGACCAAGTGCCAACTGGTCCTTAATTTGAGTTTAGTGATAGATAGATGGATGTGTGACCAGACGTGACACATTTCCAGGGCGGTTCAGCATCTCCTGTGGTATTGCAGAGTCAGTGAAGAGCTATATGATAACACTTGTCTTCTCACCTCTCTGGGTTCTTTAATGTAGTTTGAATAACATTTCAAAATGGTTATTTGGTTGAAAAATAAAATATCTATAACTTTGACTTTGTGGCATAATAATTATAGATTGATAAATAGATGAGTGATATGTATAATATGTATATGTGTGCATAAATTATCTTTATTTTCTTCATTCTTATGAATTATATGCATTGTACCACAAGCCTTAATAGCTTAAAACATCACAAAGACTTTTGTGAAACACTGTGTATGTGTGTATATAGACATGTCTATAGGCACATGCATATATACACATAAACATAAAATACACACATGTATTTATATGTACATGTAGATATGCCTGTGTACATATGTGCATGTATTCAAATATAGAAATATTATATCTTATATACAATATATACAAACATTTCATAGTATAGATAATATATATTTGTGCATTTAATATATACTTACATGTTTGTATGTATTAAATTATATGATTACACATTATAGTGAGGCTATATAATATAATATATAGTATAACATATACAAATATATAAATATACATTTTACAAAGGATAGATTTTTGGACATATTTTAGGTAATACATGTATATCTTTCTATGTGTATATGTTTCTCGCATGCATACACAAATATACCATTACATAAATGTATATGCATGTTATCTATATAATCTACATACCATTTTTATAAGGACAATTAATTTAGAGGTGGAAAGGACCCCAAACATTATCTAGTCCTCCTTTGTAGAGATGAGGCCCCTGAGGCCAGAGAGCTGAGATGACTCTCTGACTGTCTCCCGGGCAGTCGGTGGCAGAGATGGGATTGAGTCCCTTGTCATCTGAATCCAAATCCTTCACTCTTTCCGGGGTATAACACGGGAATTTAGACTGCATGGACGATGACACAGTCTCTCATGAAGACCACACAAGCTCATGCTCTGGGATCTTACAGAGGATTAGGACTTGATTCCTGAAGCTGAAATCAAAGCTCCAAATTGTGGGCCTGATTTGGAGCAGGTCAGAAGCCACAGACAGCACCCCACTTGTGTAACCAGCACCCAAGCCTCTCTTGGCACCTTGACTGGGGTATTTTGAGGCAGTGGAGTAAAGTTTACAGGGGGTACACATTTTTTTTAAATGGCCACAACATGTGAAAAATCACAAAATCGAAACCAAGGAGTAGAGAATGAGAAACTCTTGTTACTGTTGTTGTTCATCCTTTGTTTTCAGAAAGGACCAATGATATCATGAGAGTGAAGTCATGATGCCTGAATGAATTGGACATGAGTGGGCAGAGCTGTGCAAAGTCATCAGCCTCATTCTCTCCTCCAGTCATCAAAATCCAATGGCAAGACAAAGGTCAAGACACCTGGTGATGGCCCAGGATGCAGTGGGTGACCTTGGCCTTTCTAAATGAAGGTCTTTCCCAGGTCTCAATCTGGGTGAGTCCATGACTATGTAATGACTAAGGGCTGAGGCAAAAGATGGCCCAATTTAGCATCACAAGGAAATTAATCTGGGAGGGAAAGACCGTCAGAATTTCAGACAATGAGAAACAATGAAGACCAAAGACATGCTGGGCCTGATGAGATGCTCCAGGATTATACACCTATCTTCTGAGCCTTGGGGACCCTCTGAGCACAAAGCCAACAAGAGAGTCAGGGCAGTGGTTGTTTTGTTGTGTTTTCCCCAGCACTTAAATGTATTCTTGTCTTTAATTACCTGATGCTTCTACCAGGTGTGTTTCTTCCCTGATATCTCCCTTACTGAAAAGAAAGAAAATCACACACACACACACACACACACACACACACACACACACACCATGCCACACACAATCAACAGATGCACACAAGGCTTACAAACATGCCACAGGGACCAAACCTGCCTTGGCAGAAGAAATGGAAAATAGAAGTCCAGAGGGCTTTTCTCTCTTTCCCATGGGTTCAATTCTCTCCTTGGGGAGCTGTGTAACACTTCCCTTAAAGGCAGTCAGGGTCATGCCCAGCCAATCATTCCTTTTGGATCACGATTCTCAAGTGAAACAGATGTCCAAACAGCGATGACAGAAAAGAGCTACATTCTATGGAAGTCTTGCAAAGGCAGAGTCAATGAAACCATTAAAAATAATAGGGCTGCTGAGGGATGGGGCAGGGGAGAGCCTGAGATGTTAGAATAAGCACAGATTATGTGTTTTCTGGGAAAGTCACTGGTCACTACTCAGGAAAATGAGGTAGAAATAATAGGAAATAAAAAAGAAGGAAATAGGAAAGCATTCAGTTTAATTAATCCAACAAACAGGTATTATGTGAGTGCTGTATTCCAGGAAAGTTTGGGCACATTTGGGGTGATACAACCTGTGTCTGCAAGAAGTATGTGGTACAGGGGGTAGAGAGTGGACTCTGGAGTCAGATAGACCTGAGGTCTAGTCTCACCTCTGACCTATGTGGCTTTGAGACCCCGGGCAAGTGACTCATCCTCTTGGTGCTAAAAGCAACTGCCTCAGACTAGAAATTGTAGAGAAGGTGATAGTTTGCACTGTTAGAGGTCCCGCTTCTCATCTGGGAGTCCCTAATTCTTCTGGTGCCCATCCTCATCCTGTTTTGATCGCTATGATAGCCACTGGAGGTACTCATACTGAAGAGCAGTACAGCCATACCTGCTCAAATGGAGCTTAGATTCTACTCAGGGGCATATTACCCCCCCTCACCCCATGCACACATACATACAGACATATACAATGTATATATACACTTACACACATATATATGCATACACACATATATGTATACACACAATGTTTTTGTTCACTCATTTTCAGTTGTGTCTGACTCTGCATGACCCTATTTGGGGTTTTCTTGAGAAAGATACTGGAGTAGTTTGCCATTTCTTTCTCCAGCTCATTTTACAGATGAGGAAACTGAGGCAAACAGGGTGAAGTGACTTGCCCAGGGTCACCCAGCTAGTAAGTGTCTGTGGCTGGATTTGAACTCAGAAAGATGAGTCTTGTGACTCCAGGACAGGCACTCTATCAACTGTGCTACCAAGTTGCCCATATACACACACATATACATGTAGATAGATATAGACATATATAGATAGATCTATGCATAAATAGATATGTAAAATGTATGTAGATATGGTACAGATAGATATATAAATAGAGATAAATAGATATAAAGGTCTGTTGGTACATAGATGGATACATATGGCTATATATACATAGCTGTATCTGTCTATATATGTGTATATATGTATATATATGTATGTGTGAGTGTAGATACAGATATATTTATAGATATATACACATACACTCCACTTTGCATTTGCTGCTGTATTTGGTTTCAATTCTGCAGGCCAAGATACTCTTTGGTCCCCCCGCCCCAGATTTTGTGCGGTGCTTCTATGGCACATAGTAGGTATTTGATAAATGTTGATTGGATCCAATTGTGTGTGTTTGAATACATGTTCACACACAAATACAAAGTACACACAAAGTGAATACGAAGCCATCCTTGGTCAGGGAGATAGCCTGAGGGAAACCAAAAGGCAACTATTCTCCTTCGTGGAGATTCACCCTCCAAGTCTTTTGTTAGCAACCAGCTGACTGGACTACTTACTTCCCAGCTGAGCCTGGTTCCTCGTCTGTATAAACGCGGTGGCAGAACTGCCTCTGCCTGTTTCCCAGGGTTAGGGTGAGAATAGAGGGACAGAAGGGCTACACAAACGTTCTCACTTCATCTCCCTTGGTTCCAGTTTCTCCATCTGTAAAATGAGGAAGTTGAATGAGATGACCTTGGGACTGCCTTCTTACGACCATCTCAGCTTGGGCGAGACAATTAGACAATCACGGCCTCGGGTTCCTCGTCTGGAAAATTAGGTGCTTGGATTCAAAGATTTCTGGGTCCTAAGATCCTAAGTATTATGATTATGGTTATTACTTGTATGTTACGGATGAGGACACTGAGGTAATTTGCTTAAGATGAGATTGCTAGTTAGTATCAGAGAAAACCAAAACTCAGGTCTTCTGATTCTGGGTTGTTTTTTTCTTTGAATTCCTTTTTTGTGACTTTGATTGTTATCCCAGAGAGATAATCCTTATCTCATCTAGCAGTCACTGTGATTTCCAAGAAAGTGGAGTGACCTGAGTATGGGGGATGGGACAGTGTGTGTGTGTGTGTGTGTGTGTGTGTGTGTGTGTGTATGTGTGTGTGTGTTCAGGGGGCCAGAATCTCACTGGAGATCTTGGTTTGGTAAGCCAACTTAACCTGAATTTGAGTAGGGTTCTCGAGTTAGCAGAGGGCCATATGTATTTGTTCAAACTTGAATCTCTTTCCAAATACTGAGCTCTCCTATTCCCAGCAACAACAGTAGTAATGGGAGCTACTGGTGTTTCCAGTCACTGGGCACTGCACCTACCCAACACTTGGGCAGAATGAAAGAACGATTTGCTGTGCTGCTATGAAGGTGCCGTTTCATGGAACAAACAAGAGGGCTGGGATAACCAAGAAGGAGTTAATGATTTTTGAAAAAGACTCTTCTGATCCAGTTTCCTCTGGAGCACATGTGTTTGTAATCTTGATCAGATGAAGAGTGAGGACAAAACCAAAGGGAAGTGCATAGAGTTATGTTACTGAGAGTGGAGACAGCAGATTAGCCTTAATACATACATCCCACTTTGTTCCATAAAGAAGAAAAAGAAAGGAAGCATGGAGATGATCAAAGACACAGAATAAATGTTTATTCATTTAAAATATATATCCTTGTAAATTATGTATATTTGATTATCTTATAAATTCATATTCTTGTCCAAGAATTAAACAGTGCTTTTTATAAACAATTTTAATGCTCAATGTACATTATCCTCTTCCATTTCCTAACTCACGTCAGGGTCTGAATTGCAGGCACTAATTCCCTGCCTCCGTCCAGGCAGAGAATGAGCTATGCAGCAATGAGGCTAGCCAGAGTGGGCTCTCTCCTTGGCTTATCAGCTGCAAAACCTTGTCATTCTACAATGAAAAAATGATTTTTTAAACAAAAAGCTAACATGATAATAATGTTGAATTGAAGACTGCATCATCCCTCTTGAGTGAATCCCAGAAAGGAGCCCAGAAAGTGGTCCATCAGACAAACTGAGCCAAACTCATGCAAGTGATTCCTTCCCAAAAAGGTGGACATTTGGGAAGGTCCTTGAGAATCTGAGATCGGAGTATCCTTATCTTACTGAGTAGTAACCTAAGGGAAGAAGAGGAGGAAGGAAACCAGCATTTATTAAGCACCTACTGTGTGCCAAACACTGAGCCACGCACTTTACAAATATTGTTTCATTTGATCCTCACAACAATCATGGGAGATAGTGCTGCTACTATCCTCATTTTATAATTGAGGATATGGTGACAGACAGAGGTTGAATGACTTAACCAGAGCCACATAGCTAGCAGTAGGTATCTGCACATAAGGGAAATAATATGATGAGTAACCTTCTTCTTTCCTTCCCTCCCTTCCTCCCTTCCTTCCTCCCTCCCTGCATCCTTTCCCTTCCCTTCCCTTCCTTCCTTCCTTCCTTCCTTCCTTCCTTCCTTCCTTCCTTCCTTCCTTCCTTC
>NW_020954577.1:17644795-17696364 GCF_900497805.2 Vombatus ursinus | reverse complement strand
CTTCCTTCCTTCCTTCCTTCCTTCCTTCCTTCCTTCCTTCCTTCCTTTCTTTTCCTCAGATACTATTTCAAACCTACAATGTACTTGGCACTATGGTAGAATACAGAGCTATGGGTCACTTTTCCCTAATGCTAAGATTTAATCATCTAATAGAACCAATAAGACCTGTACACTTAGAATACAAACCAGTTGGAAGTAAGTAGGGTCAGAGGAGAAGCGTGTCTGAAACATTTACTATATACAATGTACTATGTTAGGCATTTAAGATGCAAAGATATCATTCCACAGTTCCTTTCTTCCGCTTCAAGAGCTGACCACCTAATGGGGGGAATGATGCGATGGAGACAAGCATATTAGACTGAGCATGATAAAATCCAAGGGTCCAAAGTGCTGGAGGAATAATTGGAGCATCGGAAGTCTCTTCACCTGGAATAGAAGTTGGGGGGTGGGGGTGGGGAGGATAAATGAAAGTCTTCCTAGAAGAGGTAGCCTTTGAGCTGCTCAGTAAAGGAAGAGAAACATTTACCCATATGGAGAGGAGGGAGTGGATTCCATATCTGGAGGGTAGCTTGTGAAATTTAATAGGAACAGAAAACAATGCAGGACTGGATCAAGCCATCCTCAACATTTTGGGGAGTAGTAAGTTGTCCAATTTGGCAGGAAAATATAATTTATGAAAGTCAAGATGGAGAGGGACTGAAATGACAATTTCATTGATATTGGAATTCTTTTTTTTACTTTAATTTTTATTTATTTTGAACATAAATACAAAAAGACAAAAAGAGAACATTTCCATGTACAAAACAAAATATAAAAAGAAGATTCAACATAAAACCATGAATTCCTATTTCATATTGTTTACTTGAAAAAAAAGACCCATGTAATAAATACTACACATGATTTTCAAAGCTACCCTGCTTTTCTGTGCTTCCTTCTAAGCTTTCTTTTGTTCTCTGCTGTGCACTTTTTTCTCCTTCACTCCCAACCAAGAAGGCTACCATTAGACACAAATGTAAACATCTGTGTAAACCCATCTCTGCATACTCCTATTCATCAGTTCTTTCTCTGGAGGTGGATAGCATCTTCTTTCATAGGTCCTTTGTAGTTGATTTGAATATTTATAATATTCAAAATAACTTTGTCGTTTAAAGTTGTTCTTAGAATAATATTGTTGTTACTGTGTACAATGTTCTCTTGGTTCCACTCACTTCACACTTCATTATTTAGGATACTCGAATTCCTGGATGAGCAAACTGCATCTACCAATGCAGGCCAGCACATCCCTGCATTTAACTCATATTCTTAGAGAGTCACCTACAGTCTCGTTCAGTTAAATGACTTCCTCAGGGTCACCCAGACGATATGTTTCATTATACCTCCCTCTCAGGTGAAGGGGACTGGTGTTAAATTCCACTTGAAAGTAAGTCAAAGTCTGACAGTGGAGAACTTGTAGTAACAAGGTCAGAAATTTGTCTTGGTCGCTGGCAGCAATAAAGAGCCATAGAATGTTGGGATTCAAGAGAGAAAAAGGATGAAAGCAGTTACTGAGGACAATTAGTTTAGCAGATTTGCAAAGGGTGGATTGGAGAGAGAAGAGAGGCTGGAGGCAGAGAGATGCTGGAATGATGACTGTGAGATGAATGGGTTGATTCTGTAGATAGCTGAGGTCCTCAAGGGGACACGAGATGACAGAGTATGAGGAATGTTGAAAAGGGGATGGGTGGTTGTACTGGATGCCTTCTGGAACCCCTCCCAACTCTGAGATTCTGTGAGTAGTTAAAGGAGTGGGAATAAAGGAGTTCTCTACATCTAGTCTTGATCGGGGTATTCAAGAGAGTTCTTGACCATTTTTTACCTGGGAAAAACAACTTAACAAATTCAAAAATGGGATCTTAAAACATGAAAGGCTTAGCATATGTCATTTGTATTCCATTTTTTAAAAAAACTGGATAATAAAGGATTTTATCCTAACACATGGATATGAACCCCGGCTGCTTGCATTCATTTGCATGAGATTTGCAGTTGGTAATTAGATGATACTCTTTTCTCTTCCAGGACTTGGAGCTCTCACAATGATTATTATTTAATAAAGTCAGTGGTATGCTAAACACCAGTGGAGTGGGGTGTATTCTCCTTGGTTACTAAGGCATGGCTGTGGGACAGATGTGGCCAGTTCTGTGGATCTGGTGTGGTTCAAGAGAGCCTCTCCTTGATCAGCTGCCCTCTAGCATAGCCTGGAAGGAGTCAGGCCTGGCCCTCATTGAAATGCACCCTCACAGTCACACTGCATGTTACAAATATCTGGGAGCTGTGTGATTAGTTAACATCTTCTGCATAGCCCTTAAAATGATCGCAAGTTCTCAGGAGATAATTAGCTGACTGTTTTTGCCGTCAAGTGAACCCTGGTTCTGCTAAGCCTCCCAGGAACATGGCAAGAAATGCCTTTGGAGCAGAGCTGCTCAAATGCACCCTAAAAACGAAGTCGTGGAGAAGCAGATATTGGTCTGCATTCCTCTGAGCAAACAACCACATGAAACATACCTTAGGAAATAATTGAGATGCCAGGTGGCCTATGGAGTGCACATTCATTTTAGGTACCACTAACTTTTAAACAAAGTACTCTTTTCCCCTCCCCAGGTGATGATCAGCATCTCTACTAAAGTCCTCCTATTCCTCAGTTAGGTGTGGATGAGACCCTGAGCTCTTTCTCCAGGTCCATGCCTGTGAAGTGCAAGCCCTTTGGAGCTTTCACAGACAGATTGGGCTTCAAGAGCAGACAGGGACAGTGTCACAGAGTCTGAAGTAGCTGGCTACCAAATGCTCAACCAGGAGGGGATCCTGGGCTCATTGATTTAGAGCTCGAAGGGAACTCGGGGACCAATGGCTTGACAGACACCTTAATTTTATAGTTGAGGAAACTAAGAATGTGGAGGGCCACAGCCACTGATGACAATGACCCACTAAGTCATGGAAAGGAGGTGGAGTTGTCATCTCTGTTGAGGATCACAGACCCTTGAACAAAAGGAGAAAGCATCACAGGACAAAATGTCATAGTTGGATAAGGCCTTGGAAGTCATCTTGCCTTAACATGAGGAACCTGAGGCTTATGGGATCTAAGTGCCTTCTCCCCACTCACCCAGCTAGTAAGTGGTAGAGTTAGGCTTCAATCCCAGATCCTCTGACTCTAAATCTGGGCTTGTTTCTATCATAAACCTGGAAGGGGGGGTTTGATCTTTCTGTTCTTTTTGGAGAACTCTGAGGAACAGCAGTGATTCCCAGTGACCCAAGTCCCCCAGGTATCGAATGCTTAATCAGATATGAATCAGATCTGAATATGACAAGATGCCCTTGGATTTCTAAGGGAAACTTCAGTGCTCAAACTTTTATTGTCTTTGGATACCTGTATAGAGCCTCATTGTATGTCCACTTAAAGCCAAGAACAATGGACCAGAAGGGAGCACAGCTTTGAGAGCTGAACTGGACCAATATGGTGGTACTGCTTTAAGGCCGATAGAGGCAGAGACGCTATGGTCAGCTGGTTCTTCTGATCCAGGGCCCCTTTGGGTCCCTCCTCCCACCAAAGTGCTCACATCCAGGTTCAGAGGAAAGATGCTTGGCTCAGCCAGGGAATGAGACGCTCATGGCTGACAGACATAAAATTCTTCCTGTTTACAAGAAGATGACACAGTTTTCACATATGCCCTTTCAACACTGAAGGGGGGAAGAAAATTTGCACTTAATGGCAAAACACACTTAATAGTGTGAATCAAATCTATGACAAACAAGCAAACAGAGAAACCTAAGGGCTTGATTTTGGTCTGAAAGGAACTTTGGTAATTCACTTTAAATTCGAGAAATGGCATTCTGGAGAAGGAACTGAAGGATGGAGGAGATTGGCTCTGGCTACTTCTGGGTCAATTGCCTGCATTTTATTTAAGTGGGTTCATGGATTCCAAGAGGATTTTCAATAAAAAACACCCTTCTGGACTTATCAGTCAGTGAGTTATTTTTTTTAGTGCCTTGCAAATTTCATTAACTCTTTCAGTGGTTTGCTTTTGATACCTTATCTTATTAGCAAGAAAAAAAAATCAACTGCCCCACTTCCAAGAAGTGTAAGAAATGAGGCAGTAGAATCAAATATGGAAAGATTCTATTACCAAAAATTCCCTATATGTCTGCTGGGAGACTCTCAAGTTCACTTTAGCTTCTCAAATGATTTCTCTGGTCACACAGATGGACCTTCTCAGCATTAAATGGCGAGGCACACTGGGAAAAAGCAAAACAAACAAGGGCTCTCCTTTACCTGGTGACCCCCTCAGCACAGCTCGGTACTCTTTGCTTTTATGCAATCTCAGAAGAACAGGCATGGGGTGACTGGTGACATTAATTATGTAGGGTCAGCTTGCAGCCTTTGCTTACGGTGACATCAAATCATCATAGCCTTGCTGGGAAGAAGGAGGAGTCAAGACATTGAGTGGAGAGATGGATCCATGTTATGGAAGGTGGGGAAGCAGTACAGGAAAAGAGGCCACATGTGGAACTACTGAAAAATGGGCTCGTTCTTTTGGAGAAAAGACATTGAGAGATAACCAGAAAAGCACCATTAAGTTGAAAAGTAGCATAGACGATAAGCCAACCCCAAACATATGGTACCAAATGTCACAGTCTCTAAAATAAAAAAAAAGATGCATAGATTGGAGAATCTGGAGAGCTCATCTTTACAAGATGAATATCTGCAGTTGCAAAGCAAAGGGTCATCTTGATATGGTACCCTGTGTTAAAGAGGCAGTTGGTTACACCGACTCTCAATCTATATCAGGGTACCTTCATCATCACTAGTGTTTAGTGGGTCCAATGGGAGAGCACTGCATTTTATCAGACCCATCTATTTCACGTCTTCCCCTTGATGGTACGCTGGTTCTTCATACTCCACGAGTCCCAAGCACAGTCATCATCTTCTTGAAAATCCTTATCCTCCTGTATTTCCTCTATTTCTATTCTTGTTGCTCCAACTTACTAGACTGATAATCTTCAAATCCTCCCTCTTCCTAGTCCCACACATCCTATTAATTACCAAGTCCTGATGATTCTACTGCCGCAATCTCTCACATCCATCCTTCAGTTGAAGACTTCCTGATTTCATGCCATTGTCTCTCCTCGCCTAAACTAGTATAACAGACTCCTTATAGGTCTTTCTGCTTTCAGTCTAACAATGATGCAATTGTCTGAGTAATCTTCTCCATATAGGACATTATTTAGTGTCTCCCCAATGCCTATGTGATAAATGGTGACTCTTAATACTTCCACATTCTGTCACAGTCTAACTGTAGTCTACCTTCCCAACCGTAACTCATTCTTCTTCCCTTTTCATTTTCTTTTTTCCATCCAAAGTTAATTATTTTCTGGTCCCTGTTCCCATTACACTTTCTCACTTCTCCACATCTATGTTCATACCATCCCTCCTGTCTGAAATGAATTCTCCTCATTCTATCTGTCTTGGCCTGATGAATGTTACTTCCTTTCAATTTCCACTTAGCTGACACTGAGGAATTCTCTATGGTTTACTATGTAAAAGGGATCTCTCATTTTTCTAGTTTTTCATAGCGTTTTATTTGAATTTCTTGCTTACACAAACAAAGTAGATACTTCTGTTGGTGGATGGCACAATGCTGGTGGCCTCAATCCCAGGACCCTATAAGTCTTTCTCAGTGATGTTTATGATCACCTAAAAGACTGTCCTACTAATCCACAAAGGACAAAAATGAAGTGGAGGAAAAATGTACATTAGCCAGATTAGGATTCATTGCAAATAGTCCTTTGTACTGGTTCGGTTGATGAGTTGGACAACAGTCTTGGCCAGGAAGTGGATAGAAAAAAGAAATTGTGCTAGATAGCCTTTGGTGAGTTGAAGCAAGCTGTCTCCTGCCTCCAAAGTCCACATTTTAAACATTAATATTCTTCCACAGCTTTATCACTGTGGACCATGGAATACCATGGTTTCTGAAGAATCAGAATGGCAGATGACTGAAGGAGAAATGGAAAAATGCATTGTGGGCATGTCAGTTTCAGTAGTCTTCCAATAATGACTAGCTTACAAGAATTTAGTGTAGAGGGCATTTTCCATGACACAAGCACCTAGAAATAGAGGTGGACAGTATTGGTGGCATTGTCCAAGTTTCCCCAAAACCCAGGGAAGGCCTATAGGACTTTGTTTGTATCTTTGACAGAAACACATAGAAAGGAATCCAACAGAATGAGTTGTCAGGGATGATTTGTGACCTGGAGGTTGCATGGAATGGGGTAGCCCCAATGATGAGATCATAGACATATTAAAACATCCAAGTATCTGAGAATAGTAACAACAATTAGATACTGGGACACAAAGATAGAAGCAACACACACTGTGTTCTTAGCAATCTTACTCCTTGCTGGGCTTCCAAGAGGCTTCTTGGAAGTGGTGGCAACTATACAACTGGTCTAGTCTTTGGATGAAGGGAGAGCCTGTAGAGCAGTGAGGATCAAGGCCAATGAGCAAATTTCTTGGACTCTCTGATGTTACATTCTGTGATTCTCTTTATGGGAGCACATGCCAAGCGTCACCTCAGCCTCCTGGTGGCTATCAACAGTAATCTAATCCCCCCCCACACACATACTACTACCAGCACCTATCACATATACAACCTATATACTCTATGTTGAAAAAGAAATCCAGTATCCCCACCGATGCCCCCTTCACAATCATACATTCACTCTATTAAATTCTATGCTTTATGTCCACATTTCACACATGTATCTAACTTTTGGCCCCAGGCTGTTCTTAAAGCCTTCTGCTACCGACATAGTGACATTTTGTCCCATCAAAGCTTAGTTATTAGGAAGTGGGTCTCCAAGACTCATTACCCTCCAGAAAAAAAAAGACCAGATTAAAGCAAAAGGCCCAACCAATCAAAAAATCCTGAGCATCAATCCTTGATGGGCTCATAGGAGGGTGAGCAGGGCTTCCATACCCTAGGCCCTGAGTTAAAGTGTTGCTTTACATTTGAGAGGTCAATGTGATTGACAATTGCATAATAACTGGTGCTATTGAGAAAGAAGAGATGGCATGCAAGATTTAACGTAAAAATTCAACTTTGTTCTGTGGGAAGTTGAGGCCTCAGGCCTGACCAATGACTAGGACCAATGAATCAATTCATCAGCAAGCCTTTATTAAGCACCCATTGGGTACCAAACACTGTGCTAAGCCCTGGGAATTTAAAAAGAGAAAAAAACAGTCCCAGCCCTTAATGAGATTACATTCTTATGGAGAGATAGTCTATGTAAATAGAACATTCAAGATAAATATAGACTAAATGAATTATAAACTTAGAACAGATGGCACCAGCAGCTGGGGGAAGGGGTGCAATGGGGCAAAAACACTATTGGCTTCATCTTTCTCTCTGTTTCTCCAAACCACGTACCACATCATGGTTTGTTAAACCACATGCAGACATCCATAGCTATGTGGGTACTCTCTCCCTTCAGATCTCTCATTTCTCAAGGATGTCCCTGGGAAAGTATAATACATGGTATATGGAAGGACTACTAGACCTGGGTTCAAACCTCAGATGTACCACTTACTCTGTGTTTGACCATGAGAAAGCAACTTAGTTCCTGTGGGCCTCAGGTCTTTCATCTGAGGAATGAGGAACAAAGCACCTATGATACTGATCTCCCAGGGCTGACGTGAGAAGCAAATGAGAAAATCCATGTAAAGTAACTCTGCAAATGTAAAATGCTTTTTCAGTGTCAGCAAGTATTATTTTAAGACAGAAATGCTAGGATAGCAATAGTTTAGTGCTCCAAATATGAGCTACCATCTCATGTAAGAAAACCATCTCATGTAAGAACAGATAGCAGCTTGTAATTAGTGTTATTTTTCTGTTTATAGATGTATGTGTAGCTACTTCTACCTACCTATCTAGACATAGAGAGATACACACATATATATATATGTATATGTATATATATATATATCACTATGTGTGGATATATTTATATATATATATATATATTTATTTGGAAGGAAGAAATATATATATACATGTAATTCTTACTTTTGAGTAAATTTTATTTTTGAGTGTGGCCCACATTTAAACCAATAAATCTCTTTCAATCTTTCCATTTTAAAATGCGGTCTTTTCAATCCCATTTTCATCACAAACTACAGTTAGAAATAACTTTAACATCAGATATAACTGTGTGAACTGAAATTAGAGATTCAGAGGCAGTAACACAACAAAGCTGTTTCATACACTTATAATGATGGTCAAATGTACCCTCCTGAGCTTTTATGGGGAGGGACCACATTATAATGTGGTCTTGCACAGAAAATTAATAACAATAGTTATTATTATTTTAACAACAACAACAACAAAAGAAAACCTCCCAGTTGAAAGGGAGCTCACAGGTACTCTAGTGTAACACATAGCTGACCCCCTACTACCTTAGACAGTATCCCTGGACTTTTGGGGTGGAGAATCCACTCCCTCTCAAAGCAGCTCATTTCTCCTTTCTTTGGAGTATGAATGGTTATGATTTTTTTTCCTTTAAATGGAGTTTACATTTTCCTTTCTGCAACTCCCCTTTCTCATACACTCCTTTTTCTACACATACACTTTAACCTGACCCTACCAGATGAAGTGTACTTAAAAATTAGGGTTAGTGCTGGGAATGAAATTGGGATTAATTCTAACCCTAATTTTGTCTCTTGGCCAAGATGACAACGACCATATTCTCTCCCTTATTTTCTAGGGCAAATACTTTCAGTCATTTTAGGCAATTCTCATACCAGGTGTGATCCAGCCTTCTCTCCATCCTGGTCACCCTACTCTTATTCTCTAATTTTTCAATTTCCTTCCTAAAGTATGGTGCCCAGGACTAAAGACTGCTCTCCAATGTGGTCTCTGTCCTGACCAAATTACAACAGAATCTTAACGTTCATATTTCTGGTCTCTCTGACTCTTTTGAGGTCAATTTAAAATTGATCACATTAGCTTTTGGGGGGTGGTAGTGATGGTGATGTTTTGTCAGCTTGTTGACTCATATTGAGCTTGAAGTCAGACCTTCTTATTTCTCAAAAGAAGAGTCACATAGCTATTTCTCCCTTCTACTCTACTTCTGCATTTGAATTTTTCAACCCAATTTATTGGCTGTGCAAATTATTCCATTTTTTAAAGACTAAGACACAATTTAATTTCTAAGTGGTTATTTCCATTAAAGGGACTTGGGGAGGCCTCGCTATTCCCACCTGTCCCAGACGGGAGGCAGTGATTTGGGTCTAGTTGCAAAAATGAAGAGTCAGGGTCGTCAGAATCTTTCTGTCTCCTCCATCTGGGTTTAGTGAAATGTCAGGTCATTTGCACAGAAATGGGTTAAACACCATGGTTATTCTCCCAACATAAAGAGCAGGGAGTGAGAAGTTGCTACTGAGAGAAAAACAAAACACTTTGAAGACAAACTGATCTAAAGTTGGTTGAGTGGTCATGGTGGGTCTGATTCCCAAGAGCTACAATAGCCCTGAAAACATCTCCTGAGAACACTGGGACCCATCTCCTGTGGAGAAGGATATGATTTGGTTGAAAGGTGATAGATGGACATAGTAGTTCAATGGAATATTTGCAGGTGGCAGCAGAGTGCCCAAGCAGCCCAGCACATGATGTCAGTAACCAAGAGAAAAAAGAGGTCAGCTGTGCTGCAGGGAAATAGCCACTCAGAGGCAGATGGCAGCACTATGGCAGTGAGTTCCCTGGACTACAAGGGTTCCATGTGCATATTCCCCTATCCCGCACATGTTCCTTATCCCTGCAGGGATGTTGGATCTTCCCTTCTCATTTATTTTGACATTCTATTAAATTGAATACTTTTGCTTGGAGTCACTGTCTTCTTCTTTGTTTCTTTTTTAAGCATTGGAAGGAGGTTCTTCAGCTGTGCTTTTGAAAAGCTATTGATCCCAGTGGGGCTTGAACTCAGGTGTCATTTTTCAGGGTCTTTAGTTGGTGTTCACCAGTTCCCCTACACTTATGATCATTAGTTTTCTTTCATATGCCCTTAGTCACAGAGAATCATTTTAGCTTCTTTTTGAAACAGGAGAAGAGAGAAATTGATGGTCTGTGATTAAGAGAGACAGGAATGAAAAGAGCCAAAAAGAGAGACAGCGCCTATGTCTAAAAGCTAATGCAATTCATTAAGTCAAAATGTATGATGGTAGTGCATATTGATGTGTAATGTATACAGATCTATGTAAAATAGCATGCAAATCATTTACCAGCATTATGGTTCTGAGAGTCAGCAATGTCCAGATTCATTGCTGGCTATTTCATATTCTCCTCTTGGTCTGCTTGGCGTTAGTATCATGCTTTGGAAATTGCAGAAGATTCATTGGACAATGGAGTATCAGAGAAGAAGAAACTAATTCTCAGAGAAGGGGAGAGACATATATTACTATCAGAACTGGGGCTGGAATTGAGTTCTCCTGAATTGCAGACAAAAATTTAGCAGGAGTGATATGAAAGATACTTCCCTTTAGACCATGTAAAAGGGCCTCAAATTCCTAGAGGAAGAACCAGTGGTGTTACTTTGTCTTGAAAGGTACCTCAGGATTTTTTGTTATCACACCCATTTGGAAAATACATTTAGATCACTTAAAGAAAGTTTCCTGATTTTCCACAGGTTTTCATCTGTCATTTGTTTATCTATTAATTTTGTATACACGCTACTCACAAGTCTTTCTACTTGGGTTCAAGGCAACAAGGATTTTTAAATCATTACTACTTGCCAGACACTGGATTGAACTCTTGAGATACAAAGGAAGAGAAAACAAAATTCTCTTTTTAAAGGAACTCATAGTCTAATAGGGGAGGCAATATAAAAAAGAGCAATGTACAAATAGGATGTATGCAGGAGAAACTGGAGATAACCTAAGAGGGAAGGTACTAAGTTTAAGGAGGACTGGAAAGTCTTCCTGAAAAATCTGGGAATTAAGCTGAGACTTGAAGGAATCCAGGAAAGGTAAAAGATTGGGAGGAAGAGAGAAGAAAGGACAACCAGTGAAAATTTTTGGAGTTGGGAGATGGATGGTTGTGTGTGGAAACAACAAGGAGGTCAGTGTCACTACATCAAGTAGTATTGACTCCTGGGAGGAAGAGAGTAGAGGTATAGCAAGATGAGTAAGGTGGGAAAGGGCCATATTATGAAGGATTTTGAGTGCCAAACAGAGGGTTTAATATTTGATTATGGAGGTAATAGGGAGCCACTGGAGTTGATTCAATGGGGTGTATGTGTGTGTGTGTGTGTGTGTGTGTGTGTGTGTGTGTGTGTGTGTGTGACATAGTCAGACTTATACTTTAGAATGATGTCCAATTGAGAACTTGGTAGAAGATGGAATGGAGTGAGAAGAATCTCAAGACAGCAAACAGCAGGCTACTTCAGTAGTTCAGAAAAGAGGTGACGAGGAACTGCACCAGGGTGCTGGAGGGAGTAAGGAGTCAAAGATGACACACTTAGGTTGTGAGCTTAGGTGTCTGGGAAGAGAGTCATATCTTCTAAATTAATAGGGAAGTTTAGAAGTTGAGAGACTTGAGGAAAGGGATAATGAGCTCAGTTTGGACAAGTTGAGTTTAAGATGTCTACCGTACATTGACTTTGAAATGTCTAATAAGCAGTTAGGGAAGTGAGAGTAGAGATTAATAGAATAGGATTGAATAAGTGGTTTTGAAAATTATCTGCATAAAGATAATTAATACCATGATCACCTATGTGATCAGCAAGACAAATAGCATAGACGGAGAAGAGAAGAATCAAGAAATCAATAAACATTCATTAAGCACCTATTATGTGCCAGGTACTGTGCCAAGAACAGGGAATACAAAGATGCAAAAGGCAATTCCAGTCCTCAAGGAGTTTACGATATAATGGAGAATAAGAAAAGAAACTCAAAATAGAACTTTGATTAATATCCATGGTATATGAGGCTGAAGATCCAGCAAAGGAACCTATGAGAGAAATGGTCAGACAGTGAGAGGGGGAACTAGGAAATAACAGTAGTGTCATTAAAAAAAAAGAAAAAAAACTAGAGAGAAGAGAATATCATGGAGGAAAGGGTGATTTACTCTGTCAAAAGTTGCAGAGAGGTCAAGAAGGATGGGGATCAACAGAAGACCATTAGATTTGGTTATTAAGAGATCATTGATAACTTTAGAGAGGGCATTTTCAGTTGAATGATGAGGTCAGAATCCAGATAGTGGAAACTTAAGGACAAAGTGAGAGGAAAGGAAATGTAGGCATTGACTGTAGATGGCCTTATCAAGGAGTTTAACCATAAAAGAGAGAAGAGATACAGGACAAAAGCTGGTGGGAATGAATGAATCAAGTAAAGGTGTTTTTGTTTTGTTTTGTTTTTTTGTTTTCTTTTGTTTTGTTTGTTTTCTTTTGTTTTTCTTGTATGAGGGAGCCATGAGCTTGTTTGTAAACAATAAAACTGCAGCCAGTCTATAGAGAGGTTGAAGATTGGTGAGATGGTAGGGATAAAAGAGGGACCAATCTGCTGAAGAAGATAGGAAGGAATAGGATCCTTTTAAAAAGCTCAAATGCATGTCAGGCAAAACTGAAAAATTTTGAGCTTTCAAAAACACCCTAATTCAGAGTTGGTGAGGCCATCTTGCTCAACAAAAATCTGACATATATCTGAGTAGTAATCTTCACTTCTAGAAGTAGAACACAAAATTTGGAGCAGGATGATGTTTTTGGAAGAATGGAAATAGTGAATGATTTCTGGAAATTCAGTCTATTGGCCTGGCAGACTAGAATGTTTTCCTCATCCCCTTTCCAGGCTGTTTCTCAGTAGGGAAAGAGGTAGAAATATCTAAGGAAAGTAGATGCTTATGAGGGGTTGATTTCTCTTATTACCCCATTCACGATGCCCTTTGAAAGAATTAGGGAACTGGATAGTCAATCTGTGGCTTTCTACATTCTACCCAGTTATCAAAATTATTCCCATTCCTTTGCACTGCACCCAACTACTCAAATGATGGAAAATCATTTATCCAGATGCTTTGTCAAAAATCAGTGTTTTGGAAACATCTGTGGGTTTGAAATCTCACAGACCAAACATTTGGATGATGGAATGAAGGCTTCATTTTTCCTTTGGACTTTCTGGAGTCTGTGAAGAGCCTGCCAGTATAATTATCTCAATAGTCTTATAAGGGAGACTGTTTTTTTTTCTGGATTTTATCATTTACATGCTGTCATAAAGAGATTAAATATCATTCCTAACATCTCCCTAAAAATTCTCCTGTCCCATTTTTCACTTCTCCAAATAGACTACACTTAGTCACCTCACTACAGTTACCTAGTTAGCCAACATGGACATGGGGCTAGAAAATAGATACATGGCACCAATAGATTGGTTTTAAGAACAGAGGCTATTAGGGGCAGCTAGGTGGCGCAGTGGATAGAGCACCGGCCTTGGAGTCAGGAGGACCTGAGTTCGAATCCAGCCTCAGACACATAAACCCACTAGATGTGTGACTCTGGGCAAGTCACTTAACCCCAATTGCCTCACAAAAACAAAAACAAACAAACAAACAAACAAAAACAAAACAAAAAAAAACAGGCTATTACTGGAAAAACAGAACTATTGTACACTAGTCATCCTGAAATGAAGAAGAAAGTTATTAATATGCTTTCAAAATCATTATGCACAATAGGCAGCATGGAGTACAGGATTGACAGACAGCCTTCAAGTCAGAATCCTGCCTCTGACTCATACTAGAGATGTGTCAACAGGGCAAAGTCCACAACCTCTCAGTGCCCTTACAACATCTTTAAGAGTCTAAGTTAGTCATCAGTTTGCTAGTATACAACTGAGGAGAGATTTTCCATACTGAAAGTTCTCTAGAGTTCCAGGCCTTTAAAAAATAGAGAGGAAGCATCATATATATATATATATATATATATATATATATATATATATATTTAAGTTATACATTTTTCTATTCAAAATGATCAGTTAAACAGGTTAAAATGGCAGACGCAGGGGAAAATGAATTTAGCCAAATATTGTTTAGAAACAGACACAGATGGGAGAAAAACAACTACTCTGTCAACTGAAAATGGTTAAGATCAGCATCATGCAAATCCGGGGTTCCCGCTTTGAGTTCATCATCATGTGTATTTTGTTGTTGTCCTCAAATCCTTTTCCTTAGCTACATTAGGACATTATATAAAAAACGTACTCTCTTTTGTCACTAGGTACAATATTTGGAAAGAAGAGGGTCGGATTCAATCTTTATCTTATCACGGAGTTCCAATCAGCTCATGGGGATTCCATGGTACAGATGTAAGTACGCTTCCTGGGAAACTGAGATATGCATATAGTAAAATGTGTAAGCAATCCCAAGCTGGTCCTCTTCCCAAGTGGTCCTCTCACCTAAAGGGTAATTGTGCAGTTCTAGTAGAGCTGTTGTTTAGGTAATGGTCCCCTGCTGTGTTAGTACAAAGAAAAGAGAAAAGGTGTCAGGGAAGGAGCAGGAGGAGGGGAAGGGAATTTTGACAGTGAATAAGTTGGCATCTGAAAACCATGGCTTTGTGTTGGGGGGCAGTCCCCCACCCCAAGTCACACCTAACATGCCCAGCCCCAGCTGCCCTTGCAGGACTCAGGCCCTAAGGTCTTGCCTTCATCTTTCCTCTGCACGTGTCAGCTGTTGGAGAAGTGGGATTGAAGTTTTGGCTTGGAAGGATTTTTCCACCGTGAATTAATGATCCAAATGGTCTATTATTCAGTTGCTCAACTGCAGCGTTATTTCTGTTGATCTTTGTTTTTCTGCTTAATTTCTATAAATGACTGTACAGTTTCCCATAAGGTATAATTAAGCAGAATTGCTTAAGTTTTAATTATTGTGTATTATGGATGTTGAAAGCAACATTAGCACTTGGCTTTTAAAAATGTGATAGTATATTTATAAGCGAGCATTTATAAACCCATTTACATATAGTTAAGATGAAAAAGGTATTTGAATCGGAGTCATTAGCATTCCTTCAAACATATGGTAGATCAGCAGCGGCCATGGCCATGCCTTCATTAGTGGAGTCCTGGTTCATCAGTGCCTTCGCCTCCCACTGTGCCGCCCTGTGGCGTCCCCTTCTGTCCCTGAGGTTTCAGCGACAAGGGACAATACGTCCCCAAGATGAAAATCTGGAAAACCTAGCAGACCCTGAGAGGAGTTCTTATGATTATTTAATCACACGAAGAGAAGAAATCCACAGCCTTGTTATGGGAGGGGGTTGTCTATTCCTCGGCAGGCACTCTTTTCTCTGATGTTTTGTGTGAGAGCATCTCTGATGCCCAGGGAACAGAACTAAAGGCAAACAGGACAGGTTGGTGCAGACCCATGATGGGGTTGGCTTCTTTCAGTCTCACTGGTGGAGTGGCCAAATGTGGCGTCAGAATTAATGGGAGGCAGGGGTCAATTGTCATCCATTGGGTAGGATGTATTATTTTTTTAATGATGGCCCAAACAGCCGTTTTCTTTTATTTCCCAATAAAAATCAGAAGAAGAATAAAAACATTGTTGTGTAAATGTCATGGCCGTATCTTGTTAGTGCCTTTCTCAGGTTTACGATGAGAGCTGAATCTGGCAAATTGAGACCTTTGCCCTAAGTTTTCAATCTCCTTTATAATGTACCTGTGAGATATTATAATTTAGAATTATAATATATCATAAAGAAGTCCAACAGCTCATGATACAGCTCTGAATCATTAAATTCCTTCCCACAATGTCATCAGTTATAGACTCTGTGTGTATTTGTATAGAATGCCTACCTACCTATGTACCTATTTACCCACATACATTCATATATACATATACCCATGCACTGAAGAAGTGCCAATTTCCATGGGTGAAGATAACCCTTTACCAATGATATCACAGGTGCAATCCATATATACATATGTATTTATGCCTACACTGACATCTACACCTGCATCTGTATCTGCATCTATATCTGTATCTATATGTATATTTGTGTGTATGGGAGAGAGTCAGAGAAAGAGAGAGTTAGAAAGAAGCAAGGTGAAATAGGGAAGTGGGGGTTGGCCTTGAAACCATGAAGACCTGGGTTCAAGTACGCCTTTTGATAATTACTATGTGATAATAAGAAAATTGCTTAACCTCTTTGTGATGAATCTGGCAACCCTAAAACTACATTCCTAATGATATGTCCATGACTATTAATGAAAAATCTTTCCATACTTTGTATACCATATCCTAATGAAATCAGAGATCTATACAAAAAAATAGCTATTTAGACAGATATAGATGAATAGATGTAGAAGATAGAGATAGATAGAGATATAGATGATAGATTAATTAATAAAATAATAGAAAGAATGATAGATAAATGTAAGAATGATAGATTGATAGAAGCTAGATATATAGATAGATAGATGTATAAATAGATGATAGATAGACAGATGATAGTCACATAGAACATGAATTATTATTTGAAGATCAGAAAAAATGTATGAAGGTGACATGTGCTGGTGATTTCCAGGATATGAAGATTAGCATTTTTCAATCTGTCTTTAATACTTTAATAAGTCATGATTTTCCACAAATCACAACTTCTTTGCAACTTGGCATGTCATATTCCAAAACTAGTGTGGCCAAAATATTCATTATGATTAAACTTTGGAGCTGGAATTGATGTCAATGAGCATCTAGTCCAATCCATGCCTGAACAAGAATTCCCTTCATGACACCTCTGACAAGTGGTATTCTGCCCTCCGTGTGATTCAGTCTTCTCTGGAGAATAGGAATCCATAACCCTGAAGTCAAACTCATGATGATTGCCCCTTCACAATCCCCACTGCCCAATCATCAGTGATGGATCATCATCAGCCAATCAATCATCAGCCCATGACTTAATGCATAAGCTCCATTGTCATTGGACAATAGACACAACTATCACAATTGAAGCCCTTCCACTTTGGTCTGACCCGCTAGAGCTTGCACTCTCTTGGAATGGCCTTCAAAAACCCCAGGCCACCTTCATGACATGACCAGATATTCCAAGAAGACCTCAGAACATCTTTTATATCATATTTATATTTGGTTCCTTGCAATTTTTTTCTGTAGAGTTAATTATAGAAAAGTTGTGGGGGTGAAGGAAACTCCAAAGAAGAAAGTTAATATTCAGGTGTCATTTTTTATACTTCATCCTTGTGTATGGCTTTACCTTGGTTATTAGAGTGGAGGTGACTTGGAGAAATCAAGATATCAGTAAGCCATATGAAGTAGAGAGACTTGACCTAGTTTTGACCTAGATCATAAGACCTAGTTTTTTGTTCAATTCCTAGTGGTGCTTCCCATTCAGATCAAGGGACTCATCCTTCAAGATGCCTCTCCTGATTTTGTCAATTGCTACTACCCTTTCTTTTTCAATCAATTCAATGAGTCAGCATATAAACATTTATTAAGTGCCTACTACGTGCCAAGTATTGTGCAAAGCATTGTGGATACAAAGGAAGGTAAAAGATGTCCCTGCTGTCAAGAACCTCACTCACCAATGGGCAAGACCATATGCAAACAACTACATGCAAAAAATATATAGACAAGATAAATTGGGAATAGTCAATGGAGAGAAGGCAATGGAAATCAAGGGATCAGGAAAGACTTCTTGAAGAAGGTAGGATTTTAGTTGGGATTTGAAGAAAATCACGGAAGCCAGAAGACTGAGATGAGGAGGGAGAGTATTCCAGGCATGGAGGACAGCCAGTGAAATGCCTGTACTCTTGAGCTGGCATGTCTTATCTGAGGAACATCCAAGAAGCTAGTGTCACTGGATCACAGAATACATGAGGGGATAGGAACTTTGGACATAGCTTGGATTTATTTGTCAGCAAATACATCCAATTCCACTCATCCCACCCCTCAAGGAGAAGGCATACTCTTTGAGTCCAACTTCTGTCATCTATTTTTTTCCCTTTTTTTCTACCTCACACAGTATCTGATATATAGTAAATTCTCAGTAAATGTCTATCGATGGGTCAATTGAAAAGAACAGGCTATTGGTTTTCAAATGTATTAATGACAGCAACATTAGCTAGTAGTCAGGCATTTCTGACACCATTCAATATCTAGTCTCTTGAATATATTTAAAGACACTGGAGACATGAGTTTTAAAATCTTCTAATATATGTATAGAGAAGCACATGGAATGGTGGATCCAGAGTCACTTTTAGAGCCAGGAAGACCTGAGTTTCAGTCTTCCATCTGACACAGACTGGTTGTGTGACTACAGGGAAGTCCCTTTGTTCCTTAGGGTTCTAAGCAACATTTGAAGACTGTGAGGTACAGAGAGGATGATGATGTGTTTTGGTAGAGTATTTTCCCATTTGGGTGGTCCCTATATCACTGAGTTCTAGTCCTTATGTCTCCTATGAGCTACAAGAGATATGGACACAATTAGCAGTGGAATAACTGTTAAGCCACCCTACCATGTATTACCAATCATTGACTTGTCATCTCTAAGTATCCAGTTTGGTTATGTGCCCTGTAATAGTTTCCTTCCTAGAATCATCCATCTTTATGGCTGGGACAGCAAGGTGGTGTGCTGGATAGAGCACTGGGACTGAAGTCAAGAAGACTTGAGTTCAAATCCAGCCTCAGATACTTAGTACCTGTGTGACTTTGGTCAAGTCATTTAACCTCTGTTTGCCTCAGTTTCTTCATCTGTAAAATGAGGATAATTATAGCACTTCCCCAATAGGGTTGTTTTGAAGAACAAATGAGATAATAATTATAAAGCACTTAGAACAGTGCCTGGAACATAGTAAGGACTAAATAATAATAATGATCTGCCTTTAGATGCTTAGATCCTGAACAAGTAACTTAACCATCC
Organism: Vombatus ursinus; assembly: GCF_900497805.2. Lineage (NCBI taxonomy): Eukaryota > Metazoa > Chordata > Mammalia > Diprotodontia > Vombatidae > Vombatus > Vombatus ursinus. The sequence goes on along the minus strand of NW_020954577.1, from coordinate 17,677,428 downwards.
CAAGCCTAAGTTTCTTCATATTTAAATTAGGGGGAGGTAATAATATTTTGCCTATCCATGGGGAATGTAGAGTAGAAATAACTCTATAACCTTAATGTGATGCATAAATATTAGATGATAAGACATGATGGTTGAGGCAGCTAGGTGGGGCAGTGAATAGAGCACTTCTGGAGTCAGGGAAATTTGAGTTCAAATCAAGCTTTAAACAATTACTTCCTGGGTGACCCCGGGCAAGTCACTTAATTTCTGTTTGTTTCATTTTCCTCATGGGGATATCAATAGCCTCTACCTGCAATGATTGTTGTGAAGATCAAAATGAGATAATAATTGTAAAGTGTTTATCACAGTGCCTGGCACATAGCAAGAAGTATAAATGCCATCATCACCATCATCATCATCATTCCTTTATCCTAGGTCTTGGCCATATCCTTGAGGGCAATTGAATTCTTCCCTTCTCATGGGCTACCTCAGTGCCATCTCACAAGCAGTCCTCAGCATAGCCTTCTAAATGTTTATTTTTCTACCTCTCCTTTTAGAAAAGATGGCTTCCCTCATTGCTGAAGAGCAGCTTTCCATAACACTGGAAGTCAAAACAAGTATCACCAACTCTGCCTCACCATTCAAGTGGTAGACTCACTTTCTCCTCCACAGAAAGACCTATTACTTTCCCTCTCCACCCCTTACTTGCTTGCAAGAGTCATCCTAAACCTCATACTTATGCAAAGTTTCTCTGTACCATTTTTCAAATAGCTGCTGACATTGCACCAGCTCAAACAAGCCTTCCCAAAGACATGGAAGAGGTAGTTTTGTCATTACCTCAAAACCTTATGCATCACCCCTTCTTCTCTTCAAACATCACCCATCCAATAAATTATATAACCAGTTGTATGGAAAGGATGAGTTCTTTGCCAATTCTGAGACCCTTTGAAATTCACCTAATTCACCTAATGCATTGCAACCAAAATAGTAGCTTTTTTTTTTTTTTTGCTTTCCAGCTCAGTAAAGGTAGCTCTGTGGCCCTTGAGGGCAGGGTACAAATTAGACTGACTAGCTCTAGTAACAACATCCAATCCTTCTGACCATGCCTTAACCCAGATTACTACTTCTATTGGTAACAAGTCTGAAATAGATCCAGAATATGGGTTTGAGTATATGATTCAACTCATTGATTAAGCACTTTCTGTTTGCAAAGCTTGATGCAATGGATTTTTTTTTTACTCAACTTGTGCTTTCATAGGTAGTAAAAACTTTTAGTGAGAACACACCCATACCAATACAGATCTATGCTTGGTCTGTAACATGTGACCTCACAGGGTTGCATGGTACACGTGTTACTCATTCAAGTTCTATCTTTGTTCTTTTATAAAGAATTAATGTGAGATCTCTGCAAGCACAGCCAATGATGTATCTCAGTCTAAAAGGGAGAAAGAAGCCTCTACCAAATACATTACTTAAACTTACCTGTATCTTCAAATGTCTGATTAATTTTACTCTCAATATTTATGAAAATTTCTACAAATTTAACAGGGCATCCTTCTGGCTGGGATGCATCAGTAAAACACAGTGAAAGCCATAGGCAGATATTTACTTCAAGGAATTCCCTTTTGGACTCTTTCTCCACCCCCTCCCCCATTTCACGGCATATCACAAATCCTCAGAAATGTACCATGTTCATATTGCCAACTGAGTTCTTCCAAGCAAAGATGACATCAGCCATCTGTCATGCAATACTAATCCTACAAAAGAAAGCCAACTGTAGAGAAAATAAATACCTTTCATATCCATTAGCCAAATATTGATGTTAAAAATGGAATGATTAAAATCTCACTAGTCAAGCTAATTATCCTAAGTGGATATTCCCTTCCAAGTGAATTGCACATCAGTGATGGATTTGCTTCATAACTTTGCTAAGACTAAATTTCGTTGTGAACATATGTTGTAAAAAGTGAAGGACTTTAGTAAGACTGTAGGAGGTGTTGAAATCCTCCACATAGTAGTGATATCTCTGCCGGTAGGTATGCTTCCTATTGCCTCTGTTGACTGAATCTCTACAAAGGATTGTAACAGGTACAAGCTAGTTGCTTTTTTTTCCCCAGTTGTTTTAAGTGGTTCAGGTCCTAAAAGTCTAATATTTTAAGACTGGCTAGGGTTCAACCAATCAGAATTCATCAATTTCCCCCTCCACCCTGGGACATGCCTCCCACCACCACCATATGCTTATTTCAGTTTGGGGATAGTTTATCCCATCAATCAAAATCTCCATCTTCATGATGTGGGACAGTCATAGCTGGCCTCATTTTATAATCTTTGTCTAAGGAGACCCAAAGGTAGTCCCTTGTTCAATTCCTGCTCCAGGATATAGACTGAGGCCTCCAGTGTCAGTAAACTGAACCTGACTTGCCTTGTAAAGTATGTGGTATATCAATGATGATAGGTTTCTAGTCCATTTTCTGGACAGACACACTGAAATTAGGTAATTTAATGATTTTATTATGTGGCACAAAATCCACTTGAATCATGTTCTAGGTGATCTAAGATTAACATAAAATGACAACGAATGGAACATTCCCATTGAGTTTAACCTAAAGTAGCATCTGAGGCTAAAGTAAATGGAACGTGGTGTTACAAAAATACTCAAGCAAAGCCTTTATGTTTTAGACTCACCATGACAGAAAAAGAAACAAAACAGAACAAAACATAACTGTATGAATTTCTTCAGAAGATCAATTACACTAAAGAATATAAATTTGTTTTACTGAGCAGTTTCCAAAACAATTTTATCTTCAGTTTGAAAAGAAAGAATGAATACATCTTCTACTAGAATCACTTCCTCATTTTATTACTTGTAAATCTTTTTCATCCAAATCCCCAAAGAGTGAAACGCCTAAAAATTTTGACAAAAGTAATCTGGTGATGAAATGTTTGGTTTGATGGCACAAAACCCTGCATTATACATAAGTTTTTCATAACTTATATGTGTTTGACCTCATAAAAATATTATGGAAAACTCATGTATGTATGTATGTATATATGGACTATGAATGTCCATATGTACACATATTTGTTTGTGTATATTTGTGTATATGTGCATATATACATTTATGAACTGTATATGCATGTATTTGTTAGATCCTCTTGTGGAGTTACTGTCCCAATAGTCACCCAACCTAGCAGGTCACATCCCCAGAAGACAGGTAATTCATCTTCTCTTAGAATTCCAAGGGTACCCAGAAGGATTGAGACTTTTCTTTGTACTACTATAGCTCAAAAGTACTATATGTTGTATCCCCCCATGACTGTCAACTGATTTCAGTTAACAAACCCAACTTAATTAGGTTTGCATAAACCCTTTCAAAAAACAGAAAAAAAGAAGGTATTCTTTAAACTCTTTTCATGACACAAATGTTTTGGATACCTAAACCATGAAGACACAAGGCAGAGAAAGACAATTACAGACCATTATCTCTAATGAACAGTGACAAAAAATTAAATAAAATATAAATAAATAGTCTACAAGAACATATAGAAAAAGATAGACCATGACCAGGTGTAATTTTTGCCAAGAATTTATGGTTGTTTCGATATAAGGAAAATATATCAATAAGAGGCCATGTTAATAACAGAAATAACTTAAAAAACATGTACTGATACTGAAAAAAGCTTTTTGGCAAAGTCTTAATACCCATTTTTATTTTAAAACTTTAGAAATCATAGAAAGAAATGCACTTTTCATTAATATGGAAAGTAGAATCTATCTGCAATAAAGATAAAGCATGGAGAAAAAACTAGGCATAAGGAAGCATCTCCAACAAGATAAGCTCTCAAAGGATCCATAGCAAACATAAAGGATGACTACAAACAAATTAGAACAGCAAAGAAAACAATTATCTTTTGTATCTGTGAATAAGGGAAGAATTCGTGATCAAATAAATGGTGCAAGACGTGAATTAGTCCATTCATTTTGGAAAATAATTTGAAACTCATAGTCACTAGACTGTGCTTCCTTTGATGTAGCAAGCCCACTAGTAGTTTTATACCCCAAAGGGATTAAAGAAAGAGGAAAAGGACCCATATGTGTAAAAATACTTATATATGTATTTTTGTAGTTAAAGAAAGAACTGAAAACCAAGGTAGTGCCCATCTATTGGTGAATGGCTGGACAAATATAGGATATAAATATGATAAGTTGCTATTTTCCCATAAGAATGGATAAAGTAGACGGATTCAGAGAAATACAGGGGGAAATTCTATGAACTGACACAGAGTGAAGTAAGAAGATCCAGGATAAATTCTATGTAATATTAACAACATTGTAAAGAAAAAAATATCTTTGAAAGCTTTGAGAATCCTGGTCAATACAATGGCCAACCAATTGCAGAGGATAAAAATGAAACATACTAGCTACATATTGTCAGAGATGTGATGGACTGAAGATACAGCATGAAATGCATGCTTTTTCAGTGACAAAGTGGGATTTGTTTTGCTTGACTCTGCATATTTGTTACACATGATTGGAATTATTTTCATTTTCCAATGAGGAACCTTGGGAAGAAAAGTGAGGAACGGGAAAGGGAGAGGAGAGAAGAGAGAAGGGAGAAGAGGAGAGAGAGAGAGGGAGAAAGAGAGAGAAAGAGGAGGAGGAGGAGGAGAACAAGAAGAAGAACAACAACAAGAAGAAGAAGAACAAGAACAAGAACAAGAAGGAGGAGGAGGAGGAGGTGGAAGAAAAGAAGGTTAGAGATGGAAAATCACCTAGAAGGAATTGCCCTGGGCATTCCCCAAGACATTGTAATGCTCTTTTGGGGAACATATTTCTCTCTATTTTCTGTTTCCTCTGATATTGATAACTGGTATAACATTGAATTAAGTAATTCATTTGTTGCCTTTATCAAGAAATCTTATATGGCCTTGGTATATAGATGATGATCCTTTGCTTAAGGAAAACCTTTAAAGCAGAATTTCACTCTATAAATCAAATGTTATTTAAAATAATAATCAATGAACAGAGTAGGATCTTGTATTGGCTACTTTAGTCAATTGTCTAAAGATGTGGTCTGCTCTAAAAAAATTATTTTTCAGAACCTATTTATTCCCTACTGAGATTTTCATCAAGGATAACCTCAATGTTCATGTAGCTAATTCTCACAAAGTTAATAGCAATATTAAATTAGATACGGTTCTGTAACTATTAAATTTTATAAGTCTTATATATATATTTAATTTCTAAGTGTCTCTTTGAGATATCTCAAAAATCTATCCCTCAGAGCCTTCAAAATGTTGTCATCTCCAGCACTAGTTTCTTCTCTGTGTACTTAGTCATGTATGCATGTTCTTCCCTTATTTATCATTGTAGTATCATTTTGATTTTCTCACATATCATGTCAGGGTTGAGGTCTTAGAGTCCAAATATGGTAGTTCCACTGTCATCTGCAATGAAAATAGTTTGTTTTTGAAATGTTGGCAAATCCCCTCCATTTCTATTGGCCTCCTTCCAGTTTCTTCTATAATTGCTTTGAGAATGAGCTGTCTTAGTTGGATCTCATGCCAAGCTTTCTACAGACTCGTTTTCCCCTCTGATGCTCTTTGCTGGTTTGTGATAATTTCAGAATAATTAGAGATAGTTTTAAGATAATTAACATGATCAAGGCCAGTCTCTATGAATAGCAGCTGTCAGCCGTCCCAAATGAAAGAACAGGTCCTTCTTACCTCAAAATTCTGTGAATCTATATTATCTTCAATGTGAACAAAACCACTTGTGTCCCTATAGCCATATGTGATCATGTGCATATGACAAAAATACTTAAACTGAGATACTGCTAATTCTGTGTCAATCCCATTATAATTATCAAATTATATTAACTCCTAGTTGAATGGGTCATTTTTATTCAATTATTGGGAAAATAGCTGAAATTTTATTAACACCAATTAACAGCATTAGGGAAAAGAATGTGCCTACCAACTGGAGGTTAATTGTTCTATTTGTTTTTAAAACAATCAAATGAGAATTGTCTTTAGTAACAATCCCCATCATGATGAAACAGAATTTCTCCATCTCCTCCTTCATAGGGAAATAGGCTAGATTTCTTCCTCAAAAAGATTATAATCATTTATAATCAATTCCTATCATTTAGGTAGTATGAGTGGAATAGACTCCACTGGAATAAAGGGATGGGGGAAGATACCATGAACACCTGTGCTTGTAACCTCCAGTTTTGATGTTATTAGTAAACCATAGAAAGTGACATTGAAATAGCCAGAGAAAAGTTCAACTTGGTTACAAGTGAAGTTAGGTTTTATCCTGATAAACTAACTGCATGGTGGCTTATGCAGTAATAGACAAACATGGCTGCCAATTGCATGCCCACCCCTGGAATTATCTTTAACTGCAAAGGATACCTGGAATTCTACAGCATAATCCTACTATGATAAAAAAATATTTAAAATAATATCATATACTTTATCTTTTTATCCTGAATGCAATAAGTTGTCAAAATTGCTTTCTCTCCATTTTCATCAAGTCTCTAAGAATATATTTTTTTCTGCACAATCTCGTTATTTTTTTTAATTTTCAAATTTTATCTTTTTTTTTTAAATTAACAAGTATTTATTTTCTCTCCCTACCCACCCCTCCCATAAAAAAATGGCAACAAGATAGTCAATCAAAACCATCATCATTACTTTCAAGTATACTGAGTAATTACCAACAGTGGCCATATATTTAGAATTTATCCCTTAAAAATGCAAAATAGTTCAGGTGAGGTTAAAGTATCACAGAATGCATCTAAAGGAAAAAGGGACAGAGCATAGTGGCTGTTACCAGGCACCAAAGATAAGGTAGGTACTGTACTGGACTCTGAGATTCTTTCTAAGTTTTCTAGCAGTGAAAACCAACACTGTAGTATATATTTTCATTTTATGTCAAAAGAAAGCATAAAGATTCATCTGTTATGAAACACAAGTAAACATTCTTGCACGGGAGTTTTCATATAAAGGATTCAGGTTTTATGCATTGATCATTTCACTTTTCCCCCCCACAAATAATTCTCTATTACTTATTAAACACATACAAATTCCTTAGCCTGACATTCAAAACCCTTCATGATCTCAAATGGCCTCTCCTCAGCCAAGTCTTCTGTGATCTTTCCCCAGTCTGCAATGATCCTTCCCACCTCATATCTAGGTCAGCACTTCTTTTTCTCCTTTAAGGATTTTATTATTTCATTGCATTCTTGGATTCACTTTTCTTTAGACCTAGATTTCTTCAGAATGGACAATAACTACTACCAGATTAGGTCACCAACACGTGTATATCTCAGAGTTAGGGAATTTATAATCAGCACTAAAAAGTTAATTGACTTACCCATGGTCAAAGAGCCAGTGTAAATATAAGAGGCAAAACTTGAATCAAAGTCCATGGGGATCCAAGACTGTCACTATCTACTATGTCATATTACCCTTATATTTCATCATCATCATCATCATCATCATCATAATTATCATCATCATCATCATCATCATCATCATCATCATCACCATCATCATTGGGTCTCCAAAGTTGTCACTGTGTCTACTTTGCCGTATTATTATCGTTCATCATTAACATCATTATCATCAATCATCAGTCATCATAATCATCATAGCTAGCATTTCTATAGTACCTACTATGTATCAGGTGCTGTGCAAAGTGCTGTGCAATCATTATCTCATTGATCATCACAACAACTATGGCAAGTAGATACTATTATTATCCCCATTTTACAGATATGGAAACTGAAATAAACAGAAGTTAAGTGACTTGCCCAAGGTAATGCAGGTAGCAATTGTCTGAAGCTGGATTTGAACTCAGAGCCTCTTGACTTCAGTCCCAGGGCTCTAGCCATTGTGCCACCTAGCTGCCTCATCCATGTCCTTGTTATATCATATTTGTGCATCACTTTAAGGTTTACAGAGTTCTTTCTTCTTTGCTTTCCCAATGTATAGAGAAAATATTATCACTCCCAATTTAAATATGAGGAAACTGATGCTTAGCATGGTTAAATTACTTGTCCAAGATCATATAGTTAATGAGTGCAAGAACTAAGATTTGAATCTATGTCTCCAGAATCCCTTATATCTTGCTGTCCCAATGACTAGACAGAAGGTCTCCCATATTCCTGTGACTGCTCAATATCAAGAGTGAGGCAATTATTCTAGTGGAAGGGACAATGTTTGTCATGCTCCTTGTTTACTCACCTCACTTTCCACACTTTTTTGATCATACACACTATTAGTTTAACAAAAAAAGCAAACCCAAATCCATGTACATTTAATTATCATTGATGTTGTTTGCATATGGATCCCTCTGTAATATTCTACTACTTTGTGTTCATTCTAGAACATCTTTCTTGTTAGCAGGCTTAACTTTCCCAAACTAGTCAGAAGGTTTTATATATACATATTTCCCCCTCCTACCTTCCTTGTCTCCCTTTAAGAACCAGCTAGACGCCCACCTACAGGAAGCCTTTTCTGATCCCTCTTGAATCTGGTACCTTCCCTCCACTGATGCTCTCCAATTTATCCTGTGTATATATATTTGTACAGTTTTAGTATGTTGTCACTGCCCCCCCCCCACTGTAAGCTCCTTCAGAGCAGGGGCCATATTTGTTTTTCTTTCTGTCCTTAATATATAGCACAGTGCCTAGCACATAGTAGGTACTTGATAAATACTAGTTGATTGAATGAAATAGTTTCAAAATCTACTAAAACACTTTTTAAGATTTTTAAGCAGGTTAGGAAATTTTATTTCTGGATATTGAAGTATGCTGAAATGAATTTTTTTTTAATATAGGTGGAATAAAAATGCATCATTTGCAGCAACAAAATCCCATAATGATGGAAATGTTTCCAAATGCCTATTTTCAAAATGCTTTCTCCATAGCATGAGTTTTTTTCCAAATGTAGTTTACTTTTTTACTCATTGCTAAAATGCAAAATTTCCCTTGATGTACCAGATTAAGTGTGTTTATTTATTGATTTTAAAACTATCTGCTAAGTAGAACTCCTGCCAGCCAGGCAGGAGTCACCATAGGCAACATCAACAAATTATGGATAGCTGTCTTTCTGCAAAAGCAAAATGTGTAAGCCACATGAAGCTCTGCACCTTTTGTAATAGAAGCACTTTGCCATGGGATCACCAGGGCACCTCTGGAGGGCCTGGATTTCATGTTCTTTGCCTTGATGACTTTTTCTGGAACTCATTAGATCTTTGTTGTCATAATATGACTCACCAAGAGTTCATACAAAAAGCATTTATTAAGCACCTACTGTGTACCAGGTACCTGATAAGCACTGGGGAAATGAAGAAAGGCAAAACAGTCTCTACATTCAAGGATATTTACAATCTAGTGGATGTGGGAGAAATTTCAGCTCTTCCCCTTGTTCTATTGTGCTTATGTTATTGGCAATGTCTCAATCTGCAGTGTTCTTGTAGCCATCTTTTTAAGCCATTTGTCCATTTTCTGTTGGTTAATTTTGTTACAAGGAGATAATATAATCTGTAAATCCACTTAACCTGGCCCACATAAACTGTCATACACAATGAAAGTAAAGCAAGGTCAGGATGCTGCTGTTAGCCCACTTCATTGGAAAACTCTTGCTCTTCACTGAGGACATACGTGTTGTACCACCTGTGACAAGTGACCCTCTGACATTCAGTGTGAGAAATGCAGCCAGTGTTAATCCGTAAATTAAATATTAGTCATTCTTACTTTATCTTTTATTTAGGATACAAAAAACATGAGTTCTAAACCTATGTATGTATGCATGCATGCATGTATGTATGTATGTATGTATGTATGTATGCATGTGTTTGTGCACAAGCATGTGTGTGTTCTGGCAATCTTTGGTAGTCTGCTAAAGATTGAGGACCCTTTTCAGAATCATGTTTTTTAAATAATTGAAGGAAATGCTAAATTTCAGTTAGAGGTTAGTGAAAATAAAGATGCAATTTTTTTCCCATTCAAATTCATGGATTCTCTGAAGTCTCTTCATAGAATTTCCATGGACCTAGGTCCATGAACCCTAGGTAAAGATCTTTTGAAAGATCAGTTCTTATTTTTCTCTCTGCACATCAGTGGATCATCTTATGTGTCCTCTGGTGTGTGTCCCAAAATTCAAAGACTATTATGTATCAGATTGAAGTAGCTCATCCAATCATCAAGGGTTTCATGATTTTTTTTTGATCCCCCTTTGAAAAATTATAACATTTTCCCTAAATCTTTACTCTTTGTTGCCTTCATATTTATGCCCAGCACATCTCATATGGATAGAGTGCTGGACTTGGAGTGAAGAAAACCTGAATTCAAATCTTACTACATATACTTACTAACTCTATGATTCAAGTAAATCATTTAACTTTTGCATGCCTCAATTTCCTCATCTGCTAAATGGAGATAATATTACACCTAGTTTGGAGGGATATTGTGAGGATAGAATGAGATAATATTTATAAAGAATTTTGCAAACTTTAAAGTGACACATAAATTCTAGTTATTATAAATCTTCTTTTTCATATTGTTGATTTAACTGAGTTAAATTTTTTTTGAGGTGGTATATGATATAGCTTTGACAACTGACTGGTATCCTGGGATTTGTAGTTCAGAGAAACAAGCACAGATTCTCTTCTCATCATTGGGATAATAAGGAACTATCTTATTCTCTGAGCTAGAAGGTGAACTTCAGTGAACTTCATTGGCATTCTTAAAGACCCACTCATAATTATCAAGACAAAGTCAGTGGGAGGAGTGAGGACCTCAAGAGTAATCAGGATCAGCCTTCCCAGTTTCATCTAGAACTTAGAAAGCTATTTATTTACTTTTAATTAATTAACTTATTTTTAGTTTTCAACAATCACTTCCATAAGCTTTTGAGTTTTAAATATTCTCCCCTGCCCTCCCTACCTCCCTCTCCAAGATGGCATGCAATCTGATATAGGCTCTCTCTATATATTCCTATTAAACACATTTTCACATTAGTCATGTTGTAAAGAAGAATTAGAACCAATAGGAAGAACCACAAGAAAGAAGAAACAAAACAAAACAGACAAAAAAAGAGCAAATCATATCCTTCCATCCAAACTCCATAGTTCTTTCTTTGGATGTGGATAGAAATTTCCATCATGAGACTTTTGGAAATGTCTCAGATCCTTGCATTGTTGAGAAGAGCTAAGTCTATCAACATTAGTCATCTCACAATGTGGCTGTTACTGTATACAATGCTCTCCTGGATCTGTTCACTTCACTGAGTATCAGTCCAAACAAGTCTTTCCAGATTTTTCTGAAGTCTGCTTACTCGTCATTTCTTATAGCACAATAATATTCCATTATGTTCATATACCATAACTTGTTTAGTCATTCCCCAGCTGATGGACATCCCCTTAATTTCCAATTCTTTGCCACCACATATAGAGCTCGTATACATATTTTTGTACATTTGTATGATCTCTTTGAAATACAACCCTAAGAAGTGTTATTATTGGGTCAAAAGGTATGCAAATTTTTATAATTCTTTGGGCATAGTTCCAAATTGCTCTCCAAAATGGTTGGATCAGTTTACAACTCCACCAACAATGCATTAGTGTTCCAAATTTTCCCACATTTCCCCCAACATTTATCATTTTCCTGTTTTGTCATGTTAGCCAATCTTACAGGTATGATGTGGTACCTCAGGGTTGTTTTGCTTTGCATTTCTCTAATCAATAGTGATTTAGAGTAGTTTTTCATATGACTAGAAATAACTTTAATTTCTTCAATGAAAAATTGCCTGTTCATATCCTTTAATCATTTATCAATTGGGGAATGATTTGTATACTTATAAATTTGACTTAGTTCTCTATGTTTTAGAAATGTGGCCCTTTTCAGAGACACTGGTTGTAAAAATTCTTTCCCAGTTTTCTGCTTCCCTCCTAATCTTGGTTGCATTGGCTTTGTTTGTGCAAAACCTTTTCAATTTAATGCAAAATTATACATTTTGCATTTCATAATGTTCTCCGTCTCTTGTTTGGTCATAAATTTTTCTGTTCTCCATAAATCTGACAGGTAACTATTCCTTACTCTCCCAGTTTGCTTATAGTATCAGCCTTTATCTCTAAATCATGTTCTCATTTTGACTTTTTTTTTGGTATATGGTGTAAGATTTTGGTCTACACTTAGTTTCTGCTATACTCTTTTCCAGTTTTCCCAGAAGTTTTCATCAAATAGTGAGTTCTTATCCAAGAAGCTGGGGTCTTTGGGTTTATCAAACAGTAGATTGCTATAGTTATTGACAACTGTGTCTTGCATGCCTAACCTATTCCTCTTATCCACTACTTTATTTCTTAACCAGTACCAAGTAGTTTTGATGATTGCTGCTTTATAATACAATTTAAGATCTGAAATGGCTAGGCCACCTTCCCTAGCATTTCTTTTCATTAGTTCCCTTGATATTCTGGTCCTTTAGTTCTTCCAAATGAATCTTGTTATTATTTTTTTCTAGCTCTATAAAATAAATTTTTGGTAGTTTTATTGGTATGGCACTGAATAAATTAGCTTAGGTAGAATTATAATTTTTATTTTATTAACTCAGTCTGCCCATGAGCAATTGAAGTTTTTTTTCCCAATCATTTTTATCTGACTTTATGTGAAAAGTGTTTTGTATTTGCATTCATATAGTTTGTGGGTTTGTCTTGGCAGGTAGACTTCTAAATATTTTATAATGTGTACAGTAACTTTAAATGGATTAACAAGCTATTTAGGAAAAATTAGAGACCCAGGGACAACAGAGACAGATAGAGAAAGAGAGAGAGAGAAACACACAGAGAGACAGAGACAGAGAAAGAGACAGAGATAGAGAGACAGAGAGACAGAGACAGAAAGAGACAGATTTAAAGATGAAAACTTAAGATGAAGGACAATGTGAAGATAAAACTGATCTGTAGCAGAGAAGAAAGAGATTAAAGGGGAGGTTGGTCCCCCATAAGTATACTGAATCTCAATTCTTGGACTGAAATTATCAGCTATATTCTTCTTTTAAAGACTGAAAGAGGATTAAAGAAGAAACAAAAAGGTCTGCTATTTCTCCAATCTCCTTTCCCAGTGGTGGTCCCTTAGTATGTTTTGTAATCTATTTGGCTCACTTCTTTAACCTAAATGTTTATTGCATTATGTATTTTCCTTCAACATAAACACATTGCAATTCAGTTAGAGATAAACGTAAATTTAAATTGGGAAATAAAAGTACTAAATTTTTGCCTATATTTTAGGAATTTTCCTGACTGGGGGCTCTGAGCTATTGTGATTATACTGTTAACTTTTTGTCTGATATAGACTCCATGAAGTATCAAAGGAGGGAATCACATAAACCTGAGGTTATATTGTATTACCTGTAGTCTAGAAAAAAAAATTAGCTAATTGTTCCAGTGGTGTACTAATGAGTAAATATTTACAGATAAAAGAAGTAGAAAAGAAAGGGTGGTGCTGGGTGCCAGCTGCTCAACTATACCCTCTGCAACTCCCTGTTGTTATAAATATCTTATTGGCATCTTACAACTAAGATGTCTTTGGGTAAGATGTCTTTGGGTGGTGGTTTCAAGCAGGAGAGGCCAGGTGGCTCACCAGGTGCTTTTGATCACACTAACGCTCCCACTGAAAGATTTGAAGTAACTGGGTTCAGCAGCAGAGGTGGTAAGAGATGCCAGGCTGAGTTTCAGCTTACTAAGTTGTTAAAAAAATAGTCTGAGTTCTGCTTTTGACTTTCCAGACTTGGCCACCAGATGCTGACTGACAATGAAACTTCTCCCTGCCCTTTGGGCCTCCTCTCCCTGTTATAACCTTTCTCTCCTGTGGCTTTGTCACTCTAGAATATTCTTCCATTAGGCCAGCCACCTTCTCTCAATGATGAGCTTCTCCTAGGACCTCCATTTTGCAGAGGGATGCAGGCCAGTCAACATTCCTTCCCTTTTGGTTACTGCTTTTGATTTTAGCACCACACTTCAGTATGGCTCCTCCCAGCCTCCTCTTCTTTTCAGTCCTTTTTTGTGTGTTGTCTCCCCCATTAGAATGTAAGTTCCTTGAGGGCAGGGACTGCTTCTCTTTTTGTTTCTATTTGCATCTCTAGCACTTAGGACAGTGTCTGTCACATGTTAAGTGTTTAATAGTTGCTTGTTTTCTTGCCTTGCTTTGCTTGTGAAGGTCAGATAAACAGGAGGAGTCATGGCATCAATGTGTATGTACCAGAGAGTCAAAGATAGCTGTGGTCATACATAATCAGAGAGTCAGAATGGAAAAGGAAGCACAACAGATCAGAGTCCAAATCCAGCTTAGCCACGAAGAAAGTGGTAATGCAACACTGGGTCAGAAATGGTGGAAAATTCAAGAAGAAAGACAAAATATTGCAGTTAAAACACCCTAGGACAGACAGGTTTTTCCTGGAATTTCACAACTTGGTCTTGAAGACTCTAGCTGCCCTGATTTTAGGGGGATCCTGTCCTGTAAGGGTTCTTGGGAGGTGGGGTGCCTACAATGTTGTCTCACCAACGCTGTTTGACCAGGGTTGATCCTTGATCACACAAAGATCATTTGTGGGGCTCTCAACTGTATCTGGTTGGTTACTTGTCATTATTTTAAAGGGAGATGTGAGGCATGGACTGTAAGAGACCTGACTAAATCAAATAAGGAGCTGGAACTTTCCAGAAAAGAGTATCTCTTCTCTCTAGAGCAAAGCAGGTCAAACTTTTTCCATAGGACAACCTCTCACAATCTTGAGAACAGCTTTCACATCCCCCTCCCCTCCTAATCTTCTTGTCTCCAAACTAAACATTCTTAGTTTCCTCAGATGATCTTCATATGACATAGACTCAAGGCCGTTTATCTTCCTGGAGGCCATCCTTCGTCCAGTCTCCAGATCATCAGGTTGGTAACAGGTATTTAAATCAGTTTCTAAATTTGCATGTGATAAATGATTAGGATGATGTAATGATTGTTGTAAACTCCTCACTGGGACTGCTCTCAGAGGCACTACTTCATTGCATATTCAATGCCCCAGTTCTAGAATGAGCATAATAATTATATATTAATATACATTAATGCACACACCACAGATTGATAGAATTAATGTCTTATATTCATACAGATTCACACACTTTACACCTATTAATATAATTAATTCATTGGATTAATATCCATTTCTAGCATGCTGAATAAGTAAGTCTTAGATGGATGATTTCAGGTATGGGGATGGGGCAGAGAAAACAATACATGGGCTGAAAGAATATGGGGAGAGACAGACTTTGTGGAATGGAGTGTTGAGCTGGTGAAAGGATAATGTGATCTTCTTGGCCTCTCAGGAGGTGTACAAACTTCAGAAAGTGCCTCAGAAGCTATTCTTTGGAGGGCTATAATGGCCACTTGACACATCATTGTGTCTTAGAACAAGTTCCTTAGCATCACGAACATGGGGAATCATGTAATCTCAAAGCTCAAAGGACTTTGGGAGTCATCTAGAGCAACCCACTTAGGCACAGAGCTGTTAAGTGATAAATCCAGCAGAAACACAATGTTTATGGCCCTTAAAGTTGGAGAAATCAGAAACTTCATCATCTACTGCATCTCAAGGGGGAAGATTCTCAGGAATGAAAGAGCATGGCCACAGATTAACTGACAAGAATGAAATCACATGAATATTGCTCTAAGGAGTCAAACCCCCAACTAGGAAGGGTCTGAGGGGAAAACTGGGGGTAGGATTACTGGCATTATTCTGTTGAAAGAATGTTGGCATGATCAGGCTACACAGAGGAATAAGATTTTTCATTTTAGTTTTTACTTGAGGAAAAATTGGACCGAAGGATAAGTTGAGTTGAACCTGGGTAGCAAAAATGTTCATTATCAGACTAGGAGAGTGAATGTGGTGATCCTTCCATGAGTACAATGCACAAGCCATCCGTCTTTTCAGTTATCATGAGATATTCAACCATAGGGTGAATTCACATAGTTTAATTTAAAGAGAGTGAGCACTAGTGCCTAGAGGGCCTGGGAAAGTCTCTGGTAAGAATCTGTGCTGGTGGATTCCAGACATCCAGGTAAGCCCGTGCAAAGCCAGAGAGCCAGGAGATGCTTTTTAATTCTGGTGAATCAATTTGAAGTGTGAATTTCAAAGCAAGTGGGGGGACATGGCCTGATGACAATAAAAGACATCCTGGAAAATTTTATTCCAAATGCTGATAGTTGTTTAATTATCTAAAGGGGGGGATCCCAGGGTTTTAATCTTCCTTTATTGGATAAATAGAAAACCTTGCTAAAATTTACAAAACCATCCTGGTAACTTTCGTATTTGATGCTTTGTTTGGCCAATCCAATCTCTCTCCAGGAGTTACATGTGTCTTAGCATAAATGAAGTTATGTTTTTTTTTTTTTTTGGTGAGGCAATTGGGGTTAAGTGACTTGCCCACGGTCACACAGCTAGTGAGTGTTATGTATCTGAGGCTGGATTTGAACTCAGGTCTTCCTGCCTCCTAGGCCAGAGCTCTATCCACTGCTCCACCTCACTGCCTCAAAGCTATACTTTTTAATACACATGATGGGAGAGGACCCATTTTCCAGGAAATAGAAAAAGCTTGTGCCAGGCATAATTTCATTCACATGACCCCAACTCCCAGTGATCCCCAAAATCTTACATTTTTAGGTGTTCAGCAAACTGTGGTTGAATAGAATTTGTGGAATCAACACTCTAATACCATGTTTTCTTTAGCATGTTTGGTACTCCACTCTTCTTGAAATGTTCTCCTTATATGAAATAAGCCACGGATCTTGATGACTTAAGAGAATCAGAAAATGTTCTGGGACATTTACCTAGGCAGCCTTTCAATTCAGCTCCATCAGGCCCTTGTTTATCCAAGTTCAAGTGATTTTCCTAGAAACTCCACAGAGGCTTCCCATTGAGTGAAGAAGACTCCTTCACCCCCTCCTCAAAGTCTTCATGAATTGCAAAATGGTTCAGTGGCTATTTGATTAGTCACCCCTCCTAATATGAGTGAATTTTACTGGGACAATTCCCGTGTAGACAGTGGTTATCAGGTTAATTTCCTGGTAGGCTTCAGACTGAAAGGCACCAGAGATTCATGACACATTGCTAGGGGAAGAAGATATACATATGGATATGAGCGTGTTTGTGTGTGTGTGTGTGTGGTGTGTATATGTGTGTGTGTGTGTGTGTGTGTTGGCTTTCATTTCTTCATATAAAAAACTTCTTTATCCAGAGTAACCAGCAAATTAAACTTTTCTTTGTGAGATAATACAGAGTTTTCATCTTACATCTTTACCTCCTTTTATTTTATAGAGCTTTTTGTTTGTTTCTTAACCACACAGTTGCTTTAGTGATGGAATGGGAAAGATGCTAATAATCACATATCAACATGTAGTGCAGACACTGGGTTCTCTCTCCCAACCCCATTTGACCTAGCAGTCTGGTCCCCAAAACTTGACTACTTCTCTCATGGCATTAGAGATAATCTGGTGGGACTCAGGTATGTCCCCATAAAGTGTGTCCTCCTCCTCTCAAACCTCTAACCAGTTAACATCTTCCCAAAGTCAATTAACCAGCATAAATCAATTCACTATTACAGAGGAATATTTGCTGAGAAGATACGGAAAGTATCAAAGGAAAACTTCCCAAACTGGGAGCACATACTCCTCTACACACCTGGGTCCATGTGGAGAATCTCTTTCACATAAGTTGGTTGACACACAACACAAAACACTCCTCTTACCAAGTTTCCTTCTGAATCTGGCGTAACCAATGGACCACTTGCCCTATTACTGATAAGACACAGTACCTTGGCCATCAGATCAATTTATTTCTAAATGTCTGAGCTATGTGAATCACTCTTCTGCCCTAGTGCCTCACAGGACTTGTTGCCTATAGCTAGCAGTAGATTCTGTTATTAATTCCAGTGGTTGGACTTTGGATGGCTCTCCATTCTCTATAAGGTGTCCCAGGTCAAATCTGATAAGTTCCATCTCTGATACTCAATTATCTAAGATCAAGAAATTCAAAGCATCAAGCAGTGATTAAGTGCCTACTGTGAAAGAAGAAAAAAAACAGAGACAGAAGAAATAAAGACACCATTCATTCAGAAATCTATGTCTATCAATGAGGGAACTCCTTCTCCCTTTTCCACCTTGTACCTCACTCACTTAAAAGGGAGGGGGAGAGAAGAGAAAGATAGGGACAGATATAGTGAGAAGGGGGTATGGGGGGCATAGAGACAGATGGAGCAACAGAGACAGAGAGACAGAAACCAAGAGACAGAGAGAGGGAGAGAGATCCTCCATTCAAACCTTTTGTATACACACTCAGTTGTAACTCAGCAGCCAATTAAAAGTCTTTTTTTTACCCCACAGTAAGCTGCCAAGAAAGAGTTAGATTATACCTGTGCATGATCTGAAGATAAAGGGAAAAGGCCTCTTACTCCTACATTCCTGTGAGCAGGCTAACCAAGCCTCCCTAGAGAATGTGCTCTGACTGCTGGACAGAGAGCATTGTTCTTGCTCTAAGGTCCTCATTGACCTGAACTGCCATTATACATAAAAAGAGGTAATTTGACTTCATTATCACAAGACAATACCCCCACTAATCACCCCTAGATTCTGTAGCTCTATTTTCAGGAGGGAACTAGAATCCAAATGGAAAATATGGAGCTTCTCCTGGCTGTGCCAATCTGGGCTCAGTCTTGACCTTCTGGAGAATTTCAGCAGCTTTTGTGACCTGCGTGTGTGTGTGTGTGTGTGTGTGTGTGTGTGTGTGTGTGTGTGTAGGTAAAAATTTTTGAGTGGCACTACATTTATTGCTAATTAAGTATAAACTTTCAAAGTTATTGCAGATCTTAATATATTTATCACAAGTGAATTTATTTTTGTTCAGAAACAGGTGTCATTTTAATACACAAGTCAGAGTTTCTGGAAATAATCAAGCCAAGCCTTGCAAGTGCTGTAGTTTAAACAAATCATCAGAGTAATAAAGATGCACACCTTGCATCCGCCTGCTCTGTGCTAACAGAGCCCAGTTCTTCCTGGCTGGCCACGTTGAACACACTGAGTCCCT
Source organism: Vombatus ursinus (assembly GCF_900497805.2). Taxonomy (NCBI): domain Eukaryota; kingdom Metazoa; phylum Chordata; class Mammalia; order Diprotodontia; family Vombatidae; genus Vombatus; species Vombatus ursinus. The sequence continues at coordinate 17,658,318 of NW_020954577.1, read as the reverse complement.
CCATCAAGCAGCTTGGTCCAAAACTCATTTGCAGAATCCACTTGAATTACAATTGTAAAAAAAAAAAAACAAAAAAAAAAAACAAAGCCAAGAAATGTTGGTTTTGGTGAATCCTGTGCTGAACATAGTAGCCTGTAACCTCCCCACCCTTGGAAGTACAGAGATCCTCAGACAGACTCCATAGATTCATCTTGGAGTTATTGAGAATCTTCAATTACCTTTGAGGTTGATTGTTACGTTTTTCCATGTATCAAATCCCCCCATGAAAGAACTATCTTTAGGCTAATCAGTCATCAACAATCATTTATTAAAGGCTGACTATGGACCAGGAATTGTGCTAAAGGATTGGGCTACAAAGAAAGTCACAACCACAATCCCTAACCATGCTCATGGAGGAGAGAAACATGCAGAAGACTTTGTATATAGAAGATATGTGCAGGGTAAGTGGAAGGTAGTGTCAGAGGATGAATCAAGCAGGAGTGAGGACCCTAAAGGCCTCCTACAGAAGGTGGGATCTGAGCTGAGTCTCGAGGGAAGCCAGGAAACAGAGGTGAAAAAGGAGGGCATTGGAGGCATGAGGGATAGCCAGTCCAAAGGCAGAGTTGGGAGATGGAGTGCAGTGTGTGAGGAATGAGAAGCCAGGGTCACTCAATTGAAGAGTATGTGGAGGGAAAGAAGGTGGAAGAAGACTAGAAAGGTAGGAAGAGCCCAGATTTTGAAGGGTTTTCAGTGCCAGCCTTTGGACTTTATACTTGATTGTAGAGGTGAGAAGGATCCACTGGAGTTCATTGAGGGACAGGTGAAGGAGGGGAGGGTACACAAGATGGTCACATCTACACTTTAGGACAATGACTTCTGCAACCGGATAAAGAATGTTTCAGAGTGGGGAGACATGAAGCAGAGGGACAAATTGGATGGGTATTGCAGTGGTCCAGAAGTGAAGTAACAGAAATCTACACAGAGATAATGAATGAAGAGAAAGGGATGTTGGGAAGGGAGAAATGAATGCTAAGTTTAGAGAACAGATTGGATTGAGGTGAGTGCTAGTGAGGGGTCAAGGCTAACATTGAGGTTGTGAGTTCAAGTGATGAAGAGATGGTGGAGACTTTGCCAGTAAGAGGGGCATTTTGAAGAGGGTTTGGGGGGAAATATGCTAAACTCCATCTTGGCATTTTGAGTTCAAGATGCCCACTAGAAATCCCTTTTGAAAATGGCTGGTTTCTTTCAAGACTCACTCCAAGCACCATTTTCTGCATTAGCTCTTCCTTGTTCCTCAGCAGCCATTTCTCTCCCAAGGTTACCTTGTGACTGCTTTGTGTGGTTTTGCATGTACTTATCTACTTGGCATTGGAATTAAAGCTCCTTGAGGTCAGGAACTATCACTTCAGGCTATGTATCTGCAATGGTTAACAGGGTGTCCAGTGCATAATTGGCATTTAATAAATGCTTGTTGACTGACTGATTCAGATTATGGGAATCGTCTACCTATAACGAGACTGTCTAGGAGAATGCCAAACATAGTCTATGTGAGAAGAGATGGAAATCTGAATTAGGTCATTTTTAGCCGCCAAGGTAGATACGTGGTAGACACGAACAGATGTGATATGTTATGCAGGCTACTTTATCTGATTTAGCAACTGATGAGAAATGAGGATGAGAAAATGGGGAAAGTCATAGATGACTTTTTAGTTTCCAAAAAAAAAAGAAAGGTGATGTCACCTTAACAATAACATAGAAGTTAAGAGGAGAAAGAAGATAGCACTTGGTGCATACAGAGTTGGTGGTGCGAATGAGACCACTAAACCAATGATACCACTAAACCATGAATCTTTATTAAATGCTTGCTATAACCCGGACACTGTCTTCCACCCTGGTGTTAATACAAATTGGCACAACCTCTGAAGGAATTTCCAATCTATTGGGCAAGACAATGTATGCATAGTCAACTATCTAAGAATAAATATAAAGAGAATAGATTAAAAATAAACCAACAGATAGATAAATGAATGAATGAATGAATGAATGAATACCAAATAGTTAAGTGCAAGGTCATTAGGGAGGCAGGGCACTAGAAATTGGGAGAGATCAGGAAAGACTTCATCTAGAAGGTGGTACCTGAGCTGCAGCTTGAAGGAAGAAAGGGCTTTCATCTTTCTGGGGGAGATATGGAGCAGGAAGTTTGAGAGGTTATCCTGAAGCTTCATCCTATAAGTTCGAGAGGGGAGGTATCTATCACCTCCATCCAAGGGCATGGATAAGATCATCAAGGAAACTGGTGTAGAGACAAAAATTATGATGAGTAAGGAGAAAATCTGTGGAGGAAAAGTCAGACTAAGAAAGAGCAAAAAAGCAGTCATAGAGGTAGGGAGACAGCTATGCAATGCTATTTCGTGGAAGACTAGGGAGCAGACAGCATGAAGGGTGAGTGGATTAATGGCGAAGATGATGAGATGCTTTGTCCACATTTCCAGTATTCCATCAGAAGGTTAGGGATCAGCTGTCAGGGCTAAGGGATAGGGGTGGTGAATTAATGGAGGTGGTAAGTTTGGAAGCTCAGCTATAAACAGGGGTCACTCACAATAGACATGTCATTTTGATAGGATGAACTCTTTGAATGCAGTAACTTTAATAATAATAATTATTATTATTATTATTGTTGTTGTTATTATTATTATTTTGGCCTCTCCAGCAAATGCAGAATGATATATGGATATAAGGCTAGCCTTGGTCAGAAAGATGTGGGTTCAAGTCTTGCCTCTAACACATACTGACTCTGTGATCCCAAGAAAATCTCTTCCCCTCTGAGTGTTCCCAGGTAACTCTGTAGATGTAGAACCCCCTGTAGAGATTACATACAGCCAGGAGAACCTGTGTTTGTCAGGTATGGAACTGAAGAATGGGATCAGAGCATGACAGACCTTAAGCAAAGGTAGAGGTGGCCAGTGGTGACCAACCAGCCAGGAAGATGTAGAGGATGTAACTCCAGGAAGAGGCTGTTAGACCCTCTAAAATTTCTAATCTAAGACAAAGAGCCACTTGCCCAGACCTGCTTACAGGTCTCTGTTTTCTTCTCCATCTGTTGCTGCCTGTCCGTTAGCATGAAAAAAAAAAAGATAGCACCTGCTTAAAGGGCACGGAATCTTAGCTCTTTGAGATACTGCTTCAAGTGAAAAAGAAAATAACCTAGTAATGAGAAGTAGAAAGACAAGGGTTGCTAATGTATATTCATTATGGCCCTTGGCTTGCTCTTCGTCCCTGGAAACAGGTTATTGCTTACTCTCTTTGCTATAAAATCTCTTTTGAGAGTATTATGTACTCTTCAAAAGTAGCAAAGCAAATTAGCCGACTCCTCTTTTGCTGGCTTGAAATAAATGGTCTCTCAGAGTTCTGAAAGGGATCCCAAGGTCACATTCACACTGGATGGCAGCAGATGCCCTGGTGGCATCTGATTCCTCCTAGCTCTAACAATGGTCCCGAATGATGGCCGTCATCTTGGTGATCATTTCTGTTGCCGTCACACACGAATAAAGATTTTATGTAAGCCTTCTGCATAGGTTTGACTGATATGGTTCCCTGCCATTTGTCTCCTGCAAGCATCTTTTCAGGGCTTCCAGAATGAGAGTGGACAAATCTAAACACAGGCCCAATCGTTAGCTGCTGATCAATGTGAGAACCAGGACAGGTGGCATCAATCTCCTTACAGAAGAAGCTCCAGCCCCTAGGGCTGAGGACAACATCCAGGGGCCACAGACCATGTTCTTTTTCAAAATGAGAGCCATAGCATGGGCTAATTTTAGTCTATGTATTCAGTCCAAATCTACAGGCAGAGTTCCCCAGATCCAGCTGATGAGACACCTTTTTTGGGAGGAAAGTTTGAAACGTTTCCCTGAACTATCTTCATGTGTCCTCCCATGAATGTAAACATTAGTTGTGGCCATTATCCTGCTTTTATTTGAATATGAATTGCCTTTACTATACCTTCGAAGCATTCACACAGGACAAGAACCCTAATATTTATATTTCACAGTAAATATTATGAGTCTTTCTCTCTTGGGGGAAGAAACTGTTTAGATAACCTGCTTTTCCCATAGAAAAATGTTGCTGTTCAGTCTCAGCCCATCCTTGTCTCTCTCTCTCCCTAATGGAGATGTTGCATTTGTTGGGAAAGTACAAGAAGCCTTCCTCCTGGTCATGGCTACAGTCTTTTATTTTTTTCCCTTTTTCACAAAAGGGGGAAACTTATGGAAGCTCTAAATAAATGATGATTGCCAAAGATCAGAGGAATTTTACATAAGACCAAAGCAATTTAATCTGGCACTTTGATACCGGCTCCTACATAATTTAGCATGCTGGCAATAGTGACATCCTTCGAATCCCCAGTCACAGAATGATCCTGCAGGTTGTTAGCACATGATTAGCAAGTGAACAGCTCAAGGCATACATTCAGCTCAGCAGCCTTTCTTTCTTTCTTTCTTTCTTTCTTTCTTTCTTTTCATGGGAGAGATTAAAGTGTCTTCTTTATGGTAATTGATAATGTCCATGTCTAGACACATGTATGTACATATACACATAAACACACATATTCATTCCTTTTTTTTTTGCCAGAGGCAGCACATCTGACATATTCCTATTGAACAAGTCAGACACTACAGGTAAGTTTAAGAACAAAACAAAACATTGAGCATCTGATTCTTGCTTTGTAAAGTTGGAGAAATTCATAACTCACCTCTATAGGCTGTTCTGCCCAATTTCTGGACAAGCTGGCCTTCTCATTTCAATCAGGGAAATACTTTTGTTTGTTTTTTTGTTTTGTTTGTTTTTGTTTCTTTCTTTCTTTTTTTTTTTTTTTTAGCTAGGCAATGGGATTAAGCGACTTGCCCAGGGTCACACAGCTAGTATGTGCTATGTGTCTGAGGCTGCATTTGAACTCAGGTCTTCCTGAATCCAGGGCCGGTGCTCTATCTACTGCACCACCGAGATGCCCCAGGGAAGTACTTTTGAGGACCTGGCAAGGCCCCTGCTGGCTCAGGCCTGACTTTACATGGCTGCCTGTAACTTTGCAGAACTGTAACAACCAAATCAGTGACCTCTGTTGCTGGTGCAGATCAACAGCTTATCTGCTTTTGGTCAGTTTTGTTGACCCTCATGTAATAAGGCCTTGTGTTCTGGGAAAGAGCAACTACCCAAATAGAGGTAGGGAATGGAAGCGAAGGACACCAGTGTGGCCCATTTTTTATGGAAGTAACATAAATCCAGAAAATGAAGTTAGGCCAAGATTGTGGAAGAATCTGAAACTTCGGTTAATGAGGTTTTTATCCTTGATGCCATAAGGGAGTTACTGATGTTACTGAGCAGGGGCATGGCATGAAACAGCACTTTAGGAAGATAGTTTTGTCAGTGTGTGGAGGTTAAATTGGACAGGAGAGTGAAGAGCAGCAAGTAGGACAAGCAGGAGGTGCTTATAATAGTTAAAAGAACCACTGGGCCTTGCCATCGGCTCTTTGCTGCTCCCTAGAGACCTCCTGACCACTCCATCGCCTCTGCTGTCGCCGGGCCTTCCTCCAAGCCTTTAATGTTTCCAGTTGTCCTCTCCATTGATGCACCCATCAAGACTTGGGTATCTTCCCCATTTGTCCTGCCCCTGAATCCTCATGTGTGTGTATATGCAGTCTCCTCTGTTAGAATGTAAGCTCTTTGATAGAAGAGACTGCATCACTTTTATATTTGTATTTGCAGCACATTTCACTATACTTGAAAATAGTAAGCATTTAATAAATTATTGCATTCATTCACTCACTCATTCATTCATTCATGCATCCATTCATAGTCCAGGTGAGTTGATTATGATCTGAATTCAGATCATATAAAACCATGTCGGGGGACTGATTGAGAGATGCTGTGGAAAAAGAATTAACAAGATTTAGCAATTTATTGGATATGGGAGGAAAACAGAGGAAAGGCCAAGAATAATTCCATGTTGCAAACCTGGTAAGGATGGTGAGGTTCTTGAGGGAAATGGCAAACTGGTAAGAGGGAGTAGTCTTAGGGAGAGAATGCATGAGTTCCATTTTGGGTATGTTGAATCTGATATAAACATCTCATATGGCATCCAGGTGGAGATGTCTAGCAGAAATTTGTTAATAACAGATTGGAGCTCAGGAAAGTGACTATAGCTGAATATTTAACCTCAAGAGTCATCTCTGGCAAGATGGGGATTTAGGGACAGAAACCTATTCAATCACAGAGAAAGGCATTGAAGATGGCTCGTTGTCAGCTGTAGCACAGAGGGGTATAGGTGAAACAGGCATTTGGAATTCACTTGACTCCTTCCATCACTGACCACTCAGTTATGGAATCTAGGACATGAATTATTGCTGCTTACACAATAGAATGACATTTTCTAAATTGAAGTCATTGGTTTAAATAATACATGAATACTCTCTGCCTTGGTACTGTCTTCTCTCTAGGTTTTTGGGACACCACTCTCTCTTGGACCTCTTCCTCCATATTTGACTTATCATCCAGAGCATAGAGTTCTGTCCTGCACCCTCTTCTCTTCTCCTTCTATAGGATTTCAACTTGGTGATCTCATCAGCTCCAAAGGATTTAATGGTCAATCCTGTCTCGTCTGATACCCAATCTGTCATTTCCAGCTGCCTTTCAGACATCTTAAACTAGATGTCCAGTAGACATCTTCAGATCACCATGTCCAAAATGGAACTCATTATTTTTCCCCCAAACTCTCCCCCACCCTCCACCTTTCCTATTACTGTTGAGGGCAACACCATGCTGTCAGTGCTTCAGGTTCACCACCTAGGAGTCTTCCTGGAGTCCTTACTATCTTTCATCCCTCATATCCAAGCTGCAGCCAAGTCCTGCCCGCTTTACCTTTGTAGTATCTCTCAAATACTCCCCCTTCTCTCCTCTTATGATGTCTCCATCCCGGGATAGGCCCTCATCACTTCATTGCCTCATTCCTGGACTATTGTAATACTTGTTGTGGGGGGGGGGGGTCTGCCTGCCTCAGGTTTGTCCCCAGTCCAGTCCATCTTGCACTTAGTCACTACAGTGATTTTCCTGAACAGAGGTCTGATCACGTTATTCTCCCTGCCCCCTTACTCAATACATCACAGTGGCTCCCTATCGCCTGCAACGTCAAATACAAACTCCTCTGTTTGGCCTTCAAAATCCTTCATAAGCCAGTCCTCTCCTGCCATTCCAATCTTCTTACTCCCTACTCCACATCATATACTCTTTGATCCAGAAACATTGGCTTCCTGGCTGTTCCATGAGCAAAACGCCCCTTCTCTGACATCTGGGCACAGCGCTGGCTATCCCTCATGCCTGGAGTACTCTCTATTCTCATCTCTGCCTGCTGCATTCCTTGGCTTCTTTAGATCCCATCTAAAAACTTTTCTTCCAGGAAGCCTTCCCCAACTTCTCTTTATTCTAGTGCCCTTCCTCTGTTAATCATTTCCTGCTTATCCTGTAAAGAGTTTGTTTGTTTGTATAGATTTGTGTGTTTGCTGTCTCTCCCACTAGATTGTGAGCTCTTTGAGGATGGGGACTGTCTTTTGCCTCTTTTTCTATCCTTAGGACTTGGCACAATGCCTGGCACATAGTAGGTGCTTAATAAATGTTTATCTATTGACTGATTAATCGGTGGACTAGCAACTGTTTAGCCCCAGAGTTTCTGACAAATCCAGTCCAATCAATCCAACAAAACTTTATTCAGTACCTACTATGTGCAGGAAACTGTGTTTGGCATTCCAGATGCAAAGACAAAAGCAAAAGTCATCTCTGCTCTCAGGGAGCTTAGATTCTACATACATATGCATATGTATATGTATGATAAATATTTATATGGAGGTGTGGATTATATATGTGTATATGAATATACATTACTTTCTGAATTTACAACTGGGAGGTAGACACTGTGTTGGGATCTCGATATAGAAAGACAAAAGTGGGAACATCCTTGTCTTCAATGAACTTCTGTTTTATCAGTGGAGAAAGTGATTCGTATGTGGAAGAACTAACAACTTGGGCAGTAGGTCAGGACTAAAGTTAAAACTAAGATTTTAGACATGCCTGGCACATCACAGATGCTCAATAAATGCTTGTTGATTGCATAATTGATGGGCAAGATGATGGGATTTAAACACTCACTAATTTATACTGATTACTTGTCCAGATTATATGCTCTTAGCATATGAGTAGCTAGGTGGTACAGTGGATACAGGGCTGGGCCTGGAGTCAGGAAGACATGAGTTCAAATCCAGCCTTTGACACTTATTAGCTGTGTGACCCTGGGCAAGTCACTTAACCTCTGTCTGCCTGTTTTCTTCTCTCTAAAATGGAGATAATAGTAACACCTACCTCCCAGGGTTCTTCTGAGGATTAAATGAGACAATAATTACAACACTTAACACAGTGCCTGGCATATAGTAAACACTATATAAATGTTAGCCATCATCATCATCATCATCATCATCATCCTATTCATGTGTAGGTAGCTGGTGGTGAAATGGATAGAGGACTGAACTTGGAATCAGGAAGACCTGAGATGGAATCCCACCCTGGACACCTACTAGCTGTGTGACCCTGAACCTCTATAAAATGGTGGTAATAACAGTACCTGCCTTACAGAATTGTTGTGAGGATTAGATGAGACAACATATGTAAAGCTCTACTTAACTTTAAAGCTCTCTATAAATGCTATTATTATTTAAAAAAAATTAAAGTTTTCAGAGTTTAAAAAAATTGCTCCTTCTCCTTGAAGAGGAAAGATCTGTGGTATTTATAGATAGATGTTGCTTATCACTTTGGTCAAGTACAAAGTATTGTGGGTAGTTTATAGGCATTTTATGTACACTACCAGTTTATTGTCTGATGGGAAAATCAATGGTTCCTCATAAAGGAAGTTACTTAAGGTGGAAGCTCATGGGATCTCTTAGGAAGAGCTTACAAGCTCAGGGGCTAAACTGTCTGGCAGGAAGCACCGCCAATGCCATCCCAAACCAGAGAAACAGCAAAGAGCTCTCCATCTCCTTTCTCCCACCACTTCAAAGCTTATAAGAGGAAAGATGATTTAGTTTAGAAGAAGTTACTACTCTCTCTTCTTCTTCTTTCTCCTTTCTTCTTCTTTCTCCTTTCTTCTTTTTCTTCTTCTTCTTCTTCTTCTTCTTCTTCTTCTTCCTCCTCCTCCTCCTCCTCTACTCTATGAGCTTTCATTTGTTCACACATTCACAATCCCTAACATCCACCACTTTTGCTTTCTTTCTTTTATAGCCCTGGACTCTGTTTCCATTAGTATTTTGAAAATAATGGTGTACCACCTCCTAAGAACTTAGCCATTGCTCTCAACCCTGAAAGTCTGTTCAACCTTTATTTTATACCACTTGAAAAACTTTGGATGAGTGATATGGATTTTTCAGGTGTCCAGACCATGCTCTGAAACATCATTGTGTATCTGTCTTGTTCACTCTCTAAGAAACATTCTAAGAGAGAATCACATGAACTTATTTCATTAATTTGTAAAACTCGGAAGGAAAGTCTGTCCAATCATGTATATACTCTCCTGTTAAATATTTGAGTCAACCCTAAGTCAGGGGTGGGAAACCTGCAGGCTCGAGGCCAAATGTGGCCCTCTAGGTCCTCAAGTGCAGCCCTTTGACTGAATCTAAACTTCACAGAACAAATTCCCCCTAAATCTTTCATTTAAAAATGGAATATTAAGTGAGTCTTTGGCCCCTTTGCTCTAATTCAATGTTCCATTTAATATCGCCTCCTCAGTATTATTGAGTGGACTTCATATTCATGTTAGTGAAGGGAAGCTGTGAAAGGGAAAGGAGATCAGTCCATAAGAAAAGAACCTGGGATTTGACTTCAGAATGCCTTTTTCAGCAGATGGACCTTCTTGGCCATCTCATAATGAGGACACAATTAAAAAGTGAATCTTCCTTTTGAGGGAGAAAGTACATAGTAGGGAAGTGTACAAGGGAAAAAGTAGCTCTCTTTTGTACCTGCTAGCTCAATTATTTATTTCCTGCCTAGTTCAAATCCATGTGTCTTTAAAGAAGAGTCATTCATCTAGCCTGGGAATTCTGTAAAAATACAAAACTTAATACCTGTCACCAATAAAGTCTTTGTTAGAGGGATGCATTTGGGTTTTCCTTAAAGGAAGTCATTGCTGTTTTTGTTGTTCAGTTGTTTTCCATCATGTCTGACTCTTCATGACCCCATTTGGGGTTTTCTTGGCAAAGATACTGGGGTGGTTCATCATTTCCTTCTCCAGTTCATTTTACATGAGGAAACTGAAACAAACAGGGTTAAGTGACTTGCCCAGGGTAGTAGTGTCTGAAGCCAGATTTGAACTCAGGAAGATGAGTCTTCCTGACTTCAGGCCCAACACTCTATCTACTGCATGAGCTAGCTGCCCTTAAAGAAAGTAAGTGTCAATAAATCAAAGGACAAATATAGTATTTAAATAAGTATTAGCGATCTAATTCTGTATTTATATTTGCTATCTTCCTAAGGAAAAGCTTGATAAAGTCTACTGAATTTAATAAATAAGAATACTGTATCTACTGCCTGGTCAGATCTTAACATGTCCTTCAGTTCCTTGGTATTTTCTTTTTCTTTGTACTTCCTCCCTCTCTCCCTCTCTAACACCTTCCTCTTTTTTCCCTTTCCTTTCCTCCTTGCTCCCTTTATTTTCCCTTTCTTCCTTTCATACTCCCTTCCTTTCTCCCTCCTTCCCTCCCTTCCTTCCTTTTCCCTTCCTCTCTTTCTCCATCTTCCTTCCTCCCTTTTCCCCTTCTCCCTTTGTTCTTCCTTCCCTCTTCCCTTCCTTTCTTCCTCCCTTCATCTTCTCTTCTTTCCTTCCTTTCTCCTTCCCTTCTTTCTTCCCTCCCTTCCTTCATTCTTCCTACCCTCCTTTTTCCCTTTCTCTATTCCTCCTTCCCTCCCTTCCTTCATCCATTCCTTAATTCCTTCATTTGTTCATTCATTCTTTCCTTCTTTCTTTCCTTCCTTTCTCACTTCCTCCCTCTCTCCCTCCCTCCACTCATCTTCATAATTTATAGTGGAAGTTTCCAGCACTCTCTTGAGGTTGAAAGAGCTTTGTAATGGATTTTTACAGATAAATTTTCTTAGAGCTTCCCAAAGCACACCTGCAAAATTTGTCCAGATAAAAACAAGCTTTTGCCAATGGGAAAATATTGCACAGGCCAACTGTGTGTGCTCAGAAGAAGCCCAAAGGCACGTTTGGCTGACAGTGGACTGATTCCAATCTCAGGGCCTGGAATGTTTTGTTTAATTCTTGTTGGAGAGACAGAATTCATTTTCAGGGGACATCTGAAAGGACAATTAGCTGTCATCTCAAGTTCAATGTAAGCTCCATATTGAATACTTGCTTTTGCTTTTGATTAGTACAGAAAAAAAATCTCTGTCTATGAAGATAAATAATACCTTATAGAGGGAAAATACAGAGTCCCTTAGCCTCAGACCTGAGCATCCTTCCTGATCCATATCAAAGTATCAACACTGGGCCAAGAGCGAGACCCTTGATTTCCTCTTAGGAGGTCTAGCTGCTAGTTCAAGTGCTTCCATTCTTTTCCGCCAAATAGAAAAGGTATATGAACTCTCCCTAGATACAGCTTGGGGAAGTATGAAGATAGATGGAGTCACAGACAGTGATCACCTGGTTTCAGACACTGCCTTAGACACTAGCCTACCTATGTGACCCTGGACCACAGATCATTTGACCTCTGCTTCTTTGTTTGCAAATGGGAATGATGATATTTCAATGAAATAGTCCATGGAAAGAGATTTTAAAATCATAAAATCTATAGGGATATTATCATTTATAATTATTTCCATCTGTATAGTATATGAATAATATAATAATAGCATACTCATCTTGAATTATAAGTAATATACATCATATATTTTGTTCATTACTATGTTATTGTAATTTTACTGCTACTTTTCTACAAGGGATGCATTCAAAGGTAATCATCATTTACATTGGCTTCACTGGCTTTTCAGCCACAAATATAGCAATCTTCCCACTGCTCTGGATTGTCTCATTCTATGGATAACTGACCATAACACCAGCTGGCACTGCAGCCTTCCGCCAGTAGTTGCTCTAGGAGTCCAGGGGCACCATCTCCCAGGGTCAATAGCAGAAGCAGACAATGCTAAAACAAACATCAGAAGTGAGGCAGCACCAGAATGGAAGGACGAATCTGCGTCACCAGTAATAAGCCAAGCTGAAGTAAATGGAAATGCCAAGGAGATGGCTAGTGGGGTATCCCTTGAATCCTTCTTGATAAGCTCCTAGTGCAGCTCTCTCGGACTTGTTCTGCCGTCCTCAAGAACTGTGTCTTCTCATCCCTCCCCCATTTCCTTCTCCTTCTGTCCATAAGCACTGCCCAGGACTTCTTCTCAGCTCAGGGATCTGGTAACCTCCTCAGAAACATAAAAACCCAAAACCATAGGTCAGTGATCTCCCAAGAGCATCACTCAGCACCATGTGGACATGGGGTCCTGTTTTGAGCTTTAAAGCCCTATGGGAATGGCCTTTTTAATGTTTCCTTCAAGGTTCTCATCATTTCTGAATCAAAAGCTGCCTTCTTCTTGTCCATCAAACCACATACAAAACCACAGTTTGCCTTGCTTTACCTTCAATCACCTTGGGGAGGATGAAACTATCATTTAGGTCAGTTGACAACATATCAATTGCTCTGCTTTGGGTGTAGAGAGCAAGCACTCCAGCAGGTGGCCACAAGAAAAGCACCTCTCCTCATACCCGGGGTGCTGATAGCATGTCTCAGTGCCAGCTTTGGGTCTCTCGCCCGATTTTCTCATTTATGTCCTCTTTCTTCACATGTGATATGCAGGGGCCTTCTACAAACAATTCTCTATTCTCAACCCATCGATCCTCACCCAATTGTTCTCCACCAACTTTCCTTCTCTGGTCTTTGGTTTTCCTCCCATGAGTTTATATTCTAAATATGCAACACTGACCCAACATGCTTATTTACTACCATGAACCAAAACCATGCTCCAGTCATGTGTTTGATTTCTTCCACCTCATAGCTAATGTGGCCTACTGTGGTCTGTGAATAAGGCTCTTGAGTCCATCTTTCTTGTTAACCATTGTTCGTGCATTAGGCTGTGGCTATCTGTGCCTATGGCCTTAAAGGACATCCTTTTCTTGGCTATTTTCTTCTATGCTTTCTCTTTTGCTTTCTTTCACTCTTCTAACCTTTGTTCCCTATGGTCCTTGGCTTGTCACCTCTGACTTTGATGTGTTCTCCCTCCCTTTCTCTTTTCAATTGACAACACTTTTGACTAAATTCACAGTACTACAGAAATATAAACAAGTCGGAAGGAAGGAAGAAAGGAAGGAAGGAAGGAAGAAAGGAAGGAAAGAAGGAAGAAAGGAAGGAAGGAAGGAAGGAAGGAAGGAAGAAAGAAAGAAAGAAAGAAAGAAAGAAAGAAAGAAAGAAAGAAAG